>NW_024468257.1:600000-908848 GCF_002104995.1 Linderina pennispora | reverse complement strand
ACTGAATCTAAATCTTCATACTGCGAATATATGTCCTTCATCATCCAGACATGCAAGTCAGCGTCAAGGATAGGAACGAAGGGGACTGGCTTGGTCCCAGAGCGCTTGCAAAGCCAGACCAGATACTGAACATCCTCAAGCGCAATAAGGGTGCGGCTTATCTCTGGATACGTCTCATCCAACAAATGAACGACTTCAATTGGATCCAAAAGTTGCGAGGTCCATTGAAATGCCCGGGCGAGATCTGATCCAGATACTCGGTCCTCCATCCTCAAAATGAATTCCCCAAACAGCCTTCCATACGACACATCCAACCACCTGGACTTGTCTGCATTGTACATGAGCTCCACGAGTTGGCTGAGTACTTCCAGGTACGTCATCTCCTCCAGATCGACCACTCGACTGTCAGACTTCTTGCCAAACCATGGCCGCGTAAAGTCTTCGTTGAGCCGCTTTATGATATGGTCCTTGTTTGCTATGATTATCGGCATCTGGCTAGCTACCGGTTTTGAGAATATCATGTCGTTCAGCTCTCTGAGAGCCAGTGCAGCTCGAGTGGCCAGAAGATGGACATGTTCTCCAAAATCCGACATAATTGTTATCACTCCGCTAGCACTGCTAGTACATAATGCCCTCCGCTCACTTTATTCAGTGCCAGTGGCTGCTGCAATGAGCCCCTTTGCTTCCAAGGACGCCCCCACTCTCTTTTGCGGCCAAAACACATGACTCAAGCAATACCCCCGTCAACAGGCATGGGTGCATGTCAAACTGGACACTCCACTGGCCGGAGAGATATGGCAGAATGCCGTCGCCATCGCCAAATCCTGACCCAACAACCAGGATGGTATTTGGCAGAGATCTGATTTTACTGTAGGTTTCCAAAATTGGCTCGTGAACTCCTCACATGAATGGTGACCACTACCACGACGCCAGTCCACTGGATAATGACAGGGAAGTCTGGGTTTGCCCTGGCGATCGCAAGTGTCTGGAGAATTGTAGCGACTGACCTGGGCTTGAACGCAACATGGCGTATTCCCGCGTCACGCAACTCTGCGATTATGCCGTTAGCAACGTCAACCGAGGGAACACTGGCGCCAATACAGAGCCCTGTGATTGGCACTCCTTCCCGCCGCATACGCAGAATACTAGGATACTGGAATGTCCACTGCTTCTTGTTCATGTAGACTGTGTTGACGGCGAATCCACTACCTGGTTCAAGGAGGTTGACCAAATTCTCAACCCTTTTCTGAACCCCGCTTCAGTGTAGATTCCACTACCAGCAAGCTCGACATGGTACCCAGCATTGCT
Source organism: Linderina pennispora (assembly GCF_002104995.1). Classification (NCBI taxonomy): domain Eukaryota; kingdom Fungi; phylum Kickxellomycota; class Kickxellomycetes; order Kickxellales; family Kickxellaceae; genus Linderina; species Linderina pennispora. The sequence goes on along the minus strand of NW_024468257.1, from coordinate 907,540 downwards.
GATAGCTGCGACAAAGTGCTCGTTGGACATAGTCGGGATCATTCCTGCAACCATCACTGGTGGAAGTCCAAGAGTGAGTGACATGCGGGTGCGAATATGAAGCTGACCCTCATGCGCGGTTTGAACAAGGCGTGGACCGAACGCACTCTGCCAGTTTGGCGCTGAGAAGACATCGGAAATATTCTGCTTGAACAAATCAGCCTTGGATCCCATGCGTGACTGGGTGTCAGAAATAAGTGCACTGGTGCTGATAACAGTTTTTCCGTAGCCATCCAAGATGTCCCTAGTGTATTTCCCAAAAGCACTGAAACCTGCCAGGACTGAAGTCGACGATGTGTGTGGCATCGGTGCTGTTGACAGCTGCAGGCCAGTTGACATGATAGAGAAACACACTGCCAATCAAGTACTTAGTAAGGTCTACTTCATCACGAAGATCGTGACCATCCATACCAGCGTTTACTCGAATACGAAGAGTGTCAGCGTTGAGGACCCACCCCTTTGCGGTGACAACCTCATACACCTTCGGCACAACATCTGCCATTATAGCGCAGTGAGTTGGAAGCGTCATGTTGAGCGGAAGAACGATTGCAGCTGGTTTGCGTAGGGAAAATTGAACGCGCGACTGATCCTCTGTCGGCAGGGCAGTGTGCTTTCTAAGGTAGTTGGTAAAACCTGCGATAGAATTCGGTTTGCCAGAAACGACAATGTTCGAGCGACCGTTAATTAAGGCCAGGCTAACTTTCGAATCCTCGACCATGCAGTTTGCATTAAACGCAGCAACGAATGGCTCCAACATATCCTTGGTCAGACCACGAATAGAGATCATCGGCACGGACAAGTTGCCAGTGGGTAACGAACATTCTGATTTGTCCCCATATGAGGCATCTGGTGAAAAATTCAGTTGGCCAATAACTGCTATCGCAAGGGAAATACTGAGCATACGTTCAGTAACAGCATAGAATGATGCCTCGTCAGTCACAGAAGCAAAGGCAGCAGCCATGGTTAGACCCTGGCTGTGTCCGATTGCAACTACAGATGTAGAAATGAGCCGTTAGTAATGATGAAACTCAATAAATGACACCCGCTAGCGTCAATGATGAATGCCTGTTCTTACCATTAAAGCGTGAGACAAGGTCGCCAGGGCTCATATTGAGCGTCTTGTACAAGACAACCACATGCATAGCCTGAATTAGTCCTAGCATGGGGGAAATAACTGGTGCAGTCAGCAAATACCTGGCGCCAGGCACTGTATCGGGAGAAGCAAGCCAGCCAGCAATATCCAGGGGGCATGAATAGGCCTTTGCAAACATTGGGTCGGAAGATACGCGCTTGAGGAAGCCAGACATATGGGCAACAAAATCTGATAGTAGCGGGCCGTATACATCGAGAAGCCATGCTGCTTCGTCAAGATAGCTGTTGGCACCGCCAATGCTACCAAACATGGCAGCAAGCCTGGTGTTAGAGTCAGAAAAGATGGCAGGAGCAGGGACCTCGGGCACCAACTGACGCACCTCAAGGATGTTCCAGACCGAGTAATACCCTTTCAGGACAGTGCCCGCTTGCTCAGCAGATAGATTCAGCCGCTGGACAACCACATGGATGTTCTCATCGGCACAGAATCCTTGGTGGATGTGAAGGAACACGGCAACAGCCACATCGGGATTGGCGGGGGCTACAGTACTCCAAAAAGAGCGCGATAAGTTCAATTTCTGTAGAGACAGCAGGAGGGCTGCCATCCAGAAAAGACGTAGCGAGCCTCTTGGCAATAGAGAAATTGTCGCCAGGAATAGGAATATTTGTTGATACTCCGCCAGATGCGAGCGCAATCATGCGGAGAAAGAGATCCATTCTGCAGGAAATGCTGAAGTGTGTTCAGTAAGTGCTGGTTCTTGAGTGGTTGAAATGCGCAATATTTGCAATGCAAATGAGAAAATTGACCAACATCAACTACCAAATGAGCGCACATATAAATGGCTCGCAGTATTTGCAATTGCTGATTATAAATTTGCATGGTATCCGCCTGACAAAGTGCTTCGCTTGGAATTCTGGGTATGCAGCATTTTCCACATAGGCTGATGTTAATTCTCTGCATGCTATTGTGCCAAAAAGTCCCTTGCAGAACCGCTGCATCCAATATAGCGATGCTAGATATTCTTTCAGACACTACATAATGTGATGAGGCGTGCTAGGTATTGATTGAGTAATGCAGCTGTATAGTCATAAAGGCATTCTTATTCATCAATGCTAGTGGCAGAAAGGAGTTATTGTCATTCGGCTCTTTATAGAATTTCACCTTTTATACGGAGTGTATATCAACTGGATACATATTGCGTGTGGAAAACAATACTAGAGGAGAATATGTGCAACCTGAAGATGGTGGTTGGAATGCGCCACAGTATACCCATTGAATATAATCGGCAAGCGGCGTGTCTCAGTAGCACTTTCTAGTGCATGGGTGGCACATTTGGAATATATCAACGTTAGCAACATAGCTGTTCACTCAGCTATACACATAATATAGGACCAATGATGAATGCCTCTGTCTGGAAATGCCCATACATTTTTGTATTTGGCTAGTGTGGTTAAAATTCCCCTGATTCAGCACTGCCTCATGCAAACATACCGGGCCAGTAAATATGCCTTTTGTCTAGCATCGATAGCCATATGAAGTTAGCGCGATTTGCAAGGATCACGAAATTTAATAATTAACCTGAAGTTGCAGCTACCACCTATATGCTTTTCCTTTATGACATTCCAGATTCAAATTTTGTATCATGCACTGTATTGACAGATCACCGCTACTCATAAACCACATGGAATAAAGACTGTGCTTGGCAGCTGTCCAGGTAGGAGATATGTGGAACCAGAATCCCTCCTTTTAGCAGTGCTCATGTTGGCCCACAAATAGGTAATAAAATAAACGGTCCACGCCTAAATTACCTCAGCCTAGATGTCTAGGAGATTTACTAGGCAGTGTGTTCTCCAGTAGCAAAATCATACCTGTACCGATAAACCAACCTTTAACGCTCACGAAAATGTATCGCAAAAGCGAGAAGAAATCCCCACTGCAAGGTGCCAGTGAGGGGCATTTAAGCAAGCACCAAATGCGCATACGGAGCTCTTAGCTAGGCCGCTCACCGCCCTAGATAAAGCTACGTAGTTCACAGTAATCGGACCTTGAGATTCTAACAGCCTTAAAAGCGATACTCCTTAGACACCGGGTCATACCTTGCCCGAGCGGTCGGATCCATATAGATATCCACCTCTTGGTCTGGTGTGAATGGCGGAGCGCTCTTGATTTGTGCAAACATATGGTTTCCGATAAGCACATCTTGCCAATAGCGGTTAGATTTCTGCTCGCGCTCCTTAACCTTGCAACGATACTTGTCTAGCACATCCTTGGATAAAACTGCGTGTACAAAATCTGGGTTCAGCACTAGTATTTCGGCACCAACCTGGCCGAATCCAAATGATGTCACAAGCGCAGCATCGATCCTGGGGTCTGAATCGACCTGCATGGGAATAAAATGCAATCGTATTTCTCAAGCTCAGGGTCGACATTATCCAAGTTGCGGTTGCCTGGAATGACGCCTGTTTGCATGCTCTGCAGCACACCATTTAGCATCCATGCGGCAGCTGGTCCTTTAGAATGCCCAGTCAAGTACTTTTGGCACACAGCTGGCACGGCATATCCAGGTGTGCGGCCCAGTTTCTTGAGCTGTTGGTTAATGACATGTGGCTCGTTCTTATCACTGGCTTTTGTAGAAGTTGCATGGAAGGACACGACACCAATATCATCCACTGTCAACCCCCACATGGCTAATGACCCGCGCAATGGTGAAATTGTCCTGTCATTTTTCCAGAACTCGTTACTCCATGCATCATGCGCATCCCTAATAAGCTGCTGGGATTTGCTCTCGATGAATGATTTCCTGGAGCGAGCAAACTCGTCCGCATTATAGGCAACTGAAGCATCAGTGCCCATCAGCTTCTCAATTTCCATTTCCAGCCCCTCATACTGCTCGTCGACCCATTCCTGGATGGCGTTGAGTCTTTTCGTAAGCTGACAGCGCCGATATGCAAAGTCCAATAATGGTGATGGAATACTAGTCGCATCTTCACGCACTGTGGTCAATAGTCCCTGTCCGGGTGCAGGTACAGTACGTCCCTCCTTATCTGTGGCGGTAGCAGTCATTGCTAGCACTCCATAAATTGGCGCCCCACACTCAATGGCCGCACTTGCAGACATTAGTGTCAAGATCCCTGCACCGGCAGATTCAACGAATCCATTGCGAGTTGCCGCACAAGGACGAGACATTTCTTTAAATGTGCGCCCGTTTGCAAGCTCGACTGTAGCATCTACTGTGGCGTTTATGGATGCAAACCCGAGTGCATTCTCACGAGTGTAGGTATCAGACGCCCCAGCAACCACCATTTTAGCCTTTCCGAGCTGAATCGCTTCTACTGCAGCATCTAATGAAAGTGCAGCTGTAGCACACGCACCAACTGCAGGTTTAATCGGTCCTGCCGAAGACAACAGAAGCATGTTTACCCATGCAGCGACCGTGTTTATAAGTGTCTCCTGCAACACATCCGTTTTTACATCTTTGTCCAGAGTATAGTTTGCATGCATGTCCTTCATTGAATCTAACCCCCCTAAACCAGACCCAATCGTGTTTCCAATGTCTGCCAGATGGAAGTACTGGTAGATTTCATACGGATCAGTCATTCCTGAGCGTAGGAGTGCCTCGATGGTGGCAACAATGCTATAGATTGAGAGCGGATCGATGAGTTTGACCAAATCATCAGGGATCCCGTATCGCTTCGGATCCCAACCGGCTGGAAGCTGTCCAGCAGCAATCCGGCTAAACTTCATTGCCTTTGGGACAGATATCACAGAGCCCTCAAGGAATCTGACTGACCAGGTGCCCTCGTTATTCCTCCAAGTATCGACCTTTGTCGCCGTTCAATAGCTTGAAGCTTTCTGCTTCCTCAGCAGTTGCTTCAAAGGGCTCCATGTCATGGGTGACCTGGATCTCGCGCAAAACGGGCAATATCTCCGAGCTAATCCCATGTGTATTCTCTGGCTCAAGCAGGCGTATTCCAGTATGCTGGAGAATAAAGGATTCATACTTTGCCTTGATATCACGGTCGCGCACTGGCTCACCCGTTTTTGTGTCTACCCAACCGATGTGTATGCCGCTACCATTTGGTAAAGGTCCACCATGGTGTCTGATCAACCCCATGATCCAAGCAAGCTCAACACACCCTTCAAGAGAAAACTCGCCATATGCCTCCATTTCCCAGCGTGTGGACGCATGGCCGTAGGGCCCAATTTCACCATATCCGGTTACTACAACAACCTTGTCAAGATTTACCATTCCTTCCAGGTGGTGCAGTCTCTCCAGCTGCTCGTATGCCTTGACTACCGGCAACTTCATACCGCTATTGGCTTTGAAGTCGGAATTGTGCACAGTCCACAATTTTCTTGTCTGCTCACCCAACAGAATATTGTTTTCATGGGCATGGTCGGCAAATAAGGCTCTCCATTTGACAGACTGGTCAACCAGCACTTCACGCATAGCCGAAACTTTGTCCATGCAGTGGGATATTGCCTGGAACCCACCAGCAAGGTCCGCCCAGAGTGGTGCTTCCACCGCAAGACGACGAAGTTTGTAGTGGAGCAGACATAAAATGTTAAAGGCCATCTCGTTGACCGAGAATGTCCGCATTCCAAGCCGCTCCACTTCACTGGCAATGACATCATTCGAGTCCATGATGCCTGTACCACGCGTCCACCCGATGACTGCCCCAATGATGGAGATGTATTCTGACCATGTTTCCGATCTCCACCTGTTTAGCAATGTCTCCAAACTAGCCTTGCTTTCACCATAGAAGCCATCTCCGCCGAATAGCCCGTGATTAGGCGAAAGCGGAAGAACCACTACACTTGGCGACAACTCTAGTCCGAGACTGGCTTTAGCAGCAGCAACTGCCCCAACCTAGGCGTATGACATTAGTCATCATGATTCGCAGTGCAAGCTCGGAATGTGACTTCAACGATGTAACATCGCTGCCGATATTAGAGGTGGAGGCGAACGGCAAGACAAAATCAAGGTCCCAATGTAATCCGCCCTCGCCAAATATGTGCTGGATTAGACTGTCAATATCGGAAACTGACCCTTGATTGAAAGGAAATACATGCAGCTCGGACCCACGCGATCCATACTGGCGATACATGTCCTCAAAGTACTCTGTTGTCCTGTAACTATAACTAGATGTAGTTGCGGCAACCCTGGCACCTCCAGAGAGAAGACCCTTAAGTATCTCGCTGCCAATGGATCCTCGACCGCATCCCGTCAGCAGAACAGTTTTACCCTCAAACGACATGCCATTCGAGCAGGTGTCGTTCATAGCATCAAAGTAGACAGCAGTGTGTTCACGACTATACGACCATGACTGACCTTGCTCCTGCGTACGCATATGTAGGAGCGGCTTGCCATCGACTAGTGTGTTTTCCATACTTGCCGAATACAGACTGAACGTGGATTCACCGGGTCTGGCAACCTCAGAATAGAGTATTTCTCCAACAGCGTGCCCTCTAAAGTTTGCTGATACAATGCTATCATGGAAAACTTCGACACTTGGCCCTGTGATAGCACCTACCCCCTTGAACTGAGGTTTAGACGCTAAAGCTGGTTTACAGCTATTGATCACCTCCACGAGTTCTGTAATGAATGGAAGCGTCTGATAGTCGGCTTGCCTTTTCAGCATAGCAAGCAGCCCTTCAGCAAATCTTAAAAGTGCAGGGCTTGACCGATTCTTGAGCATGTGTAGCTTTTCAGAGTCGATGAAGCGATTTCCCCGAAGAAGACCATTCCATAGTTCAAACAAATCCTGCCGTGCCCAGTTCCAATACGAGTTGTAGTGCCGACCCTTTTTAGCATCGAAGATGGAGCTAATCCCTTGCAGATATGCATCTCCCTGTTCTCCACTAATTTTGTCAATCTCTGCTTGCAGTTTAGCAATCTCGCCTTGGGCTTGAGCGAGCTCTCTCTTGTCCTTGTGGAGATCAACACCAGCACTATGCGCAAGGACTGCCATTTGGCGCAAGAGCTGCTGCTTTTGGAGATGCTGTGCCTTGTCAAGCTCCGCGCTACTAAGTGCTGAAGCTGTAGAGCGAACAGGTTCAGATGTATCTGCCGAGTATACAATGCCCTCGTGCTTCGCATATAACTCCGCAATCGTGTGTATCCACTCGTTCACCTCGTAGGCAGTACCCAATCTGCTGGGCGGCGCTAAAGTCAGTGCAAGGAGAAGAACTGCATTCTGCCGCTGGACACCAAGACCGTATCTGCTCTCTAGATGTGCGTTGAGCATAGATTGGGAGTAACTACCAGGCATCTTTGTTGCAAACAAGCGGGCTAGGTGGGCATTTAGCTGCTTCCCAGGAGTGCCACTGAATAGTCCAATTTTGTCTGCGAGGTCAGTGAGGTTCATCTCCTCCGCCTTGTTGGGCACTGCACTCCCAAATTCCTTTTGCAGCTCATTGACTATCTCGTTTTGCAACGTTGATTGACCTCTGGCCAACTCCTTGATGGTCTTGGTCGGGAGGATATCTCTGGCCGACTTCTTCATCTTCAGGGCTATAAGGACCTGCAGTACGCCAAGTGTTTGGAGAGGAATGTCTGGGACACTTTTAGCTGGAGCCTTGGGCAGGCTTGTTGGTGGCCAGCGAGGAACTGGTTCTTCGACTCGATCCACTTGCTGTGGGGCCAGCTTTTCTGCATTGTCTACTGGAGTAGTGCCGATGTTTGTTTCCTCAGAGCTGGGTTCGTAAGCAAAACAAATATCGCCTTCATCCTGGAGAATATGGAGTACCGATGGTTTAGTACCAATACTTGCTAGCAACTCCAGTGTCTTGTTTGCCATGCCAGTCAATGTTGGCGTTGGACTGATCTCAATGAATCGACTAATGGCACCCATGTCAAGTATGAGACTCTGTGTTTCTATCCAACGAACAGGGGAGGCGAACTGGTATGCAAGAAGCTCAACAAGGAGAGTCGGTGCGAGCCGTGCAATCTCTGGATCAGACAATTCGCAACCATCTCCCCAGTTTGCTAGTTCCTCTGCCAGCACAGGCGATTTTGTCACCTCATGGACCAGCTCAAAGTAGTCCCTTGTAACCTCAAATGGCTTGGCAGTGACATTCGGAATGTAGATATTTTGAAGCTTCGAATAATCTACACTGCGCTCCGTCAACTTCTGTCTAAGGTATCTACGGAATGGCGCAACCGCAGGAAGCAACTGAGTGGAATGGGAAGGAACATCGACACCCTCTAACGGAATTGATGCTCTGCCACGTGCAGGACGCGTGTCACGATCAGGATGGGCAATAACACCACGAATGATGTTTTCAACATCGCACTTGCCGACATCTGAGGTAACATCGATCCTGCACGCGTGAATGGTATCAAGAACTTCACGCAGCGCGCTGAGCATGGAATGATGGCCAGTGACTACATACTGATGGCCAGCAACATTGTAGTTGATGAGCTCAAGTAGAGCGCCACCTTGCACTCCGATACTCTCGACAACAAATGCCAGTGAATCCTGATCGAAGCTCTTCCCAACACGGCTTGGATTGATGGCAGCCATTCCATATTGCGAGCGGCTCTGCTGGTCCCGCCCAACAGATGTATGAAGAAGCATCCCTCGGTAAAAGGTAATATCGATGATGTCCTCAAGAGTAAAGATGTCGCTCAGCGCTGCCAGCGCACAGAATTCGCCTAGCGAGTGACCAGCGAACATTGCCCGTTCTTGGAGCAATGATTTTGATTTCAAGTGCGCAATGCTAGCCATGGCAAAAACAGCTAGCGCTGGCTGAGTGAACTGCGCTGCATGCAGCAGCCCCGATGCTGACAGGTGTGTGTAGTCATCTGCTTCACCACTAGCTTGCGGGAACAACTCTACCATGCTGGCCTCGCCATTATCGTCGATGGCTTCAGTAGCCAGTAACTGGTATGTCTGTTGAACCTTCAATCCTTTCTTGCCACAGAACTTCACTACCAGTCTCTTGGGATTGTTGCGCACGATGTCTAACAATGACACGCCATATGTGCTGCACATGTGCTTGTCCGCACGGTCCCAGACATCATGTGCAGCATCAGACTGCGCATACAGATCCATGCCCATTCCAACTTGCTGTGAGCCTAAACCGGCAAAGGTATATACTGTCCTTGGCTGATCAACTTCAGCAATGCACGTGAGAACCACATTTCCATGCTGGTTGCACGTCTCGCCCTTCACTAGCATTCGACCATTTTTCATGCCAACATGGAAAAGCTTGGTCTGCAGCTGATCTCCAGGCTGAACCATATCCACAAATTCAGTCGAATAGGCACGGATACGCTCTGGCTGGCTGTTGGCAGCATACCTCTCAATAAATGCCCTAGTCGATGCTGAGGTCCACATCCCGTGAATAATTGGTGATGGGAGGCCGGCATGGTCGGCAATGTATGCATTTGTGTGGATTGGGTTGAAGTCACCTGCTGCCGCTGCATATTCCAGTGCGGAGTTTGGAGCCTTTGAAACAAGTCGCCCATCAATATCAGCCGGGATAATTGGGACACCTTCATGATCGAACAGCCTTTCGTGGTCAACAACGTGGCCAACTCGCTCCAAGAACCCAACCACAGGGTTACCAGTGGATTCTAGCCACTCAAACTGAATGCTAGCAACATCTAAGCTGATGCTCTGGCTGTTGCGTCTCACCAGTCTGACAGAACCAGTGGATTTCATGGATGAGTATACAGTGTCGGTCAGGTAACGATATTTAGAGTTGATCACAAACTCAAGAGCATTGCCTGGCGCAATGTCGGTAGTTTGTTCCTCGTGGAATATGATCCATTCTTTTGAGCGAAGGATGTCGACATCCAGCTGCGATTTAATCTCAAGCCGATATACCGGCTCGGCGACATGCTTGAATGCAATGGCGTTGTCTACCACAATGTCGCGGAATATGAATGTCGAGTATGTTTTGGCGAATACCTCACCATCCTTGTAGAAAACGCTTTGCACCTGCAGCTGCTTGCCAGCAACTGTGTTAAACAGCTCTCCGATGCAAATATCGTAGTCCACCACATCACCAACCTTCAAGAGGTCAAAGTTGTCGGCTAGCTCCATCTGGTTTGACCTGTGGACCAGATTTAAGAACCCTGGGCTAGCCAAAGGCAACGAGAACAAGTTGAACATCCCTTCTGTGCTAATGACAAACAGCAGATCTGTCGGTGCATATGTTGGACGAGCAGAGTGTGGTTTATAAAGCGAAAGCCTGTTCCCAACCGACCTGCAATACTTTGCTACGAGCTCGTCTGTGATGACAAAGCCACGCCAGCGAACAGGGTGGGCAGAGCTAGGCAGGCTACCCACCTCCTGACCGAGGACATTATCTTGATGGCATTCGGTGCTGTGCTTGGCCCCATGGAGCGGAATGAGGCAAAATTGGCTGTCGCGGCCTTTATTTGCGTCGTGTATCATGGCTGATGGCATATCCGGACGATACCTGTAGTTCAGCTCCCAGGGGTAGATTTTGTCCAGGGTGGCATGATTGACGCACACCGTAATGACACTGCTTTCGTCTATGCGCAATTCGACCTCGGGATATGCAAGACCAGGCTGGGAAATTGTTAGCCGTGATGCAGCCCCAGATTCGACAAACAGTGTGACGACCTGGCCAGGACGTGGACGAACTATTCTGGGCACATGGTTGTCAGCATATTTCAGCCCCTGAACTATGGTAGCGGATGTTAGCAATGCGTGAAGCCAATCTTCCCGTGTCCCAACGAGTTCAGTAACCCACGAATCGAGGTCAGGTAACTCAGCATCCCTGGTTGGTAGGTAATAAACACTCCTGTCATCCAAGACTTTGCGAGGAACCGTGCATGGCGAAACACTCCGCTGCAGTGATGGGCTAATGTACTCCACGACAGGGACCCTCGACTTGTCACCACCATAGTACCAATCAAGGAAGGCTGATGTCTGGCCATCGTAGATCCCATCGAGGATGTCTTTGACTGGCTCATCGACCTTAGTAGAATAGCGCGCAGACAACGGGCCATGCAGGATGAACGTGCGCTGTATATCCTGGTCAACCAGCGCGTCGGCATCCTCACACTGTCGGAAGGTGTCCTTCAGCAGCCACACCGCAAAGTCCTCATCAAAGAGAGGAATAAATGGAACGGGTTTCATACCTCTCCGCCTGCAGCTGTGCAAGAAGTACTGGACATCTTCAGAAGAAATAACGGTGGTGGCAATGGCAGGATACTTCGTGGCAAAATGGTTGACCAGCTCATTTGGATCACCGACCTCATCCAAAAACTGGACCTCGTAACAGACCGACGCCTTAGTAAACCGGTTCTCAGCATGCCGAAGAAAGGTGGAAAACAGGTCGAGATACGATGGGTCAATCCAGCGCTGCTGGTGCTTGACGTAAAGAAGCCCAGCAAGCCGGCTAGCCACCTCCATGTATGTCATCTCTTCGAGGTCACAGGTACTCCCATCAGCCTTCTGGCCAAACCAGGGACGAACATGATCCGAATTCAGGCGCTGGATAATGTAGTCCTTTCTGGCGTTGAGCAGTTTTGGCTGCTCCTCACGAGGCTTGGAAAGAACGGTTTCATGTAGCTCCTTGATAAAGATGGCACCCCGTGTTGCAATAACATGCATAAGCTCGCCGTACTCTGAGAATGTGGTGACAACCCCTCCATGCGCACCGGAATAGGTCTTCTCCCATTCGCTGTTGGCAAGGCCTGAAGCCCGGGCGATCAATTCCTTTGCAGCCGTCGACGTCTTTGCCTCCTTGGAAATCATAACACGCGAAGCTACCAAGAAACCGTCAACAGGCATTGGCGCACAGCCATATTTGAGACTCCAGTTGCCAGTGAGATACGGAAGCGTGCCTTCAGCGTCGCCAAATCCCGAACCCAGAACCAGAACGACGTTATTCAGGGCACGAATCTTTGCATACGTGTCCAGAATTGGCTCATGGAAGTCCTCGCACGAATGATGCCCACCACCACGGCCACCAGTCCACTGCAGAATGACTGGGAAGTCAGAATTTGCCCGTGCAATCTGGAGGACTTGGCGGATGGCTGCTGCAGTGCCAGGCTTGAAAGCGACATGCCGAATCCCCACGTTGCGGAAGCTGCCAATGATTTCACTGGTCACCTCCAGCGACGGCACACCTGCGCCGATGCACACACCAGCAATTGGATACCCCTCACTGCGCAGACGAAGTATCTCAGCATACTGGAAGTTCCATAGGCGCTGGTTGAAGTATATGCAGTTCAGCGTGATACCCTGGCCAGGCGCTGTCTCCAGTACCAAATTGTCAACCATGCGCCCCAGCATCTGCTTGCTGTAGATGCCTGCTCCGCCCAGCTCGGCATGATAACCGGCGTTCTTGACAGCCGCAACAAAATGCTCGTTGGCAGTGGTCGGCATCATGCCTGCAACCATGAGCGGTGGCTGCCCGAGAATACGGTGCATCGGCGTGTCCAGGTGCAGCCGGCCATCGTGCTTGGTGCGCACAAGTCGTGGGGCAAACTGCTTCTGCCAGTTGGGTGCCTGGATGACTTCAGCGATATTCTGCTTGAATAGCTCGGCCTTGGCTCCAAGCGGCGAACTGCCTGCTGTTAGTGCGCTGGTCGAGATTACCGAGATGCCCCGGCCCGCAAGAATTGAGTGAGCAAAAGTGCCAAAAGCGCTGAATCCATCAGGACTAAAGTCGACGATATGAGTTGACATAGGGGTCCCAATGGCTGCAGGAAAGTCGACAGTGTGTTCGCAGATGCTTCTCACCAAGTAGCTAGTAAGATCAGGCTCATGGCGCAAATCGTGGCCGTCGTTGGTGGCACGAGTCTCAGTCCTCAGGTCGGCAGCGTCAAACACCCAGCCCTTCTCCGCAGCATACGAAAGCTGGTGGCCGATGGCGGGTAGAAGGATGTCACAGTGGTACGGCTGGCTAATGCTCAGAAAGGTCATCCTGGCAATAGGCTTGCGCTGCGAGTACGGGATATGCGACTGATCATCGCTGTGTTGTGCGCATTTACTGCGCAGCCACTGGACAAACACCGCAACTGAACGCGCACTACCAGAAACAACTATCCGGTTGTTGGTGTTTACAAGCGACAGATAGACGGGCCCAACAGTGCCTGTGCTGCGTTCATTAAACTCGGTAATGAATCTGCTGAGCTGGTCCTTGGCTATGCCACGAATTGACACCATCGGTGATGGCGGACCTTCGTTGGAAATAGACTCATCAGTGAGCGCTAGATCAACCTCGACATCAGGGCACTCCAGATCAGGAATGGCACCACAGAGGAAAAGAATGCCAAGAGCCTTCTCCGAGAGTGCGTAGAATGATTCCTCATCCGACACTGATGCAAAAAGGGTAGCAGGGACGGTTCCCTGGCTGTGCCCGACCACGACTACAGATGGAACGAAAACCGCTAATGTTAGAAAACATGCCAACGGCACTGCAATGAAACTGACTTGCCAGCTACTGTCGACTCTTACCTTTGAAGTGCCTGGTCAGGTCGCCGGGGTTAATGCCCAATGTCTTGTACAAGATCATTACGTGCATGAGCTGGAGCAGCCCAGCGAGCGGAAGTTCCACCGATGCTCTAGTTAGGTAGCCATGCGATGGCTGCAACTCAGCATAGGTGCACCACTTGAGCACATCAAAGCCGTGCTCGTAGAGAATAGAGACGCGAGAGTCGTGCGCTTCGTTATCAAGAAACGCTGACATCTTGGTGAGATAGTCGGTGACCAGAGGGCGAAAGACATCGAGGAGCCGGCGTGCCTCGTCGACATTGGTGCCGCTTCCACTCTGGCCGCCAATCAGTGCCATCAGGTTGACATCTGGATCCGAAAATAGAGCAGGCAGCGTCGAGGGGATACAGAGGCTACCGTGGGGCTCAGTAAGTGACCACACGGAGTAATAGCCCTTGAGCACATTGCGTGCCTGCTCCTCATCAAGGCCGAGGTCGCCGATGACAGAGTAAACGCTGCGGTCTTGGAGAAAATTCTTTGCAAAGAATTCAAATGTCGCAAGAGCCGTGGCAGCATTGCGCGTGCTGCAGTAATGCACGAACAGAGCAACGAGCTCAATCTCACTGGTAATGGCCAAGAGTTCGTCGGCAAAGCTGTTGGCTAACTTGGTTGCATGAAGAATAGCTTCAGCACCAAGAGACACTTCGATGGAATGGTTTGAATGCTTGAGTAGCATGGTTGCAAATGGGATGTTACTTTGGCAAATAAGGTACTGATATTCTCTGTGAAGCAGTTTATTGACTAAATGGTATTTGTGATATCGTAGTGGCTGCTGGCAAGATACGAATGGGCATGCAATACTTTATATATAGTCGATTCTCCTGGAGTGCTGGTCTTGCCGTCGTCGTTTCGCAAAATGCCACCTGCCTTGCGAGGCGCTACTTGACTGTCTGTGATACACTGCGGAAATATTTCCCACTGCTTTTCAGATAACGACATTTGCACTGAGTGCTGTATGGCTCCACAATCATTCGTTCCCAACACTCTCATGCCTTGACAATGTACACACTATTTGAACGGCACGCACAATAGGACTCGCCGGTGGGTGAAGGAGCCTAGTGGAAACTTGCGATTAAAGTTGCAGATTGGCTTCCAACAGCAGCCCCTCTGTTTAGGCATCCCTCAAGTGCCATTGCTGCGCCAGGTCTCTACCAAATAAGCTCAGCATGTGGTATCGCAATCAACATATGAAATGATATTTATCTCTGCCCAGTATCTTCAAATCCGCACTCTCAGAAGCTGTCTCAAGCACGCCTGCACTGTTTTCAAGAGGCTTGGCATTGCGCTATGTCTTAGCCTCTGGTGGCTGGCTTGTGCCTGCGAGTGAGAATTGTAAAGACAATAAGACAATCACCCAGCCTTCAGAAAGAATGGTTTGCGAGCCCGGCACATTATTTTATAGCAGGCGGGAAATAGTATGTAATGCATGCAGGTCCAAGAAGACATATCACTTGCTCTACCATTGCATTCAGCAAAGCTGAACAACCACGCGATATCGTCTTTGGCAGAGATATAACCGCTGAGAATAACCGAAGCTGAAGGTGACAAGAATAGGCTATATAGCTTGCACCGACACGAGACATCTCTCGCCTGCGCTACTACAAAGGAGTAGTGCTCAGATGAGCAGACACATGGAATGTGCCCATTAATGAGAATGGACTTGTAGACAAGTGCATGCAGATACCCATGAAGCAAATAGTGTTCTGCCCTACAATGCACCCTTCTGGCTCCGTGTTGAGGCTGGGAAACGGTGCTGGAACCCCCAATCCCCGAATCCCCGAAATCCCCGAAATCCCCGAAATCCCCGAAATCCCCGAATCCCCGAATCCCTGTCATGATTGAACCTTTCTTGACAGCATATGGCTTGTGAGCACGTCTGTGAACACAATTCCCGTATCCATTTTCAGCTGAACCACTGGTATTGCCAAGGAGTGTCTTGCACCTATCGTGTCCCTCTGCCTGCTTCTGCTGCTGGGTTGCGCATTGGCAGAGCCACTACATGCATGCGATGTGCCTCCTCCAAGCTAGGCTGCATGGAAGCATGTGTGTGCCTTGCACCACCTGTTCCTTAGCCACCACTGCGCTAACATGCACTTGGGGCATTTGTGTGTGTAATTTAAATTGAACTGGTCTACTACCCACTAACCTTCTACTCACCTACCTCGCGCTATTGTTTTAGATATGTTTGCTCATATATCAATGTTTCTCGTGTTCTTCTGGCCATCGCTATGCTCGCCGGTAATCCGCGTAACCAATGGTACGGCTGTTGACCAAGGCCAGGCGCCATTCTTTGTTCGCATTATTGCGCTCTCATCAGAGAGATCGGCAGAGCTGTGCGGTGGAACAATAATCGACCAAACCACTGTCATCACTGCCGCGCACTGCGTAATGCCGCCTCGTGACCCAATCCTTCACCAGGCAAGTGCCATTGAGATATATTACGGGAATGTCAACACCAAGCAGCAGAGCCTAACACATGCAACTGCTGTGTATGTGCATCCTGACTACAACACATTCACACTGGAAAACGACATTGCAGTTCTGAAGACCAAACCGTTTGAATATGCTGCAGATGCGGTGCAGCCGGCACCAATATACAACGGCAATGTCTGGCCGCTATATCAGATGGAAATATATGGCTGGGGTCTCAGAGTCACTGGCGGGTCAGCGCAAGACCTCGCACCATCTCTGTTGACAAACAAGGTGTATATATCGTTTCCTTCTGACTGTAGAGCCATTGACGCAAGATACTCGAGCGCCAATGGACCGACAATTTGCGCCAACAACAACTACAACAAGGGCGTTGATGTATGTTCTGGCGACTCAGGGCAGGGCACTGTTATACGTAGGCATGGCACAGCGTACATTGCTGGGCTGGTGAGCTATGGCACTGATGCAAACGGCAGGCTAACATGTGGTGAGCCGGGCAGCTTTGGCATATACACACACATATGGAGATATGTGAGCTGGATCACAACGATTGCTAACACAACATACACAGCAGGGCCACTGCCCAGCGTATTGGTAGCACCTCCAGCCGCTCCAACACCAACCAGATGCATTCTAGGCTACTGCCTCTAAGGTGAATATACGTCAGCGCACTTGGTGAATGGAATCCAAATGCACACAGCTAAACAAGCCATGCATTTGCCTTGTTGTGACCACTCCCCATGTCTATGCCCATCTACAACATGGCAGGGATGGGTAGCATTCCCTGGGCGCCGCTGTCGTCTCTACACCAGACCCTTCAAACACTCTCTCTATATCATGGTTCGCACTGGAGCTGACCGACCACCGAGCAAACTACAGAAGCTCAGACACAAGATACTGCGCATTTCGCGCAGCATCGGGTACGAACTGGCAGACTTGCATGTAGGACAGGTCGATTTGTACCACAGCCAGCTCATGCTTGCTGGAGCCATGCCTGCCTTTGCCCTGTTTCCACACAGCTCGCCGCGACAAAACCGGCCGCTGCGCCACTGGAACTCGGCCGACGGTGTTATGGCTGACCACAAGCGGGCCGATCCTGATGGCATAGCCGATGCAGTAACTCTGTGCGGCGAGCAGCCAGCACCTGCCAGACAATAAAACACACGGCTAACGCGGATTGGCTCAGACCAGGCTCTTTTCTCTTTCCAGCTTTAAAATCATTTACCCTCTCCATTCGCAATGGTCGACGCTGGACTGCTTCTCGCCTACTCGGTCATTGGGACCATGGCTGTGGCGCCAATTTACTTTGGCTCGTTTGACTCGCTGGACCGCCTGAAGAGCAGCTACAAGAAGAAGGCGCGGCCGCAATTCGCAGAGTTCTCCGACTCCGAGGACGAGGACGACAGCGAGACCGAGTCGGTCTCAGCCGAGGACGCGTACATGTTCCCGGTCTACGGGTCAGCGGCGCTGTTCTCAATGTACCTAGTGTTCAAGTATCTGAACAAGGACTGGGTCAACGTCCTGCTGTCAGGCTACTTTGCCATCATAGGCGTTGCCGCGCTCTCGCAGGTCAGCGTCAAGGTCGTCAAGAGCGTCGCCAAGGTCAAGCTGCCGCTGTACCACGTCCACATCGTGCACAAGTCAAAGTCGATCTTTAGCTTCCGCTTCAGCAACCTGCACATTGCAATGCTGGGCACGTCGGCGGTGGTCACTGGCTTCTACCTCTGGTCAAAGAACTGGATTGTGTCGAACCTGTTTGGCCTCGCGTTCTCGTTCTCGGCCATCGGCCTCATTCGCCTGGACTCGTTCAAGAGCGGCATGATCATGCTCGGCGGCCTGTTCGCCTACGACATCTTCTGGGTATTCGGCACCGAAGTCATGGTTTCGGTGGCCAAGAACTTTGACGCGCCAATCAAGGTCGTATTCCCCAAGGAGCTGCTTCCGGTAGATGGCGCTCTAAAGTTCACCATGCTGGGTCTGGGCGACATCGTCGTGCCCGGCATTTTTGTTGCGCTGTGCCTGCGCTTCGACCGCCACCGCTACCTGGCCAGACTCGGCTACGCCAAGGACAAGCACCTGCCTGATGCGCTGGGCGGTCGCCACCACGGCTTCCTGTTCCCGGCGCCCTACTTCACGTCCTGCATGATCGCCTATGTCGCTGGACTCGCCACCACCATCACTGTCATGCACACGTTCAAGGCAGCCCAGCCCGCGCTGCTGTATCTGTCGCCCGCGTGCACGCTCTCGGTGATCATCACTGCCATGATCCGCGGCGAGCTGGGTGCCGTGTTTGCGTATTCTGAGGACACAAAATCAGAGAACGAAAAGGAGAGCGCTGATGACAAGGAGGATGTCAGCGAGCAGAAGGCGTTGGGCGTCCCCAGTGTTGCCGATGCTCCGCTCCGCAAGAACCTGCACTCTCGGCTCGACAGCCCCACACCCGGCAGCGGCATGACCCCCACAAGCGCTGGAGAAATGGCCGACGACGAGCAGGAAGGGATCCGGGCGCGCAAGGTGCTGGACGAGAAGGTCGACCCCATTTCGGACATGTCTGACAACGAATCGGAAGCCGTGTCCAAGAAAAAGAAGAAGGGCAAGGGCAAAGGCAAGGGCAAGGGTCGCAAGTAGCTATGTAACATCCAGCAGAATGTGGGCCATGCGGGCCCGTTATTTTCAATTGCAATAAATCTGTACCCTCTTCCCATCCGCCTGCCGAGCTGTTTGGTCAGGGTTAGGTAAGGTAGGCAGGAGTTACGAGATGCTAGCGCCGAGATGGCCAAGGGCAAGCTGATATAACACGAGCCGAACAAGGCTCATGTTTGTCGTCATTGCTGATATCCAATTTTCCTACTGTTTTTAGCATGTTGACGTGGCAGCAAGAGCTAGACTCCAGCGTTTTAACCAGCACGTCTGTAGACAGCCTGTGCGGGATCAGGCTGCGTCCGCCTGGCTCGTTCTCGTTCGAGCTGCACGATGTGAGCTCGGTTGCGCTTGGGCTCTACTGCATGAGCCGGTCGGCCGTGCCCCACCCTACACAATCGCTATATCAGCTCCCTGAGGCATCACGGTCCACCGAATGCTTGGCTACCATTGCCGAGGAAGTAGAAGACGAAGAGTCCGACGCCACTGATGACACTGAGGACCGCTACAAATCGCTCAACGCGTGCTTTCTCCAGACATTCAAGGACGCTACAGACTACGCACATGTCGAATGTGACGAGCAAGAGGATGAGCAGGTGGACGAAGCCGACGAGACCGACGATGCAGCCACATCAACAGCAGATGACAGTGACAGCTGCTATGATGACGGAAACAGCCAGAAGGCCGCGGACGCCAAGATAACCGAACGGTCCAGGAGTGAGATGCACACCATGGACATCTGCTGCGACATTTTGCGCAACCGCATGGACTACGTCGGCGAGAAGGCCGACTGCAGGTACTGGCCACTGGTCCAGCGCCTGATTTCGCATGCAGAAGACACATGTACCCCGACGCGACGTTCGCTGGCATCAATACTGCCAAAGTTCTTCTACAGCAAGTCGTCTGACAGCCCGGCCGACATCGCCACGTTCTGGGTCAAGCGGCTGGCCACGCAGCAGGACTACCCGCCAGCGCTGTACACGATCGGATGCTGGTACGCCGACGGCTGGCTACGTATCAAGCCGAATGTGAAGCTGGCAACCCAGTACCTATGCCGGGCAGCGACCCTCGAGCACCCACCAGCAACGCTCAAGCTAGCCTCAGTGTTTGAGAGCCAGGACGAGATAATCAAGTCGCGGCTCTTTTACATGCGCGCTGCGCAGCTGCTGGATCCAGTGGCCATGATCCGCCTGGCCGTGGCCTACCTGCAGGGCGAGCTTGGCGTGGTTCCAAACAGCCGCATGGCGATAAAGTACCTGAAGGAGGCCACAGACCACGCAACCGAGGACTGCCCCTACGGAGCCTACCTGCTGGCCCGCGTACATCTCGGAGAGTCCCTGAGCAATCTGCCCCTGGACAGATATGTGCCCTACTGTCCGCATTCGGCACGGAAGCTATTGCGCAAGGCTGCCAGCCTTGGCTGTGGGCCAGCCATGCGGCGTCTGTCTGGGCTGTACGGGACCGGCGAGCACGAGACCAAGGTCGATTACTCCAAGGCACTGGAGCTGTTCAGCGATGCCAGACAGAAACCGGTTCCGCAATGCTGCTGCAACGCCACTCTTTGTGCGATCCAGCGTGCGGCTGACGATCTGGAGAGGGGTTTGTATAGATGAAGAATTTTTTGTTTTGTTTTTCTGTGATTCGACAAAAATGGATCATGTCCATTTCTGGACACCTACAACACGACATATAATCTGAGCCGAATAGTTGGTATACCAAAGACGATTGGTTGTTGCAGCTAGCGCTTATATGTGAACGACACCAATAATAAAAGGGCAATTTAACGAGAGGGAATTGTAAATAGAGGCACAGCTCACCAACAGTTTAGATAGCGGCGTGCTGGAAGAGATATGAGACGCTCTCGCCGTTGTGTGTGCGTCTGATGGCCTCGGCCAGGACAGCACTGACGTCGATTGTGTCGAGCTTCGGGCACAGCTTCTTCTTCTCGGCGTGCGGGATGGTGTTGGTGACGACAACACGGGTCAGGACGCTCTCGTTGATGACCTTGAGCGCCTTTCCAGAGAGAACGCCGTGAATGACAATAGCATAGACGGCTGCGGCACCGTTCTCCATCAGGGTCTTTGCAGCCAGGCCAAGGGTGCCGCAGGTATCAGCCATGTCGTCGACCAAGATAGCGACCTTATCCTTCACGTCGCCAACGAGCACCATGCGGGAGACCTCATTCGCCTTCTTACGCTCCTTGTGGATCAGCGCAAAGTCCAGATCCAGGTGATCGGCAATGGAAGTCGCACGCTTCGCACCTCCAGCATCAGGCGACACAATGATCGCATTCTTCCAGTCTGGGATGTTCTCGCGGATGTAGCGCAGCACCGACGGCTCTCCGTACAAGTTATCGACGGGGCAGTCGAAGAATCCCTGGATCTGGCTCGCGTGCAGGTCCATCGTGATAACATGGTCGGCGCCCGCAACCGACAGCATGTTGGCCACCAGTTTAGCTGAGATTGGAGCACGCGACTTGTCCTTCTTATCCTGGCGCGCATACGGGAAGCACGGCAGCACAGCAGTGATCCGGCGCGCAGACGCAGTCTTGCATGCGTTGATCATGATAAGCAGCTCCATCAGGTGGTCGTTAATCTCGCCACAACCCGACTGGATAATAAACACATCCTCGTCACGCACTGACTCGCCGATCGTGACGGCTGTCTCCTGGTTCGAGTACTTTGAGACTGTGACGTTGGCAAGATCGGTGCCCAGACGCCTATAGATCAGTTTGCGTATTAGTACACGTGGCCTAGGTATCAAACCCCCTTGGCGTCCCGGAATACTGGGGAGACAGCTAGGCACGGTTGTGGTTGGCTGATCGAGTCCTACGACAAAGGCACAACATACTTTGCAATAAGCTTCGCCAGAGCAGGGTGCGAATTGCCGGCCAGAATGCGAATCGAGTTGCTGGACATATTTAACGCTAGTAGAGGAATAAAGAGTAAAAGTCTAAAGGGATCGTGATAAGAAAGGGGATAAAAATTTTCAGCGTGGGCTAGAGCCGACAAGGTATCCAGTTTTTTTTTCTTCCTTGCTTGGTGGCATGACTGGTGAAAAATTTTGGGGGCAATCTCTCGGCCAAAGCTGGCGGTCACTGCGATTTGGGGGTGAGGCTGGCTCATCTTGTGATTTGATTGGGAATCCATGAGCCAGGACGATTGCCTCTTGACACGGTGCCAATAAGGATATAATGACGGCTCAACTTGGGGCTGGTCTGTGCTGTATTGGTTCTGTGCATGCGGACTGGGGCGATCGCATGTGGACAGCGAAAAGATACTGGCATGAGAGCGCCTCTGCACTGGCGCTGTTTTGTTTAATGGCGGAATAGAGACATTATCAAGCAATCCTTAGCGGTGCTGTCTACGGCTGGCATGTAAGTGGCCAGGTCGAGTTCACTCACCAACTCGACAGTAGCTGTATAGTTATCTACATTTTTACAGTACACTAAATTAAACGGCGACCAGCCTGTAGGTATTCAAGACTCGCATTATCGCTATCCTGGCCCCACATGTACACAAATCCTGGGGTTCGGTCGGTCAGCCGATATGCAGAGGGCGGTGGCGAGATGTTCGGGTACACTGGAGAGGGCGACATCGGCCGCACAGGGAGAAATACTTGATCCTTTGCAGCGCTTGCATGTCGCAAATGCTCTTTGCGTCGTATAGTCTTGCGTGGGTCCGTCTTTCTCAGATCAAATAGAGCATTTGGTGGGAGACTAGAATCTACCAGCGTGGCTGCCGTAGCAGGCTTTGTAGGCTCGGCAGTTGTGTAGTTGCCGACTTCAGGACTGCTGATATTGTGTGAGGACCACGCGATCGGGCTGTCAGGACGGCTCTCGTGCTCAAACTTACTCTGTCCAGCTCTGTATGAGCCGATTTGAGACAGCTTCTCAGAATACAGTATGCTGCTGTTACTGATCACATAGGACCCAACA
Organism: Linderina pennispora; assembly: GCF_002104995.1. Lineage (NCBI taxonomy): Eukaryota > Fungi > Kickxellomycota > Kickxellomycetes > Kickxellales > Kickxellaceae > Linderina > Linderina pennispora. The sequence goes on along the minus strand of NW_024468257.1, from coordinate 884,919 downwards.
TCGTACTTTTGCTGCAGCCCGTCTTCTGACAACTTGTTCGTCCAGTAATGCAAGTACTGCTTCTGTCTGAGCATGCAGTTAACCAGGGGAACTCCAGCAAGCCGCCACCACACAAGATTCACGGCAATATGGTCAAGACTGGTGGTAACGAGCCGCAGCTTTCGGTCAAACAGATACGCCGGTCGCACGTACTTGAGTACGGTGGTAAACGTCAAGACAGCAAATACGACTGCACAGCTGAATCCCATCTCGCGGCTCTCGTTGAACGAGCTCTTGATATTGCGGATCTTCCAGTTTACAGCAGCAACGTATAGCCAGGTGATCCACAAGAAGATGAATAGTGAGGCTTTGTAGGCATGTGTGTACACACAGACATCAAGTATATCCATGTACTTTATCGTAATGCTTGGTGCCAGCACCTGCGAAACGATACCGTACGATACGAGCCATATGCTGTAAATGATAAAAGGAATATACATGCCCAGCCCCTTGAATGGCCGATTCTGCTTGAACACGCGGAACAGGCTGTACGCCCGTAAGGCAACCAGGGAGCTGACAGTGCACACACCAAGGATAATGCGCAGCCACACACCAAACAGCTTGCAGTTGGTCAATGGGGTTCCGTGCAGATGAACGAGCCCATTCACTTGAATGTCCCCAACAAACCAGAGGATACTGGAAAAGTACGCTGCAACTAGGATTCCGGGGCTCTTCGATTTGAGTGACGGGTAGTTGCGGTTCCGGATGAGATACAACACGGCCAACAAATCCAGCGCATATATGGCCGAGAACACACATATAACTGCCAGGTCGTGTTTGCCGATCGGGTCCAGGTGGTATCCGATCTGAGCAGCCATGCTGGCCCAGCTCTGGTCGGATGGTGTGAGTGAAAAAGACATGTAGGCGGTCCAGTATTTAATACAAATAGGATTAGTGGGGGCCTAAAGAGACACCCATTCCTGCTGTAGGGTGTGGTCCGTGATGCCTTTATGTTCACTCACGAGTGATATATGACGCGGGGTCTTTTTGCTGGCCCATCTGCTCTTCTGGCAAGGAAAGGGCGGGTGCTTTCTTCACCACATGCCACTGCATAAGACAGCGCAGGAATGTGATTGACCGGGGTTTGCTAGGTCCGGTGACCCTGCGCCATGCATACGGCATCGTTCAGCACTACCAGGACATGGGCCAGCATAGCCCACAAGAAAATAAAACGGGTCAATGGACAGGACATGCAGACGCTTGTGAAAACGCAAGATCGTGATAGGCAAAGGTGCCGATGCTGCATGCAAGATATGCGCGCACTCGTGAATGGAGAGTGTACCTTACTACTCTTGCCACATACCTATTTCAATGACCAGCGCTGCCTAAGATGGCGAGGCATTGGCCAGATATACGAGGAGATCAGCGTCCCTTGACAGAGACAAGCACCCCCTCTACGATCACCCGGGGCTACCGGCACGTCCACAAACCCGGTAAATGACTACCCCGCACATGCGCTTTGGGTCTGTTCTTGCCACAGACCATTGAGGTTGTCTGCCTGGCCAGCAAGCAGCATGCGAATCCGAACCAACGCATAATGTGGAGCTATATTTATTGTCTTGTTAGATCTCGACCGAACGATCCTTGTGGCTAGCACGAGTGTCCTCGGCGTTGTGCGAGACAAGGCGGTTGACAGCGGAGATGTATGCCTTGGCCGAGGAGGTGATAATGTCCACGTTGGTGGCAAGGCCAGTGAACTTGGGAACCGAACCATACGAGGTCAGGGTGCCCTTGGCTGGGGCTTCGCTCTGCTCGCGAAGGGCCTTGGCACTGGCAATTCGAACAGCAACCTTGCCCAGAGTATCCTGGCCCTCACTGGTGGCCGAGACGTTGAAGTTGAGCAGGTCGATGTCAAGGCCAGTGATGCGCTGGATGGCCGAGAACACAGCTTCAATCGGACCGTTCTGGGCCAGCGATGCATCGGTGAAGTCCTCGTTGCGCTCAGAATCGTGGAGAGTGACGGTGGCAGTGGGCACGATGCCAATGCCAGTGAACACCTGCATTGCCCGCAGCGTGTAGCGCTGGTTAGAGGTTTCATGGGCCTCATTGGCGTCGGGTGGCAGCTCAGTCGAGGTTTCAGTGGGGGCGGGCGGCTCGGACGGGCGGCCCGATGCCAGCGACTCGGAACGGACCTCGGCAACGATTGCGTGCATATCGCCGTCAGTGACACCCGACTTTTTCTGGTCAGCCAGCTTCTTGAAGCCAGTAAAGGCAGCCTGGAACTGCGCATCTGACAGGGCAGCGCCGCCGTAGCCCAGCTCCTCGAGCTTAGTCTTGAAAGCATGGCGGCCCGAGTGCTTGCCCAGGGCAAGGTTACCGGTGGTGACGCCAACATCCTCAGGGCGGATGATCTCGTACGTGGTCTTGTTCTTCAGAACACCATCCTGGTGGATACCGCTCTCGTGCAGGAAGGCATTGCGGCCGACAATGGCCTTGTTGGCCTGAACAGCCATCCCGCTGAGGTCCGACACCATGCGCGACGTCGGGAAGAACAGGCGGTTGTTGACCGTATGGTACACCGGATACGTGTCTGGATGCGTGTGGATATTCATTACCACCTCCTCCAGTGCCGTGTTTCCAGCGCGCTCGCCGATGCCGTTAATAGTCACCTCGACCTGCCGGGCGCCGTTGGAGATGCCGGCAAGGGTGTTGGCTGTGGCCAGTCCAAGATCGTTGTGGCAGTGGGTGGACCAAATAGCCCTCTCAGCGCCATCTGTGTTCTCGCGCAAGTACTTGATCAGGGCGCCGTACTCGCTGGGCGTGTTGTACCCGACAGTATCGGGGATGTTGAGGGTGGTGGCACCAGCATTGATAGCAACGGCCAAGGCCTCGCAGAGGAAATCGCGGTCCGAGCGACCGGCATCCTCGGGCGAAAACTCGATATCCTCGCACAGCGATTTGGCGAACGCGACCATCTCGGCAATCTGCGCTTTGCACTGTTCGCGCGAGATCTTGAGCTTGTGCTCAAGGTGGATATCAGAGGTCGCTAGAAACAGGTGGATGCGGTGACGCGGCGCGTCCTTGATCGCGTCGTATGCAGTTTGGATATCCTTGGGCACCGACCGGGCCAGACCGCAGATGGTCATGGGCTGGTTGACCTTGCCCGGGCCCTCGCGGCCCTCCATCAGGGGCCCGACCTCGCGTGCGATGCGCTGCACGGCATTGAAATCTCCTGGAGAGGCAACCGGGAAGCCGGCCTCCAGCACATCGACACCGAGCCGTGAGAACTGCCGAGCGATTTCAATCTTCTCCTCCGTGTTGAGAGTGACGCCCGGTGACTGCTCGCCGTCGCGCAGGGTGGTATCAAAGATAATGAGCTTGTCCTTTCCGGCCATTTTTGCTATTTGCTTGTGTGGGTACCTTTCCTGGTAGAGAGAGAAAAATTTGTTGCAGGAAACAAGAGAAACTGGGAGGGATGAAGGAATAAAGTACGGGTGTGTCTGGAACAGATTATCTGCGATGCGCTGGCCTGGTGCAGTCCTTTATAGTTTTTTCGTGGCCTCTCTACACCCCGGGCGCTTATCTTCGGCCTCAGTGTTTGAGATCCAGTCTATTGAGTCATCAGAATGCTTCGTCACTAGTGCACTTGCTTGCCATTTTTTGCCCGCCCTGGTCCCCTTTCGCGCCCGACAACGAGAGGCATCCAGCCATGTGATTTGCAAGCGCCCACAGCGTGCTTGTGAGCGCGGGTAGCATTGCCCTTCCCGGATCGGGGAAGAGAGAGCCAGTTGGTGACACATGTCGATCGGACCAGAAGCCGATGGAATGGTCTTATGAGTCAGGATATTTAATGGACCGCTACCACATAGCTGTTGGACATAACCTCGCTGGGCTGGTTGGTGATGTTGATTACTGCCCGGTCTGCGAACTCGCCAACGACCACCGCGTGCACAGCCTTCTGCGTCAGTGCATCCATCCCGGCTGTGAGCTGGTCGAACACAACAATCGGCCGCTTGGAGAGCACGGCCCGGCAGAGCGAGATTATCTGCTTCTGGCAGGTGCTCGGGCGAGCAACCTGCGTATTCAGGGTCATCTGAGGCATGATTTCTGGAATCCGTGCCCGCTGCATCGCAGAGCTCAGCTCGGCATCTGTGAAGCTACCCAGTGGATCCAGGTTCTTGCGCAAAGACGCGTCAAATATGACCGAATCTGCTGTGACAAATTCGGCCAGACAAGCGATCTCCGAGTCGGCAATAGTAGACACTTCAACACCATTAATCGCCACCGATCCCAATGCAGAGCCAGGGCACTGCAGGCGAAATAGCGACCGAAACAGCATCGACTTGCCCTGGCCATTGTGTCCGATGACCGCAAGCTGTTCGCCAGTGCGGAGAGTAAAGGAGATGTTTGAGCAGAGCGGCTCGGAGCATCCTGAAAATTGCAAGCCGATATTCCGACACTCTAGCACGACCTTTCCACCGGCCACAAGAGGCATTTCTTCTGAGCTAGCACCGACGGGCGGCTCTGCTCTTGATGTGAAGGCGAAATATTTTGGAAGCACAGACAGCAGCGGCCACAGCGGCTTCCGCTCGGTGCCTAACAGGGATATCAACTCGCTGAGTCGGATTGAGATATCCACATCTGCTGGTGTGAAATGTCCACTGCCAGTGAGCCGCTGAGAAAGGAATGGCCACAGCAGCCAGCTGGTATTGGCAATGGTAGCGAAGATGTCGCCGATTGCACTTTCAACAAAAGCAATGCAGTCATCCCGTTTGCTCTCCGCCTGCTCCACAATAGAATCACGCTGTGCATCAACACTGGACATAGTAACCGAGCAGAGCGGCGAAGGCGTTTCATTCTGATCCTCTAGATCATCCGCTGCACCGGCATGGTCGCTAGCTGACCCTCTCTTAGCCACAGCTGCCTTCCACCATAGCTGTATTCCGATATAGCTTATCACGAAGGGAACGCCAAACAGTCCAAGGACTGGGAGTGCGTACAGGATCTGCGCCGCGATATAGGCTGACCTGAGAATCAACATAGCTCTCTGGCTGAGTTGCTCTGGAAGCTCGGTTGATAGAACGTAGCAGCCCTTTGTCAAAAGTGTGCATGCGCAGTCACGGAATGCCGAGTCGATCTGGGTTTCAGAGTACCGCACAGCATTCATAAGCTTGTGTGCAATGGCTTCTTTGGCTTGCTCAGACCACAGTCCACGCCGAATCCAGCACTCGCACGCCACAAGCTGCTGCTGGATAATGCTGACAATGACATCAGATACCAGGTAGTCATATAGCGCTCGTGATACGCCCTGGTGCGAGCCCGTGCCAAGAATCAGCTCTTTACGGTATCCGTCGACGTAAAACGCAGTGTATAGTCCGACGCCCTGCACTGCCAGCGTAACCACTATCCACAAGTATCCGCACAGGGCACTGTATTTTGCCAGATGCCACCATTCTAGGGATGGCTGTGGCAAATGGTATTTGTTTCTTCCCCCAGCAGCAACTGTTGCATCCAATGCGGTGCTGTCAGAAAATGTGCTTCCTGCGCTGGGCGACATTGAGCCGTCAAAGTACTCCGGTATGAGTAAACAGTCAGTTTTCCACTGCTTTGGCGTTTGCTTGGCTACGCTCACACGTTGGTTCTCAACACGGACGACCCTGCTGGCCAACGAAACAATCGGCTTCGACCTAGAAACGACGACAAGGGTCCTATTGCCATCAGTCGACAGCACTCCGCCAAGCAGCTTGTCGCGGGTCCTCAGGTCGATGTATGAGAATATGTCGTCAATGAGGAGCACATCGGCACCAGCATAGATGGCTCTGGCTAGACTCAGCAATGAACGCTGGCTGGTAGACAGCATATACTGATCGACAATCTCCATATCGCCGTTCGGCCAGTTGCGAACAACACTGCTGAGCGCGCAGCTCTCGATAACCCGCCAGTACCTGGAGTCGTCGAATGCCTGATCCATCACCACATTATCACGGAATGTACCCTCCAGAATCCACGGATCGTTATCTACCAGGAATGCATTACCCGATACTGCGGCCACGCCACTGCAGCGTAAAAGAGACCCAGACATTGCTGCTAGCAGCGAGCTTTTCCCAGACCCCACTCGCCCAATAACCGCTGTCATACTGCCATGGCGAATTTCCAATGTAATCTCTTCCAGCACAGGCGATTTGCCGGCACTCCACGCAAACGACGCCCTGTAGAGATACACGGCCATTCCATCGGGCCGCTTCGAAATGCGCGTAATTCCAGATGTCTGGCTGCCAAAGAGCTTGCAGTATTGCATGAGCTGCGCATATAGCTGCGTGGCATTATCCAGTGCAGCACCAGCAGAGGACAGCGCGTCGGAGAGGGAATCGAGGGCAGGCATGAGCATGATAACGTCAATATATGTGATGTCAGCTTGCATTTGGAAGCACGAGATAATGGCCATGGCTGCGGTAATTTGCGCTGCCGCGCTCCCAATAAACCCGATAACATATGATAGGATGTTGAATATTACGCGCCCTTTGGCCTGGGCCTGCCTTGGCTCAGCAGCATCGCCCATCGTATTTCCCCAGCCATGCCGCCGCAGCTCCGTCAAGTTGTCTAGAAGGAAAGACATTCGCGACAATACCGCCTTATTCTTGTTCTGACTATAGTCAGAGTGGCCTACTGCCCAGTCGATGGCCTTGCAGGCAATGGTGTGCACGAGAGTCACAGAGACGGGAATGGCGACGTGCCAGCCGATGATGCAGGCAACAAGATATAGATTGTATACTTCAGCAATACAACGTGGGATGCATGCAACGAACGAGGCGGCTCGGCCGATAAACAGGTCCGAGTGTATGTAGATCCATTCGCGCACCTTCTCATTGCCATGATTCTCATAGCTGGGCACAGCAGCGTTTAAAGCAGTCTGAAGTGAGCTGTATATGCCTCGCAGTTGCAAGGCGACAAATCTGCGCAGTACACAGGTGTGCGAAAGTATCAAAAGCGATGTTACCTGGCCCAGCTGGGGATTGGCATTGCCCAGTACCTGGCCCAGTACCATGCGGCGGTGGTGGCTTCCAATCAGCGCCAATGCATCGATAGCGGATAGTATGAAAAGCGGCAGCCAGGCGGCAGCCAGTGCAGCACGAACAGCATTCCACCTACACTCCATAGAGCCACATCCAATTTCATATTATTTTCACAAATGCAGCCTACCCAACTGCACACGCATATCAACAAGCGGTAGAACAGCAAGAGTTTTGTACATACCCTTTTTCACGGCTAACCTGGATCCGGTTCCATCGCAAAGACATATTCGGGCGCTGCGAATGAAACAATAACCGGATACAATCCACAGCAGCAATTTGCTCCCACAGGCCTGGCGCTACAAGCATTTGTGCCAGGACGACATGAAAGAGTACGAGTATTGTCTGCGAAAACGTGACTGGACTCGCCAGAATATACAGATGAACAGCCTGCAATAGGTGCGCCAGAGCAATGGCTGAGCTGGGAGTAGAGCGAAGCGATGCTAAGGAAAGAAGCACCAAGGCGGCCGATTCAGGAAGCACACTGTGCTCTGTCAGAAAGCATGCTGAAACTGGTATCACTTGCCGCCAGTTTCTGGATATTTCGGGTATCCAGCATGCAATGTCTGTCAGGCTAGCCAGCGATATGGCAGAGACAGCCAGCTCTATGGTGCGAGGTAGCCAAGGCGTGGTCATGCAAAATTGAGGATGTTTGACGACGAAAGAAGAAAGTGAAAGTGAAAGTGAAAGCGAAAGTGAAATAAAAATGGTCGAATGAAGCAGGTATTAAGCCTGTCCTGCTGAAATACCCTCAGGAACAAGCCCCGAGTCAGACTTTTCTGCATTGTCGGGTAGAGAGTTAGAGGGCTGCCAGGGGTCTGAATGTATGAAGGACGCAGCCATCTCTGAAGCAGGGTAGGGGAAGCCCCAGCCATAGAACCCGAGGCTAATCCGCGATCTCAATTTCTTGCCGTCATCAGCCAAGGAAAAAATTACCGGCCCAACCCCCTGTGATGACCCAAGCAGCCCCACCCTTTTTATCCTGCAGCTTTTGCTTCAGTATTTTTCATAAATCGCAATACGTTTACAATGTTTAGAGCAGTTTTGCAGAAGACGCCTGCAGCACACAGCGCTGTGCGGCAACTGGGGAGACGGATGTACACGGCAAAGGCCGAGTCGCAGGAGCTGTTTGAGCGAATTAACAACTTTTGGTTTGGAGGTAAGCAATTTACAAAGCCAAGCAGAGGCTGGTGTAGAGAAGGAAACACCCGGACTGAAACACTACCTACAGCTAGAGTCTGATAAGCTGCATGACGCGGGGCAGGTCAGCTTCCAGAAGTGGTGGTTCCAGCCGAACGCTAAAGTGGACGAGGAGATCAAGAGCGACTTCGCACAAGCACACGCCAACGTCATTGCGACGAAAGAGCACGTGGACGTGGCCAAGGAGTCGGCCGACGGCACGCTGTCGCTGATCATCCTGCTGGACCAGATGGGCCGCAACATGTACCGCGGGCAGGCAAAGGCCTTTGAGGGCGACGCGATCGCGCGCTCGCTGGCCATGTACATGGTCAGGCGCAAATTCCACGAGCAGCTGCGGCTGGTCAAGCGCTCGTTCGTGTATATGCCGCTGATGCACGCCGAGGATATCGAGGCCCAGGACCTGAGCGTCCAGCTGTACTCGGAGCTGGCCGAGCAGCTGCAGGCGCCCGATGAGGATGCCAAGAACAAGGGCTTTGCCGAGTTCGCCGAGATGCACCGCGACGTTATTCGTGAGTTTGGCCGGTTCCCGAGCCGCAATCTGGCGCTGGGACGCGAGTCGACACCCGAGGAGCTCAAGTGGTTGGAGAACGCTCCGTTCTGAGATTAGCCTCTCGGCACCTTTGCTTTTCTCCTTTTCTGGTAGCTTGAATACAATGGAGCAACTTTGAAGCTGAGCCAGAATATAGCCACCCGAATTTATCCAACTTGCTGACACCCTTAACCTCTGATGGCACATTGCGTGCGGTGTCCCACCAGGATGGGCAAACGCGCTGCTGGCCAATGCTATAAAAGCCCCAGCCCCAGCTTCTCCCACATCCTTTTCATGTCAGCACTTTTCGCTCGATCACGACTTCGCTTCACCACCATGACAGGCTACAACAACAGGTACTACGGCAAGACCAACGTGTACACAGACGGCGCCAGCTCGGGCAACGGCAGGGACGGGGCGCGGGCCGGCTACGGCGTGTACTACGGCGAAGGCGATTCGCGCAACGTCTCAGCGCCGCTGCCGGGCCCCCGGCAGACGAACCAGCGGGCGGAGCTGACGGCGATCCGCACGGCACTGGAGCAAACGCAAGGCGACGTAGTGATCCACACGGACTCCAAGTACGGCATTGAATCGGTGACGAACTGGTCGCGCAACTGGGAGAGAAACGGGTGGAAGACGAGCAAAGGAGAGCCGGTGCAGAACCAGGATCTGATCCAGGACATTCTGGACTTGTCGCGTAACCGCCAGGGCACGGTGGAGTTCAACCATGTGCGTGGCCACTCGGGCAACCCCGGGAACGACGCCGCCGACCGTCTGGCCACCGAGGGTGCAAGAAAGCACTAGAATTAGTATATTGCATGTTTTAAAAAAGTATAGCATTGCACTGGGAGATGAGCGGGTGGGATTACGAATACATGGCTTGGATGACGCCAGATGATCCCAGCTTGAGGTCGCGCAGTGGCACGCTTGCTGGATCCAGCACGCGGCCCAGGTAGAAGAAGCGCACGCGGGTGTGGGTGGGCACGTGATGCTCCTCCTTCAGCACCCGCTCGACTGCCGCCAGCGTCGTGTCCTGCGCCAGCTTGACCACCACGTCCCTGCCTATGGCCAGGCGGACGGTGACTTCGGTCACATGTGCCACCAGACTCGCCTCGCCCGCTGACGACACTGACACCAAATCCGACTCCTTTGCCATGCACACCCCAGCACCGGTGCTGTCCGCGCTGACTATATTCTGCGGGCGACTCAGACAGTACCGCGGCACCACATAGCGCGCGCCCAGCTCATCGTAGACGCCATCGAGCACGCGGCCCGTGGGCACCGTCACCCCGGCGCTCTCCAGAACCACCGCTGCCATCTCTGCGTCCTCGGTTTCGCACGCCAACTGCAGCGCCTGCCACACCTCCCTCCGGCCCTCATACGCCGGTGCCGTGTCCCAGAAGGCCTCGCGCTGCTGCTGCAACTCGCTTTCAGTCATCGCCGTCTCTGATGTCCACGGACTGCGTCCAAAATCCACCGTATGTCGCCGTCTGCCCCGCGGCTGGGTCTGGCTGGCGGGCGCTGGTGTGCTTGAAAGACAACTTCCCATGGGTGAATTACAAAAAAAAAAAAAAAAAGAGGAAAAATGAGCAATAAAGGCAAGAATGGGCGAGTTTGACCGTTTTTGCGTGGAGGGATTTTCACCCTTGTTGCAACCCAAATAATCGGCCTCTCCCCTGCGCTGTTTGTCCAGCACCAATCGCTGGATTGTGCTGTTCAGGAACTGCACTCCTCCATTTACGCCCTTCAGGGGTAAAGGCCCGCTAAACAGTCCCCCAACACCTCCGCTATGGCACATATCCTGGCGTGATATGCAAAACTATAACCCTATCTGTCTGTTCCTGATGCTACTGGATACCGCAAAATAAGCGCATGCTGGCTAGGGTGCCCGTATTACAATAGTTCTAAACAAACTAGCAGAAAACACCAGAAAGACACAAATACAAGTATGCAAGATGTCTGTGAAGGCCGACATCACCCTCCCGGCATCCAAAATATCCAAGCCTATTTTATGCCTAACTGAGACATAAAAAACTCCACCAAAAAACTGCGTGCTGCAAAAAGTGACCCCAACGAGGATCGAACTCGTGACCTTTGCCGTGTAAAGGCAACGTAATAACCACTATACAATGGGATCAGCCTGAAGCTCCAGACAAGTTATCCAGCCTAGCTGAGAGACCAAACTTTCAAAACCGCAATTTTTAATACTGTGACCATAGCTCCAGAATGTATATGGTCCCATGCTGAGCTGCAGCGGAAGCTCATATCTTTGCGCTTCTCCAGCAACCTCATATTCACTACACCCAACGCCACTATATCGGCTACCACCAATAATTCGGGTTTACATTAGAGTTTTGCACGGAATAGCTTATGCCGACACACATTAGCAGCACTGGGGATCTGGGAACTTGTCAGCACTTCAGCGTTGTAGCTGCTGGTTAGGCGTGGCACAGTTTCATACGAGCGCCCAGTACAGATTCAGATAGATTCCATAATAATTGCTACGACATTACACTACTTGGTTTGTATAAGCTGGATTCTACAATATCGATTTGCATATAGCCATACATAAGGCGCTTGTATATAGATGAATCCTCGTCGCAAGTATGATAGTCCATCTTGAAATGAGCCCACCATGTAACAGATCCCAATAGACCTGTTGATATAGCATAAATGCAGTGCGAATTATTAAATTTCGATTTTAGCACATGAAATTTTGTATATGGAATTCCTTTTAGACCATGTGAGGAGGTGGGTCAGGAATCCCTGCCTCCTTAGGATACTTGCGCAAAAGATATTCCCTAGTTAGCCTGGGTTTGCACACAATGAATGGAAGACATTTCAGCACTCGAGTAAACAGCGCGCATCCATCAGCCAAATCACATGTAGCCGCGAAACCAGGCCCACCACTTTCACTGGCCACACCAGCAAGATACTAGGCACCACAGTCCTTGATAAGCAGCCCTGTGCCATCATCACCATTGTACACGGACACACCTGGCTCAGATAAACTATTAAGCGTAGAGATTCGCGGATCATTGTAGCCTTGAGTACCAGACTCTGCAACCCCTGCATATTCTTCACGCCAGTAGCACCCCACCCGAAAGCATCGAGCTCCTGCCGCTCAACCATATTGCCATTAGATACTGTAACGGCCTCACCTTCCCTCATAACCAACGGGATATCTGGCACCTCAATAATCGCAATGACATTCGCCGTGTGCTTGCTGGCTCCGTAGCCCAGGTAAAATATAACGCGGGCTACACGTGCTACAATTTGCCGATTAACAGCAGAATGCCCGCATTTGACCAGAATATTCCTGGCAGGACGGGATATACGTCCTCTGGCAGCGATCACGCAGTGGGCTGCGGTGATGATATAGTCTCTGGAGAGAATTTTGTCGCCACAGTTTTCCATCTGGCTCTTGCCCGTCATGATCCGGGCATTGATCAGGGCAGGTGCAGCATGGGCACTGGCGTGAGTTCCGTCAATGATGTGTTTCTTGATGCCATTATTGTCGGTTAGTCACTTGATGCTGAAACTAGACTGGCTGCAAGAAGTGAGGATAAAACTAGGTAAGTATAGTTCATAATTTCCGACGATTCAAAAAAGGACGCTGGTAGTTTTGGATGAATATTAGGGTGGATGCCGTCTTTTATACCTGTATACGGATGGAAAACCCGTGGCGAACAAACAAAGTATATCCACACAGCTTTTTATTGAGTAAAATGGATACAAATGACAAGTGGCTCTTTCACAAACCTCGAGCTGAACGTCTACATTTGCACCTACAATATATCTCAAATGCTTCCATTTGAAATGCCATGGTATGCTAATGCAGTGTTTGGACAAAATTGGAAAGAAAGGCATGTGGCAAATTCAGCGCGTTCTCCTTCTTCCACCCGTCCTCTTTGACGAGCCACCTGTTTTGCCATTCTTTGTATTTCCAGAGGGACCACTGGGACCCGAGGGCTTTTTGGTCGCCTTGGGTGATTTTGAAGCACGCGGCCTGGTAGGAGTGACACGGAGAGACTGTGAAGCTGGAGTGGGAGCAGTGCGACTAGTAGGGCTGTGCGCAATTTTCGAGGTAGGCTGAGCCGTAAGCGTGTGCTTTGTGACACTAGTCGGCCGGCTCGCAGGAGCGCTACTTGTAATTGCTGTCTTCGTAGCAGGCGCCAAGCGGGTAGGGCTGATAGAGTGTGTAGGGCTGGGTGCTGTTGTGCTGCTGCCATGGCGAGTCACACCAGAGGATGTAGGTTGGTGGGGAGCCGTAGCGGTTGAAGTGGATCCGGAGGGCGTTGCCTTGTGGGCGGAGCTGTCCGCAGCCGGGAGGTCGGGCTTGTTGCCTTCACCGTTGTCATTGGCATTGCCTCCGTTGTTATTAGAGTTGCTGCCGTTATTTCCATTACCAAAATCGTTATCGCTGTTACCGCCACCGCCAATGTTGATTCCACCAAGGTTGATTCCGCCTAGATCGATACCACCAGTGTTACCAAAACCACCGCCGCTATTGTTGCCGTTGTCGACGCCTCCGTTGAAATCACCTTGGTCAACATCACCGCCATTTTCGACAGCATCATCAGCGGGAGTCTCAGTATCGTTATTATCAACATTGTTATCGTCAATAACGTCTTCTTGGTTATCGTCAACTTCGTCAATACCACCGTTATCAATGGCAATGTCATCTGGAAACTCTTCAGATGAAGAAATATCAGCATCCAGTGAAAAATCAGCAGATGCCATGTCGGTGGCATCCAAGCCAGTTGGTGCCACTTGCAGGTCATCGGGCTCTTGAGCAAGTGCTCCAGAGGAAAGAAGGGTGGTCAGGACGACCGCGGAGAAGGAGATGAATGAGATTCTCATGTTTGAGTTGAATGCGTTAGGAAGGGGAGGTGAATGCGGAACAGAATGCAGTGCAGTGTGCTGCTTGTGTCGAGACATTGGTATTGGGCCAACGCCAGGCAGCTTTTATATAGAGCCAGGCACCTTTAGTCAACTTTATCTTGGTTCTGATACATGGGCTAACATGGTGTGCATACAGCTGGAACCGAGGGATTAGCCATACCTTGACGATGGTCACATAATGGATTCCTTTGTAACGGTACGCACGTTATGTAAAAATAGTAGCCTGTGGGTGACTGGCCTTTGCAGACCGAGCGTTGAGAAGATTAAAAATAGATGCATTGGCAAAATGTCGCTTGGACCGTTTAGCCAATGGGACCACAAAAGCCATTGGTGATTTGCATGCAAGAATCTTCTGTGTAGACCGGGCGTTGTAACGACTATTGAGCGTGGGGAGTTGAGATGCTGACAGCAAAAAGGACGGCATTGGAGGTGGATGTATTGGAGGGGAGGGAGGAGCATGGGGAGAGGCGGTTGTAGCAAAAGTGATGGCGAGGGAAGGAGAGGCAATAATGCGAAGATGCTAAAAGATACTAGTTGGTATAGATGTGAGTGCCCGGCACTGCACATAGAATAGCGGTGCTGACTGCAGTCATGACCACAGAGCCAATGAACCACCGAACACTCCTGGCACGGACCATTCGCGTGGCAGTCATATCGACAGAAACCCGGGTGGTGAACCAGGCACGGCGCCAGCTGCCGACATGCTTGCCGCCAAACCACTTGGTTTTGCCGTGCGCGGCAAAGGTATCGCTGGATGCGGCACTCTCATCGACCTCCTGCTGCCTCAGCGCCGGCGACTGATATTTACGCATAATGGCGAGCAGGATATCGCAGCCGCCAAATCCAACGGCCATGTTCCACCACCCAATGAACTGGGGCACCAGGCACCAGATGCGCACCTCCTTTGGCCTGTGGTCCAGTAGAATCAGCGCCAGTGGCAGTGCAAAGCCAAACCACAGCAGGATAAAGGCAATGAACACTCGCAGCGTGCAGTGGTCCCTGGTTACGTTGCGCGACGTGGCATCCGATAGGAAAATAGGGAAGTAGTACGTGTCCAGCACATCATATGCATAGAGCAGGGCCTCGGAAAACAGGTTTGGGTCCAGGGCCGCGCCGTCGTGCAGCAGCCGCTGCTCAATGTCGGTCAGGATCTCTGGCGGCCACGGCATGTGGTAGTAGATGTGGCGCTGTGTGCCTTGCATCTGGAGGTACCTGTTGGGCGAGTCGTCGACGATGGGCTTCGACAGGTGCTCCCGCGAGCGAGTCAGCGAGTCAGGTGAGGCAAGGCCGCCCATGATGTCGTACTTGCTGTCGCCGCCCGAGTTGCGCTTGGCAGACTTGCCCACTCCGTCCTGGACACCGTAGCCCTGATGGTAGGCGTCATTAAAGGCTGGACGCAACGAGTCGGGACGCAGCTGCAGGCCCTTGGGATTCTTGCGGCGCATGCCGTCAGCCGAGGTACCCTTGTTGCTCTGGGTCAGCATGCGCTTGAGCGAGCCGAGGCCGCTGGTATCGCCTTTAGCCTGGGACCGCAGTGCGGTAGGTCCCATTGTGTTGGGCCAGTACGAGGGACTGCCGCCGGCCAGCAGGTTGGGGTCGAGTGCGGCACGGAAGTAGCGCAGGAAGACAGTTTCGGCGGCTGTCTGGATCTGCAGCGCCATGCGGGTGCTCTGGCGATGGCTGCGACGGTAGTTGGCGCTCTTTGCTGGCTTTTTCTCAGACGCACCGTCTTTGTAGAAGATCTGGTCGTCAGGACGGCCGCGTGAGAGCGACTCGACGGTTGCATTGTGGGCAGCTTCCTTGGCTGCAGGGTCTGCAGGGATGCCCGAGGCATAGGCCGAGCGCAGGCCATCAGGGAAGTCCCCAATAAGACTCGAGTCCGCCTTTGACGAGTCAAAGCGGTTGCTCTTGGGAGCAGCCATGCCATCCAGATTGCCGTACTGGCTCTGGGACTTGGAATGGCGCAGATCGCTCTCATATGCCAGACACATCTTCTCATGGGTGCGTGCCGCCATGTAAAACTCGAGCCAGCGGCGGGCTTGGGGCTGCCTGACTGAACAATGCACAGCAAAGTCCCTGAGGGCCAATGGGGCTTTGGTCTTCCGGGTCAGCACCTGGTCCAGTGATGGCAGACCACCAGTCCGCAAATTGTGGTCCTGGATGTATGCCCAGTCAATTGGCCGGTAATCACCCTCACCGCCGGACTTCTCCGTTGCCACACCGACAACAACTTTGGACGACATTTGGCTCAGATGCCGGGAGCCCTGCTTTTCGCCAAACACCGATGTCAGATGGCTCATGCGCGATGACGGGCCGGCAGCATAGTCCTCACGCTCAAGCTCCTCGATATTCAGCGGGTCACGCACACCTGGTGGTAGAGTTGCCGACATGTGCTGCCAGGTGGATGCGCCCAGGAATGTAGTCAGTGGTGCCTGATCGTCCGAGGTCCGGTCTGAGCGCATGCCGGTGCTCTCCGAGCGGCCGCGGCCGCCGAGGTCGCCCATGCTCTGGCTAAACTGGTTCTGGTGGTAGCCAGGCATCGGTGCATGGAAGTCTGAAACAAAGCTGTCGTTATAGCAGTACTGGTCGGGGTCATATCTCGGGTCCTGGCTCAGTCCACCTTTGTCGAACGGCGAAGATTGCGGGTTGCCCATTGTCAAAACAAAATGTAGGTTGGTGGATTCAATAAAACGAGGGGGAAGTGATAGAGGTAGGATAAGGAGCTGGAGGCGATAAGGGAGGAGGGAATAGCCAGAGAGACAAAAGGGCAAGGGATATATGAGGGAAAGGGTGAAGTGATATAGGGTGAAAAAAAATAAAAGAAACGGAAAGGTTTTCGAAACGAGGGAAACGAGGAAAAGCGGAAAGGCCGGCCTATATGTCTCTGCTGGGCTGTTTAAAATAGCATTAGAAGAAAATAAAAGTAGTAAAAGAGTGGCAAAAAAGGAGCGTTGAGGCAAGAGAGGGCGATTGTTGTCAGTTTACAGACTGACCGGAAAGCGGTAATACTGCGAAGATCGCCTATTCACACTGGACCGAGCCATATGGAGCTGGGACTAGCCTGGCCCAAGCCAAGCCGTGGCAGTGCGCACAACGAGCATATATATGAAGTCTTTTTTATCAAGGCAGGCTCGCAGTTTTAAAGTGCTGCTATGCTTTGTTTTGTGGATTCTGTACCTAGAAAGCGGGTCGATCGCTCATGTCGGAATCTGCTCGTTTCTACAAACAAATTCCCTATTTATGGCTGCCGCCTGTGTTTCTCATGGCGAAAATCTTTGGCCTGCTCCTTGTCCAAAGTCACAAAGTGCTGCGTTACAGTACCACCAGCCGTCCATGTCGCGAGCAGGTGTGCATGGTCACACTGAAACATCACCCATCCAGCAGGGTCATCCAGCAGCCGCTGGCCAACAAGCGCACAGCAACGGGTAGCGCTGCTGTATTCGGTAATTTGATTTACTCGATCACCCATCCACGTGATGTCATGACCATTGCTGGCGTATGCCAAGAGTGTTTTCACACAGGCACAGAGCCCTCAGTCGTCTCTTCGTTTCTCACTGCAGTACGTTTCTTTCTTCTTTTTTTTTTTTTGCAACTCACAATTTCCCTTTGCAATTTACTACAATGAAGCTGTTTTTCGGCGGGTCGAAGCCCAAGGCAACACCCAAAGACGCAATCATAACACTGCGGGAGAACCTCTCAATGCTCGAGAAGCGTGAGAGCCACTTGCAGGCCAAAATAGACAATGAGGTGAAGGTAGCGCGGGCCAACGCGACCAAGAACAAGCAGGCAGCACTGGCGGCGCTGAAGCGTAAACGGTTGCTAGAGACGCAGATTGAGAAAATATCTGGGTCGCGAATGACGCTCGAGACGCAGGTTATGGCCATTGAGGCGGCCAACGTCAACCTGGAAACGATGAAGGCGATGCAGAAGGGCGCAGAGGCCATGAAGAACATTCACAAGGACCTGGATATCGACAAGGTCGACCAGACTATGGACGACATTAGGGATCAGATGGACCTGGCCAACGAGGTATCAGAGGCTATTTCGCAGCCGCAGTTCTTTGGTGCCGAGCTCGACGAGGACGAGCTCAACGCCGAGCTGGAGGAGCTGGAGCAGGAGGAGCTCGACAAGAAGCTGCTCAATGCCGAGCGGGCGCCCGTATCTCTGCCCAAGATCCCCTCAGGTGCGGTCAGACAACCGAGCATCCCAGTCGAGG
The DNA here is from genome assembly GCF_002104995.1 of Linderina pennispora. Classification (NCBI taxonomy): domain Eukaryota; kingdom Fungi; phylum Kickxellomycota; class Kickxellomycetes; order Kickxellales; family Kickxellaceae; genus Linderina; species Linderina pennispora. The sequence continues at coordinate 867,020 of NW_024468257.1, read as the reverse complement.
AGGACGAGGACGACGAGCTGGCAGAGCTGCGCGAGAGCATGGGCATGGCTGCGTAAAGGGGACGTCCAAAGAAGCACAACTTCTAATATAGTATCTGCGGTGTTTAGAAATCTGAAAATTAGTACAACTGTCTTGTAGGTGCCTAGCGCCCGCCGCCGTTGAGGCGGGCCAGCGCATCTTGTCTGCTGCCTTGCACGGTGCCGCGCGGGGTGGGCACATCACCTGCCATCGAGTAGTCATTGAGGGCGTCAGCAACATGGCTGGTCATGTTTGACGGCTGCGTCTTGCTGCGGTGGAGCGAGGCAATGGGGATGGTTGAGGAGCGCTTCGAGTGCTTGTCAATCGATATCCGACTGCTGCTGTTGCTGCTGTGGATCGATGCGTTTGACAGCTGCTGCAGGGGTCCGTCGTCGGTCTGCTGGGAGGAAGAGAGAGCAGAGGATATGCTTGCCGACGACATGTCGTGCTGCAGCGATGCACGCGGGCTGACAGAGCCGCGCAGGCCCCAGTTGGACGTCAGATTGGAAATGCTGAATCTACCTGGCCGTTGCTGTTGCTGGGGCTGCTGCCGGGGAAGGTCGGTGGCAATGCTGGTCCGGTGAGCGTTGCCCGTCGGGGACACGGGCGTATCGATGGACTCGGAAACAAACTTGCGCAGATTGCTCAGCTGGCGCTGCAGCGTTGCACGGTCCTCATCGGCCTCTGCCAGCTCCATGCGGGCACGAATCAGTGCCATTTCAGCTCGCTGCAGTTTCTCAGCGTTGTCCTCACGCTCCTGCTGGAACTTTTGACGCTCGCCATCCATCTTGCGAATCAGCATGCGCAGCTGCTCGTTCTGCTCGGCCAGCTCCGCACGCTCAGTCTTGACCAAGGCTAGATCGGTCATCAGCGACGAATGGTCGCCCTGCAGCGCGACCAGGGCATCGCGATGAGTGTCGCAGGTGACCCGGGCGTCGTGCAACTGGCGCTGGAGCGGCTCCAGGACCTGTTCGCGCCACGCGTTGTCATTCTTGTCAGATGGCCGCACCTTGGGATCCTCCTCAGAGGACGTGCGGCCGGTGGCGGTCGACGAGTCGGCAGACTCACGGGGCTTGATCTCAGAGTTCAGAGTAAGCGAGCTTATCGAGCCAAGGATCGTGGCTGGGCTGTTTTCCTGCTTCTGCAATTCGCGGAGCATCTGCTCGCGCAGTTGCTGCGAGTGCAGTTTTTGCGCCTCGGTCAGCTCAAGCACGCGGGGGCTAATGCGGCCGCTCGACTCTTGGTCCTCAGGGGTATCTAGCGCGCTCTTGTTGTTGCCGGGCACGCCAATGCTGCCGAGCTTCCACCGCGGTGCAGCCGGAGTAGTGCCTGGGTGCGGTGTTGATGCGACGGACGAAGAAATGCTGTTCTGGCCCGAGTTGTTGTTGCCCCACGGCCAGCCCAAAAAGTTCATAATAGTGCGGTTCGGCGCCGTAACATCAATTGCCGGGCGCTCGGCGGCTGTGCTGGGGCGGCCCTTGAGCACTACACCGGACTCCTTGCAGTATTGCGCCTCAAGAGACTCTAGCCGGGCACTGGTGACAATGGAGCTGAGCTGGGATGCCTCTTGCAGAATGAAGCCGGGCCGGTCACGCGGGCAGTTCTCTTCGTCGTAGAGTCCCGTGTTGAGCACGCGCATGATGGACTCGAAATCTTCCTGCTCGAGCAGCGCGGCCGCGTTGCGCCGCAGCAGGGATATGCCCATGCGCATGATGGACTCTGGCGCGCCCTCAGCCATGAGCACATCCATGGCTCTCAGGACAAAGCCCAAGGGCATGGTGTAGGCAAACAGCGACAAGAACCATGCTGGCACATACATTGCTGGCAGGACTCCGTGCTCCTCAAAATGGTGCATCACATCGGGGATGATTTCAGCAGCCAGAATCTGGAACTGGTACAGGCGCAGGTGCAGCCCGGCCATGTCTTCGGTGAACATGCCGCGCAGATCGTATGTCTCCATCAAGCGGACCAGCACACAGAACGCCTCGCACTCGCCCATACTCAGAATCAGCGGGCCGATAATGAAGCCGAGGCCCTGGCAATAGCCGACCTCGGCATCATACAACGAGTAGGCCTTGAGGATCCGGAACAGCCACTGCTGGCCATCACCGCCCTCACGCTTGAATACTGGGATTCTGGGAAACGTGCGGGTCAGATCGCGGCGGATAACACGCTCGTGGGGCGAGGGCTCCTTGACCAGCTGGGAGTACACGGTCTGCAGATATGTCGAGCGCGCCTTGGTCAGTGTCTGCCACACGACGCCACGCAGCCGAGCTGGAATTCCAGCCCGCACTTTGGCGGCCAGGTGCAGCGGAGCGCGCTTCTGCAAGCCGTCAAGGTCAGAGATCACCGACTGCCAGAAGTCGCCGTCAGGCAGGCTGTCCAGGGCCTCTTCCCAGGCACCCGTGACTGCGTCAAGCTCGTCCATAGTCTTGCTGCTGAGGATGAATTCGGGCAGTGCGCGCTCGTCGTCAGACGGGTAGACCTTGTACGAGTCGTTCGAGCCGCGTCGACGCGGTCCCCCTTGCGGCGGTGGCGCTATATGAGCATCCGATGCATCCATTGTCTGTGCTGCTGTTGTTGTGTTTTGTTGCGGTGGCGAAAGGGGCAGAGTCGGGAGTGCAGTTCGCAGGGTGGGAGATGTAACGTCGGCCAGCGAAATCAGCGTGTTCTTGTCTGCCTGCAAATGGCCGTGCTCGATAACCACTCGTTTCGGATCTCTGTAAAGCAGGTCGTTGGCAACTTCGGCGCGGGCTAGCATAAGCGCTGTGTCGTATTCGTCTTTGTTGTTGCTATTGGTGCTGTCGTCTTCGTCGTCGGTGGTGTCGAATTTGGAGTCCTTCTTCTTGTGGCCGCCGAATTGCTGGTCGCAGTGCTGTGGTGGGGTTGTCAAATTTGTGTGAATGCGGAGGGGGTGGACTGGAGCATACGAAGGAGAAACAGGTGGAGAAACACGAAGCCCAGTGGTACCAGGGATCCGTGGCTGTGGTTCGCTGCTGGCGGCTGATTCAGAAGCCACTGTGACGATGGCTGCTATTGGCGTACTCGCTACTGCTGTGCCAGCAGCCTCGGGCTGGCGATGATCGTGGGAGAGCATAAGCCTTTAGAAATACTATATGTGAAAATGTTGGATGTAGAAGAGGATGTGAAGGAGAGGGAGACAAAGCCACGGCGAGTTAGAACAAGAGAGCTTGGGTGATTAGCACTGGTTTGAGAAAAATTTCTGTTGTTGTTTTTGTGGTCTGCGAAGCGGTTCCGTTCGGTTGCAGTTGCCGTGCAAATCCTTCCAAGGCGTTAACCGACCAGAGCGTGCTGGAATTGAGCGTTTGGATAGAGGCCAGATACTTTTTTGTTGGTGGTATACTATGCTGTTGCAAGTAAAGAGATTTGGCGAGTGTGGAGGAGACCCTTTGCCGAGCAGAGAGGGGCCATAAACCACATATCTGCAGATAGCCTTAGCACACCGTACCTGTAAATCAAGCCAAGAAGGGGATAATGGACACAGACGCGGGTCTATTTATAGACAGATGCAGAAATACAAAAAAAAACTCAGCAGGTGCGAAGCGTATGTCCAGCTGAGCAAGTGGGTCGCAAAGAGATGAAAATCGAAAATAAAAAAAGCTGTCAGAAGCAGAGAGAGAAGGGAGGCATCGTTTGGCAGCGAGCAGTCTGGAAAAACTGGGCAAGCACAAACACCTGGGCCCTTTTCTCTCGACCTCACGGGCTTGAGTCTTTCGTCGCGCGCTTACTCCACAATATAGTGTTGATCGGGATTCTGAAGCCAGTGTCACCAGCGAATACAGTCGTCGGCCACGGAATGAAAAGCCTAACCTCTCTGCCTGTGCGGTGTGCAACGCTCCAATGCCTTTATTTGCCGATCATTTCCTATTGCACCGGGCCTCCACTATGCCAAGTCTGGAGGGTGTGTATTGGCACTGTGTCTCGCCCAGAATTCAGGTGATTATTAGTACGCGCCAGATGCACGTCGATGCCTTGTACTTTGTCATTACAAAGCACACCTTTTTTTTCCTCTTGTCTACGTCGATCGGCATGGTGTAAAAATAGCGCACCGACTGGACCGATAGTTTTCGTGTTCACGAGATTACTAATGTAAGGTAATTGAGTGATTTCGGGTAGTACCCATACGCTACTGCCGTCATGCTTCATCACTATGCAGCAGGGTGGCGACATGGGCGATGCACGCTTGTCATATCACCCACACTCTGCTTCCAACCATGTCGGCATACGACAACGGCGTCGTCCACGGGTCGCTCAAACTCAAAAAGGACTCGAAACTGTTCAAGAAAAAGTCTAAAAAGTCTAAAAAGCGCCACCACAAGGAATCGAAGGACTCGGAGCCAGTAGTCCAGGCAGTCACGCAGACCGAGGCCGAAAGAAAGTTCGAGCAGGTGCAGCGCAAACGGCAGATGGAGCGGATCGAAAAGATGGCGGCCAAATCGCATAGCGAACGGGTGCGCGAATTCAACAACAAGCTGGAGCAGGCACCTGAGCACAACGAGATGCCAAAGGTCGGCCCGGGATAACGGTTTATTAGTACTTGCCTCTATAGAGCTTTAATGAAAGGCTGCTCAGCATTACCGTAAAACTGCTAAGCACCATGAGAAGGCCAGCCATAGCGGGTGGAAGACCGCGTCCGATCACCGGGTAGAGCACTCCGGCGGCAATGGGCAGGCACACGAGGTTGTAGCCAGATGCCCAGATAAAGTTCAGCTTGACGCGGCGCATCGTCACCAGGGAGATGTCAAAAAAGGTCAGAAGCGGCAGCAGAGACGGGCGCATCAGGACCACGGGCGCGGTCTCAATGGCCGTGGCCGTGCCTGAGTCCACAGCAATCCCAATATCGGCCTGGGCCAGAGCTGGCGCATCGTTAATTCCATCGCCGACCATGGCCACGACCCTGCGCCGATCGCCAGCAAACTGTAGCCCGCGTATGCGCTCGCACTTTTCGCCTGGCAGCACGCCGGCGATAATGTTCCTGATGCCTAGCTGGTTGGCCACTACCTGGACGACCTCGGCCTTGTCGCCCGACACAACCCACACCTCGACTCCACTACGCTGCAGGCTGTCGATGACAAACTTGGCCTCTTGGCGCACTTGGTCGTCGACAGCAAATGACAGGAGCGGGCAGGCAGGCACAGGCCAGGATGCCTGGCGCACGTCGTGGCTGCGCTTCGGCTGCAGGCACACGGAAACGAGAGTGTATCCGTTGGTCTCCCACTGCCTCTTGCACTCTCGCTCGCTGCGCTCCTCTGGCGACAGCGAGCTGACAAACGACGTGTCCGCCCACACCCAGCCCTCCCTGCCGATACTCAGATACGCCTTCTGCGACTCGCCCCAGCCCAGGTGCTCCCGCAGGTCGTCTGGCACGCTGACTAGAGCGCGGGTGCCGCAGCCCGGCACCTCCTCGTGTTCCCAGATCTCGATGTCCTGGGTGATCCGGGTATGCATTTCAATGAACTGCCGCACAGCAGAGGCCAGTGGGTGGTTGCTCATGCTCTCGATCGCGTGGATGGCGCTGTATATCCAGCCCTTGCAGCCTGGCGGCAGCCCACGCAATTCGCGCAAGTCGACCACCGACGGATGGCCCTGCGTCAGCGTCCCAGTCTTGTCAAATACCACAACATCAACCTTGCTAGCAGCCTCCATGACCACCCCGCCGCCCTTGATTAGGATCCCCAGGCGCGCAGCCACGCCAGTACCTACCATGATCGCTGTAGGTGCTGCCAGACCAAGCGCACAGGGGCACGCGATGACCAGCACGCTGATGGCGTTGAGCAAGGCGAAGATCGTGTCATAGATACGTGTGAGCCGCTCCTTGTCATGCAGGTTGTGCTGGTGATTGGCCATGCCCTTGCTCTCGATCCACTGGCGTTTGATCCCGCCGCGCGCCCCCACAGCTATCCACACAATGAAGACCAGCACAGATGCGACGGTGACAAGCACTACAAACTTGGAGGCGACCCGGTCGGCAACCTGCTGCAGCCTGGGCTTGTTGGCCTGCGCATCGCGAACAAGCTGGATAATCCGAGACAGCACCGATCTGTCGGTTGCTGCAGTAGCGCGGATCTGGATGTTGCGCATCTGGTTGAACGACCCGCCAACCACATTCGAGCCTGGTGCCTTGGCCACGCTGCACGACTCGCCAGTTATCAGCGACTCATCGACGTATGTCCGACCTTGCACGATAATGCCGTCGCACGGAATGTGCGACGCTCCACTGACCAAAATCAGGTCGCCAGGCTTGATCTCCTCAACGCCAATAACGGCCCCATCGGCCAGGACCGCGGTTTGCGGCTGCAGTGCAATCAGCGATGCCACAGTGCTGGCGCTGCGTCCGCGGGCTGTTGACTCGAGCCACCTGCCCAGCAGCACAAACGAGATGAGATATATCGGCGTCTCGAAGAAATCGCTACACCCCATGACCGTGCTCACAATCGAGCCTGCATATGCCATTGTTGTGCCTAGCACTACCAGCACATCCATGTTAGCCGTGCGTGCCTTTAGCAGCGCCTTGGCTGCGTGCATGTAGAACCGGGAGCCCAGGACGATCTGGCACAGCGTAGCAAGCACAAACATGCATGCTGTATGAGGTGTGTACAAGCCTGCTGTGCGTTTGTGCAGAAACCTGTATATGGGATGCGAGAGCGCCAGCATCGAGTTCAGCAGCATCAAGAGCAGGGCTGGTACTGCGAATATGAGTGAAACGAGGAACCGCCTGCCAGCGGAGCGCTGGTGTTGGTGCATGCGCTGAGCAGCTATCCGCGATGGGTTTGGGGCTATCACTGCTACTTCTTCGCGTACCTCCACACCAGTCTCTTTCAATTTCTCCACGATCTCGCGCTCACCTACCACCTTTGGCAAGTACCGCACGCTGACTGCCGAATTATCCTCGGCAACACAGACTGAAACTACGCCTGCGGTGTGTTCCAGGGTGACAGTTGGCAGCTGTGCGTCAGCGACAGGCACTCTGAACTCAAGCCAGGCCTCCTCGCTCTGGTCCAGCATTCTATCGACTGGCTGGTGTGTCTGCAAAACCTCGGCCTCAAGCCCTAAGGAAGCGATGCATTCGCACACATTGTCGCTGGAGAGAAGCCCAGCATCGTGTACGACTGTGGTCAGCCCAGTCATGAGATCGGCTGAGACCGTTTTGGCGCCAGAGCTCTTCAGCTGCTGCTCGACTGTATTGACGCAGGCAGCACAGGTCATGCCGCTAACGAGCAGCGTTGTATGCGCAAGATTAGTGTGGGAGGCGTCGTCCATTAACAAAAAAAGTAAAAACAAACTGCTAGTGTCGCGAAAAGAAAAGATCGGGCAGTCGCCGGGCCAGCTTGTCCTAGTTTTATACACGGCATGGGTATGCTCTGCAAGAAACATCGAAAGCGTGTATCTGCAACTAAGACATAGAAAAGTCTATCCCAAATCTGGGGTATTCATCCCATGTCTTTACCCCCGCTGTTCCGGTTTTCTGTGGCCTCTTACGTACTGCATGATCACCACATGGGCAGCCGGGGTAACCACAATCTGCCGTTTCTCGATGTTGCACCAGAGAATTGCGCCCAGATCCTCCGCATACTTGTATACGCGCTCAAAGTCCTGCCGCTGGTGGAAGTCCTTGTAAAAGTACGACGCCGTCGGTTTCAGCCGATTCCGCTCGTTCTCCCACAGCCGTATCTGATCAGTCACCGTGATGGGCAGCACTGGCATCTGGTTACGCATATGCGGGTGGGCATACACTGTCATGTATGTTACGATCTGGTCCGCTGTGATGCCGTTTGACAAGGCGCGTCGGATACTGTCGCGCGTGATGACGCCGGTGACAAAGTTGGGGAACCGGCTGACCAGGTGCACAAACAGGTTCAGGATCGCAATCTGCAACGGCGACGACGTATAGGCATACACGCGGCAGTTTGTCTCAAGGATGACGTAGCCATCTGCCGACATCTCAGTGGTTGACACCTGCCCGTTGTTAGAGGTGTGCTCGGCGTTCATGGCGCTGGTCAGCGATGTCACCAGCTGGGTCGGATAAAACACGTCGCCTTGCTGGTACATGAGTCCAAAGTCCTTGAGCTCGCTGAGCATCTTGCGCTGGCTTTGGGAGAACCGGTCTGTCCTATACGCTATGCCTAGCTGAAGCCCGACGAGCTGGAACAAAAAGTTCAGCACTTCCACCACGTCCATGTTCTGATCCTCGGCCAGCCTCAGATACTGCAGCAGGACAGTCCACACCTGCGAGCTGACATCTTGCAGCAGAAACTGGAACCCACTGTTTGTGATCCGCATGTCGCCTTCGCGCCGCTCCATTAGCCGAGACATCTTGAGGATGTGCAGGACGCTGTCCGAGGGCTGAGGCATCTCGGCATTCTGCCCGACCATGAAGTGCAAAATCGCCTCCCACTTTTCGTTTGCATACTTTTCCAGCCATGCCTCAGTGATCCGCAGGTCGCGCGTGGTAGCTGGAATACCAAAGCTGCCAAAGTCACCACCGCCCGTCAGCGCATTCCGGAGCTCCTGCCTAAACATCGGGTCCAGCGACACCTTGCCAGAGTTCTCCACCAGGATTCGCAGCTTGCGCAGCCGGTGGATCTTGGACTTGAATGATTTCGTCTTGCCCGGCTTCGCCCACTGCAAAACATCGGTGAGCTCGATAGGCGCGTCCAGGTACAGCATTGACATGATGATATGCTTCCCCAGCGTTGACAGGAGCCGGAAAATGGCCAGGCAAGCGGCAGGCTTTGTGAACAGCTGCTGGCAGAACTGCGCCGGCAAGTCCTCCAGGTACTCGGCGATTGTCGACTTGAAGGCACCCTCGCTGCCCATCGGTGCGACCTGTCCTGCTGCTGCTGAAGACATAATGTACAAGTAGAGAGCGGTGTGAATAAGCGAGCTGTTGGTTCGGGGAGAAGGCGGGAGGTTCGAAGCTTGCGAAACCATGGCTGGCAAAGTATATCGCTTGCAATCGACTCGCTACGCTTGTGGTTCTCGCTGCAAAATAAAAATTTTACGACTCGCGCGTGAGTTCGATGCTTGTCGCGAGCAAAAACGAGGTATTCGGCTCCAAACGCTTTCTGTCTCCGCGAGTTCACCGCACACTTTTTTTTTTACTATCATTCAGCATGGGTCGCAGTGGAAGAAATTCGCCTACCAGCAGCAAGCTGCAGACACCAAAGCAGACTAGTCTCAGCAAGTTTTTCGGTCCGCGCAAGCAGTCTGAGATAGCAGAAGGCGCTGTCACTCGAAAACGCGCACACGACTCTATAGCACAGCAGGACGGCATTGAGCAGCAGAAACCAGCCAAACGCGGGCGCGGCGCTAGCCCGACGCCAGCTGCTGAGCAAGATCCTGCTGCAGACGATGGACCAGCACCAGCACTTTCGCTTGGCGTGGTCGCCCCGTTAAAGCAAAAGGCCTCGAGCAAAAAAAGCGAAAGGGATGACGCCAGTAAACGGCCCATAGGACGGCCAAGAGGCAGCAAGACTAAGCCCAAGGGGCAAGCAGCAGCTGAGTCAGAGGTATCAGAGAAACCGAGTAATGAGCAGGAGGAGCCGGTTCCTAGTGGTCGGCCCCGCGGCAGACCCAAGGGCAGTAAAAACCGGAGATCGGTACCAGAGGCACATTCTGAGATTCGGATCGCCCGAGGAACCGGTGAATGATCCCGTAGTTGTACCGCGCCGCCGTGGACGTCCACCAAAGAGTACCTCAGCAGCATCAGCAGCCAACAACAGCGGCAGAAGCATCAACGCTGCCACCACAGGAAAACTGTGACTAGCGTAGATGGTACGCGTCGTCGTGGGCGTCCACCAAAGAACAGGCCAACTGCAGCCAGTGTAGGAGTGGCAGCCGAATCAGCAGGTAGCACCGATATTGGTGCTCCACGTCGTCGTGGTCGCCCACCAAAGAATGGCTCTGTATCAGCTGGACCAGCACCAGCAGCAAGTGCAGCACCTGAAACAAGCTACAAGCACCACCAGCGATGTACCTCGCCGGCGTGGTCGCCCTCCAAAGAATGCAGCCTGCAGACTTGACTACGGTCAGTGCACCGCGCCGTCGCGGTCGTCCACCCAAGAATGCAGCAGCACCGGCCCAGCCCACAGTCGATGAACTGCTCAACTCCCATGCTGCCCAGACAAGAAAGGAGTCGCAGCCGCCGTTCAGTGGCCCAGATCAACTATGCTGAGCAGATCGATCCGTCGATTTCTGTTCTTCAACAGTGGCAGCGACGATGAAGAAGACGAATTTACTGCTGATCCGGAGACTGTTCCCCAGCGACGACGACCAGTTGTCAGATGCCATCAGTGTGAATAAGCGAGGAGAAAGAGGATTTGGACGAGCTAGAGGACCTCGGTGAGCCGGACGAATCTGACGCAGTATCCACAACATCCACACAAAACAGCAGGGGTCGCCCCAGCACAAAGAAGCCGAGAAAGACGAGAAAGCCATGGCCAGCAAAGGAGGCCATTCCGAAATCACCAAATGAAGCTGAGACACATTAAACAGGTCACTGAGTGGGACGGCCCGAAGCCCAAAGACCATGGTCCGAACCCTACCCGGATCGATGTCGGATTCGCTGAACCGATATGGATGCTGATGCGCAATGCCCGGATGGATCTCTCAAAGCTGGGATATTGAGCGTTCGCCTCCCAAGTCACATCTGCCGCCATTTCTAAACGATCCAGATGACACCAGTGCGTCAGAGAACAGCGCGCTTGACATCCGCATGCTAAACGCGAACGCGCAGGCACTCGAGAACGGCATGGTTGCGTGTGGACATGCTCAAGGCGGAGCCCTTGGCATGCGACACGCGCGGGTGGGCGATAAATGCTGGCATATCGGTGTGGTCAATCGACTGGGTGCCAGTAGCAGAGGGTGTCAAGCCAAAGCACGATTTTGTTACCGTGGGGGGAATGCATGGGTACATACAAGGAGAACATGAAGTATCTGAACAGCAGCAAGGAAGTGATGCCTGCGCCCGGGTCGATACAAATTTGGCGCCTGGACACCGAGGGGTCCGAGTGCCTGCTCGATATGGCTCTGGTGCACAATTTTGGCCGGTGCATCTCGCTCAAGTGGTGCCCGATCTCGATGCCCGAGGATTCGGGTGGCGAGGGTCTTGCTGTTCGAGGATACCTGGCGGCAATCTTTGGCGACGGGTATTTACGGGTGTGCGGCATTCCGGCGTCTGAAGCGCTCCGGGCAGCGGCTGGGGTTGGTGAGGGCGAGCCAGTGTACCTGCACTGGCCAGCGGAGTGTGCTGGAAACAAGATGGGTGCATGGAATATTTACCAGCATGGACTGGGTTGGCAGCAGTGTGGTGATGGCAGGCACATCGAGTGGCCATTTAACGTTGTGGTCGCTGGCCGAGTCCATCTCTGTGCAGCGGCGCGTTCTCGGCCATCAATGGCCGTATATTGAGGCGCAGCCAATTGCAGACCAGGGGCCATCAGATGAAGCTGTTCCCCATGATAGCGGCCAAGCTCCATCAAAGCGCAGTCCTCTCTGCAGTGCCCATGTTCGATGACATAACCTGTCCCCAACAGGAATCCGGGTTTAGGCAAATCGGGCCGCGAAACGTCCAGGTGCTCACTGTTGGCAACGATGGACGGATGAAGCAGATATGCTTGGCATTCCCGCTGCGCTACACGAACCCGCTGGCGTGCCATCCGGGGCACCCCCGATGCCTTATCTGGCTGCACGAAACCGCCAGTCTAGTGATGAGCGACCCAGACAACATTCTTCGCGTGATATCCCCCGATATATCGCCCAACGGCAACGACCCCTGGATGCTGTCGTGCCTGCACCAGCCGCCACGCGACCAGCCACCTGGCAGGGCGCTGGGCGGGCGGCGCGGCGACCAGCCCGTGCACTGGAACGACAACTACGACTGCAGCACGTTCCTCTGCATGAAGGTGGACGGCAAAGTGCTGATGGCGCAAGCATCCGAGTTCCACACATACTACGGCGCTGTGGCCGAGGGTGGCGATCTGATGGTGCAAAACTACGGGTGGCTGCTGCCTGCCAAGAAGATCCCGCCTCTGTACCGCCGGATTTACCGCCTGCTGTGGGAGTACGATGATATTGATGTTGAGATGGATGGCGACGTCACTGGTGACAAGGAGACGCCAGGGATCAGTGGACGGCCTGTGTGTGTGGGCCGGCAGCCGGTGCAGGCCCGAGCCCACAAGCCTGGTGGCGGCACGAAGCAGGTAAACATCTTCCCGCCGCAAATTGCCGTGCAGGTGTGTGCGTGGTCGAGGAACAGAAGTTCGTCGTCGTGGATTGCCAGTGGAGGAGCCGGTGGGCTCGTGCGAATCGAAGACGTCTCACCCTGAGCTGGTGCTAGGCCTGTGTGCCAGTGTAGGGGCGTACTGGTGCTGATCATTGGGATTTTCTATTTCTTCAAAGGACCAGTATGTTTAAAGCATGTGTGTTTACTGCAAGTGGGAAATAGGCCATACTGTGCAAGAGACAGGGCAATAGTTGTTATTTAAGTAAACACTCGTGGAATAGTCACTGGTTTGTTGACATCGACAAACACAGGCGAGTGCAGCCCTGCTTTTTTTTTTTTTGTATCTGGCACATGCTGTTGGGGGAGAGGCAGCAAATTCGCCGAGGGAAATGCGCGCAGCAGCAGCAGCAAGGGCGCAGGTCTTGCTGCAGGGAGGTGAGTAAGCAGGCGGGATATCCTTTGGGGAAGTAGGTTACTCTTGCAGGACAAAAATTACGTATATTGCATTTCAATGGCTCGTCCTTCTAGATTTAACTGGCACAACAAAAGGACACAGGACACCTTCTCTTGAGAAGGACAAAAAAGTGGAAAGGTTTGGCCACTAAGCCATTTTCAGCAAATATTTTGGCCACCAAGCAAGGCAAAGAAAACCAACCAACCAGACGATACATTAGAATCGGCACAGTCACGAAATTTTTTCGTCACCAAATTGGGTCTTAGGACTGGTGAGATAAGTGGGCCTTGGAACAGTGACAACTAAATCACACATTTTCAGCACGACGCGCCCGTCGCCTCAAAGAGGCAGGGAGGGTGGTGGCAGGGAGCAGGTGGGAAAAACTTGACCAGGCTTTTTAAAAAGTGGTTGGAGCGCCTCTGGTTGATGAGAAGGTCGCCCTTTTTTTTCCTCGTAGCCATTTTTCGTTGCTTTTATTAGCTTTTTTATTTCTTGTCCAAGCTTGTTTCTCTACAATATCCTCAGCTGCGTCTTTCAACCATCCAAAAGCGTAATTTCCCCGCATTTACATCCTACAATAGCCCATGCCGCCTTCCCCCGCACCCAGTCCCCAGCAGCTTGTTCGGTATCGCCACTCGTGTGAGAACTGCAGGTAAGCGATAATCAGACGATAGTGCAGGCTTGGGGGCAGTAATAGCGCTTGTGCACTGGCCACCCCCACCCTGTCCATATCACTGACCCGCTTTTTTCTCCTTTCTTCTGCTTTTCCATAGGAGACGCAAAATCAAATGCAGTGGCACCCGGCCGGCGTGCGACCACTGCCTGCGACGCAGCATCCAGTGCGTATACAAACCCCTGGCGCGCTCGACGCGGCGCTCAGGCTCGCTGACGACCAACCCCTCGGTGTCTCTGCAGATGCCGCCCAGCTACGACTATTCAGGGGCACACCCGATCACGATCCCCATAGGGCCACAGCACGCGACCATGTCAGCATTCCACGGCGCGCAGTACAGTAGCGCACCACAGCAGATCACAGCGCACATGTACCAGCGGCAAATCCGGCCGGCGAACGCGCTCCCAGCACACATGTGTAATATGCAGTCGGGCTCGACGCCCTCGCCCTTATGCTCGCCACAGCTCATGTACATGTACGGGCTGGGCGACGGCATGAGCAGCCCGGGCAGCTTCTCCTCAGTGCACAGCGACTTGTCGGACCTGGCAACCGCCCACGGGTGCCTGCCGAGTGTTGCTACACCCGGCAGCGTGGTTGAGGATCCGATGAACTTTGCCATGTTCGATACCCAGGGAGTCGCGCAGATGAGCCAGCCGGCGATGTCCGTCGGCACGCCAATGCAGGATCTCACCAGCCTGCAATCAGAGATGGCCGGGCTTTCGCTGCCGAGCCAGTGGGCGACGCCGACTCAGCTGCCAGTGAACACGCCGCCGGCCGCTTCGGCACCGTTTAATGCTCTGTCAGAGTCGCCGCCGATTCTCAAGAGACACAAGCGCAGTGACACAAGTGACTCGGCGCCGCTGCTCGAGCGGTCGTCAGTGGAGCGGTCGTCGTTGGGGGCATCGCCGGAGTCGCCAATACCGCAGGCAGCGGTGCTTGGCAATACGTATACGTTTTCGCCAAACACACAGTTCTCGGCTCCGCAGGCCATTAGCTCGCTATTCCCCTCCATCGAGAACAACAGCCCGCTGGTTATCGGCAATGGCGGCAACCAGGCGTACATTGACCTGGCGCTGCAGCAGGGCCGGCAGGACCCAAATCTGCTGCTAAACGACAAGTTCATGGAGTTTCTGATGCTGAATAATCAGTCGCAGATGGTTGCGTCCCAGGGACAGCAGCCGCAGTCAGCACAGGTGCAGCAGTCGCAGGCAGTGCAGCCTGGGATTGCACCGGAGCTGACTATGAACCACGCGTCGGCCAACAACACGCCAAGCTTTTGACCATTTTCCTCTCTCACTCGACAAAAAAATTCTACATGTATCAATAGCAACGGCGGGATCCTGCAGCTGACGGGCTTGCGATTCGCTCGCATTTTGCCGAGCGGATGTTGATGCTCCCCGGAGTAGGGGAAAGTATCTTTCCGACTGCCTATAAATTGCAAACAGACCTGGCTTCACGGCCCGCCCTCTTCTTCACTCAGACATTCTCCGCAACTCCTCTGCATAGCTCCTTACACAATGGCCAAGGTATTCTCGTTCCCTTCCCCCGACGACGTCTCGCATGCCCTGGAAACGTACCTGGCACAGGCATCGGCCACGGCCATAGCCTCGACGGGCCGCTTCACGATTGCCATCACGGGCGGCTCGCTGCCGGCGACGGCGTTCAAGTTCCTGAAGGCCAGCAAATCGGTGGACTTTTCGAAATGGCATGTGTTCTGGGGCGACGAGCGCTGTGTGCCATACGACCATGACGACTCCAACTACAAGCTGGTCAAGGAGCAGCTGCTGGACCACGTCAATGTGCCGAAAAGCCAGGTGTTTCCGATCAACCAGGCGCTGGTCGGCAATTCGGCCGAGGCGGCCAAGGACTACCACGGCCAGTTGGTCCAGTGTCTTTGGCGACAAATTGCCAGGCGTTCGACTGCATCTTGCTGGGCATTGGGCCGGACGGGCACCTGTGCTCGCTGTTCCCGGGATTCCCGCAGGTGAACGAAAAGGAAAAGTGGGTGACGCATATTGACGACTCGCCCAAGCCGCCTCCGCACAGAATCACGCTGACCATGCCGGTGCTGAACAACGCAAAGGAGGCCGTGTTTGTGGTCACCGGCAGCGGCAAGTCTGAGATGTTCAAGACCATCGTCGAAGACAGGGACATGGGCAAGCCGTCGACGCATGTGGCTCCGGCCAGCGGCAAGCTGTACTGGTTCGTGGATGACGCTGCATCGCAGCACCTGTCTGCAGTCAAGCCCTCGACCTTCAAGCTTTAAGTAAAAGACATTTATTAGAATAAGAAAGCAGTCTTACACAGACAGCTCAGGCGGGCTTCTTGGCTGCCAGAACGTCGGCGTAGGGAGCCAGCGCCGGAGTGACAAAGTCCTTGATGAACTTGTCGACCTGCTGCGGGGCACGGCCAATGAAGGTGGACGGATCCAGCAGGTCGTCGAGCTCGTCCTTGATCGGAGCAAAGTAGTCGGTGTTCTTGACCCGCTCGATCAGATCGTTGTCGCCACCCTCCTGCTTGACGACAGCGGCAGCCTGATGCGACAGCACGCGGATCTGCTCGTGGCACTCCTGGCGGTCACCGCCCTTCTTCACCATAGCCATGATGAAGTTCTCGGTGGCCATGAAGGGCAGCTCGCCGCGGATGCGCTTCTTGATGACCTGCGGGTAGACGACCAGGCCCTCAACCACGTTCTGCAGCGTGGTCAGCACAATGTCGGCCGTCAGGCACGCCTCGGGCACCGAGATGCGGCGGTTAGGCCGAGTCATCGAGCGTGCGCTCGAGCCACTGGACCGACGCCGTCTGCAGGGCATCGCCAATCAGAACCATCAGGTGGCGCGACAGCGAGCAGATGCGCTCCGAGCGCATCGGGTTGCGCTTGTATGCCATGGCCGACGAGCCGATCTGATCCTTCTCGAACGGCTCCTCGATCTCCTTCAGGTTCGCCAGGAGGCGGATATCCGTGGCGATGCGGTGCGCAGTCGCGCCAAACGAGGCCAGCGGCGACAAAAAGTCAATGTCGATCTTGCGCGAATACGTCTGCCCGCACACGGGGTAGCAGTGCTCGAAGCCGCTCAGCTTGGTCACCAGCGCGTCCAGCTCCTCGACCTTGTCGTGGTCGCCGTTGAACAGCGCCAGGAACTGACGCCTGCGTGCCCGTCGTGCCCTTGACGCCGCGGAAACCCAGGTCGTTGCGCGCCCGCTCCATGTTACGCAGATCCCACAGCAGCTCCTGGATCCACAGCGTTGCGCGCTTGCCCACCTGTCGTCAGCTGCGCCGGCTGGAAGTGCGTGAAGCCCAGAGTCGGCAGATCGCGGTACTTGGCTGCAAACGCCGACAGATCCTCAATCACACACGCTAGCTTCTTGATCAGCATGTCCATGGCGTCGACGGAAGATGATCAGATCGGCGTTATCTGTCACAAAGCACGAGGTCGCGCCCAGATGGATGATGCCGGCCGCTGCCGGTGCCGCAACACCGTATGTGTGCACGTGTGCCATGACGTCGTGGCGGCGGCGCTTCTCCTCGGCATTGGCGATGTCGTAGTCGATGTTGTCAAAGTTGGCCTTCATCTGCTCAAGCGCCTCGTCGGTGATGCCAGGCAGACCCAGCTGCTTCTCGGCCACTGCCAGGTTGTACCAGAGGCGACGCCACGTGCCAAACCGCTTGTTGTTGGAGAAGTTGGCCGCCATCTCGGGCGAAGCGTACCGCGAGGTGAGCGGCGACTGGTACTTGGCGTTCGGATCAGACATGGCTTGGATGGTCTTGACGGATTTATATGTGCTTGCAAAGAAAAAGCAAAAACCAAAGCTAGAATAGTGGTAAGGAGAGAAGAAGAGGGGGAGGAAAGGCGAGGCAGACGGTAGGAGGGAGCCAGCTGGTAGTTTGGGAAGAGGGGAGCTTGCTGGATCGGGGGTTCTGTGCTTATCGCCAGAAAAAAAAAGAGTCGATCCCAATGATCGAATGAGGCAAATTTTTTTCTCTCAGTAGTGGTGACTATTCGCTCTGTAGCTGGACCCGGGACCGGGCAGCTCACAAGTTAACAGGCCAACAGGGATCCGAGATGTGAAAAGACTCGTTAAAATCAAAGAATCAGAAAGAGATGGGAGATTTAGAAACGCTGGCGCATACTGCCACCAGCCTGCTGCTGCTGCCTGCCAGACGACATCGGGTTCGAATTGTCAGCCAGGCCGCTCTGGACCTGCTGGTTCCACGACAGGTACGTGTGGTCGCCGAGGCGTCTGGGGCGGTAGATGTGCCTGATGGTGAAGATGCACCCCAGGAGCACGCACAGACCGCCGACAGCAATAAAGGCAATGCCCAGCACCGGGTTGCGCCCACCGATAAACGACGTGGTCGAAATCACGATTGACTTTGTACCGCCAAACGACCGGGTGTCGTAGTTCATCTCCACGTCAATCTGGTAGAACCCGCTCTTCATGATGTCCTTCGTGTTCTTCATGTACAGCTTGCGGAACGTCGGGAGGCCGGCCGTGCGCATCCACACCTGGAGGTGCTGGTTGCTGGCCAGGTCCTGCATCACCTTCTGGCTCGGATACCCATCCTTCAGTTCGCCCACGCGCCAGTTGGGCGGTGGATACACATCCTCGGGCTTGTAGCTGGTCGGGTTGAACCGCTTGCGGTCAGCGCTCCACGAGATGTCGTCCATCAGTCATCTCATACGTCACGTTTGGCGAGTCTGAGTTGCTCGGCGACACCAGCAACGGCTTGGAAATCGTGTCGTTGAACATCGAGTTGGCAATCAGGCCGCACGGGAAAATCGGCTTCCGCACATTATTGATGGTCTGGACATCCAGCGGGTCGCAGTCGCCACCCTTGATGTCCGACGCGCTCCGGTGCTTGCCCTTGAGCTGGTCCGAATCGAAGCTGCGCGCATACCGACGGTGGTTCTGGTAGAAATTCGTCAGCCGGTAATACAGAAACACGGTCGGCTCCAGGTCCTTTGGCATGTTGAACATTATCGAACATGTATTTGTGTCCAGTGTCGTACTTCTCCTGCGGCCTTTTGAATCGATGACGAGTCGACCCCATGGATGCGGAAGTCGTACTTGTCTGAGGCCAGGTCAGTGAACGCGCTGCCGAGGTCGCTGCAGTGCGTGTAGTCAATGCGCATTTCGTTGATGCGCTCAGATGCCCACAGGAGCCACCCGCCAATGGGCGCAAATATAATTCCAATAATGAAGAACGTCGGCAACACGCTCTTGGGCGTCAGCAGCGGTTGCCACGCGCGCAGGCGCTGCTGCTTGAAGGCTGTGTTGGATGGGCGTTTGCTCTTGCCCTCGGTTCCGCCGGCCATTTGAAAAAGGGATGTGGAAAAAAGGCTATAAATTTGAAGACAACGAAGGCAAGCTTTTGTTTTCCGCACTACGGGCGTATTTGCAGGCACAGGCGGCATGGTCTAGACATCAGGCTTCCCAAAATAGCACGCTTGCACTCTTGGCAGCCAACACATCAGGGAGTACACGTGACTACGCATTTCCCCATGTCTATGAGCCGGGTCCGACCCTGGGCTTCCTGGGAGAACCAGCGGATCCCAGGCATAGGCCACAGATGGCCACTGGCTCCATTGCTGGGCAAGAGAAAGCAAGATGCGCACTGTGGGGGCAATCTCCTCATACTCCGCGATCAGCCCGGCCCGGCTCAGCCCCCCTTTCCCCTCTGCTTTCCTCCGTTTTCCAGGACTTTATCGATTCCCTCGCAGCCTTCTAACTTCACAGCGGCTGCCTGTGATTATTCCCAAACAAAATCCCCAACAAACCCCGAGCACCAGCAAAAAATTTTAATAGGGCGTGCGAAAGCAGGCGTGGCCATGAACTCGTATCGCATTTCTCCTTCGCTTTCCTTCCTCCGCCGACGTTTCTTTGCACCCTCCCTGCCGAAGCCCCTGCCCAGATTTTACACAATGTCCACAGAAACGTACACGGTAAGCACCACCCTTTCTGCAAGCGAGATAAGGCCGGCGGAGGAAACCATATTTTATACTTACTCGGCGAATTTAATATAGAGCGCAGTAAAGGACTTGAACAACCTTCAGACAAACTTTCAGATCATCCAGCAGATCAAGGCGTCGGGCGGTCCGCTTGAACGAGTACAGCATCCCCGAGTTCGCGTCGTTTGTGGAGAAAATCGGCCACAAGGTAGCTGACCTCGACCGCCTCAACGTCATCCACGTCACCGGCACCAAGGGCAAGGGCTCGACATGCGCCTTTGTCAACTCGCTGCTGAGCAGCGACCTAGAGAGCGGGCGCAGGCTCAAGATCGGGCTCTTCACATCGCCGCACTTGATCGAGGTGCGCGAGCGCATCCAGATCAACGGGCAGCCGATTTCAAGCGACAAGTTTGCCAAGTACTTTTACCAGGTGTACAATGCGCTCAAGGCCGAGGAGCCGAAGCTCAGAAAGGTCATGCCCGAGTCGCCGGACATGCCCATGTATTTCCGGTTCCTGACGCTGATGGCGTATCATACGTTTTTGCAGGAGAGCGTCGATGTGGCCATCATGGAGGTCGGGGTTGGTGGCGAGTACGATTCAACCAATGTTATCCAGAAGCCAGTTGTGTGCGGAATTGCGTCGCTGGGCATTGACCACCAGGGGTCGCTGGGTAACACAGTCGAGGAGATTGCCTGGCACAAAGCTGGAATCATGAAGCAGGGTGCGCCGGCGTATTCTGTCGAGCAGCCTGACGGCGCCTTGCGGGTTCTGGAGGAGCGGGCAAAGGAACGCCACACAACCATCGAGATCATCCACCCGCTCGACCACTCGGTGGAGCTCGGCATCCCGGGCGAGCACCAGGCAATCAACGCTGCGCTGGCCGTCAAACTCTGCCAGGAGTGGGCAGCACGGACAAACACAAGGTTTGCCAATGGCTCGTGGATCGCTGACGGTCTGCGGACCGCCAGATGGCCCGGGCGCTCCCAGACGTTTGCATCGCCCAGACACGCAAACATCTCGTATAACGTTGACGGCGCACACACCGTCGAGAGCATGGCGGCTTGTGGCAAGTGGTTTGCATCAATGGCCGCCGATGTCCCGTGCGTATTGGTGTTCAATGCTGCGCATGAGCGCAACGCAAGGGCCCTGCTAGAGACGCTGTGGAGTGAGACCAAGAAGTGCAAGTTCGTTGCTGCGGTGTTCTGCCCAAACCTGTCGAACCGTGTGGACAGCGTTAATTTCACAGTCGAGAATGACGAGGAGCTGAAGCAGCAGAAGGAGTCGGCTAAGATCTGGTCCGAGCTGTCGGGCAACAGCGACACCACTGTGTGTGCGACCATCAACAAGGCGGTCGAGCACGTCGAGTCAAGATTCGGCGAGCAGTCGGGCGCCAAAGTCAATATCTTGGTTGCAGGCAGCCTGCACCTGGTGGGCGGGTTCCTGGATGCGGCGAAGGGATCGATCTAGGGATCAAGGAATTAGCTTTTGCTGCGTGTGATTTTTTTTGATATATTTTTGATAGGCATCTGCGGCGCGTGGTGGAGCTTTCTTTCCAACTTTTAGCCTCCCACTAGAAGCAATGTAAGTGTCGATATTTTTTTTTGCGGATCCCAAAAATGCATCGGTGGCAGAACGCGGGCAACGATGGATGCGACTGGAAAAAGGCGATGGCGAGAAAAAGTTCTGAAAGCATACTTTGGGATTCCGGCGTGTTTTCTCACACTTTCTCGTATTTGCCTCCCGCACTTTCGTGACTACCATTCTGCTAAATGTGCACCATGCTAATTTGGCCTCGGACTGCGCATTTGCATTTTCCTGCATTGCGCACCGAAGAACGAGAAACTGAGAAAATTCCTGCGCCCTGTGTCTGTCCACTAAACACCAAACTTGCTGCTGTTCTGCTTGTTCTAGATCCCATTTAAAAAGCAGAGAAAATGGTCCGCGTCTCCGTCCTTAACGACTGCCTCAAGAGCATGAGCAACGCCGAGAAGCGTGGCAAGCGCCAGGTCATGGTCCGCCCCAGCTCGAAGGTCATCATCAAGTTCCTGTCGGTCATGCAGAAGCACGGCTACATTGGTGAGTTCGAGATCATCGACGACCACCGCGCCGGCAAGATCGTTGTCCAGCTCAACGGTCGCCTGAACAAGTGCGGCGTCATCTCGCCCCGCTTCCCGATCAAGGTTTCGGACATTGAGCAGTGGGTTGCTGATCTCTTGCCGTCGCGCCAGTTCGGCTTCATCGTCCTCACCACCTCGGCCGGTATCATGGACCACGAGGAGGCCCGTCGCCGTCACATGGGTGGCAAGATCCTTGGCTACTTCTACTAAAGCGCTCTATGCTGCGTGATCGCGCATTTACCTCTGTGAATGATTGCTATGTCAAATAAATGGTCAAGCCTTCACAAATACGCATGCACATGCATATGCACATGCACACATGGTGGGGTGGGAGTGGTGGTATATTGGTATGTGGCAGATTCTACTTTGACGAATTGTCGGTGAAGCCGATCGGGAGCGACGCAGCCTTGTCCTTGACCGCCTCGACGATCTGGTCCTTCTTGTCGGCGACCTTGGCGCTGATATCCTTGGTAACCTCGACCGCCTTCTTCTGGACGTCCTCGACCACCTGCTTCACGGGCTCGGGCGTCTTGTCGGCAATCTCCTTGGCCGTCTTGGCCGCATATCCACGGCCCTCCTGCAGCGACATCCTCAGCTCCTGCACAGCCTCGGTGACCTTTCCGCGCGCATCCCTCTGCGCCTGCTTCACGTCCTCCCACTGCTGCTTCACCTTATCGATAGTTGTCGGATCACCGTACCGTCCCCACACATTCCGCAGAATGACGTTAGACGTGCCTGGCAAAAAGTAGAACCCAGCAGCAGTGCCAAACAGCAGCGGGCTCATGTACCGCACAGCAAAGTTGCGCTTGCGCATGAAAATTGGTCCCGCCAGGGCCTGCTACGCCCACGTAGATAATGCCCGGCGCCAGCTTCTCGCCCTCAGGCACCGTGCGCTTCACCAGCGCCGCGAAGCGCTTCTCCGTATCGATCCACCGGTCTACCACGATCTGCCCGTGCGTCTTCGCCATCGACAAGTAATGGGCGGCTTCCTCGCGAGTCTCGCGAAGGAGCGCGGTCAGACGAGTTGGCTCCAAGGTCTGCGTCGGGATCTCGCGCTGCTCAGTATCATAAATGGACTTTTTGTTGTTGTTGTTGTTGTTGCCGGCTTCGGCCAGAACCGTCGAGGTCGAAACCAGGGCGGTTGCTGCTGTTGCGCCAACCACTGCGAATGCCTAAGAAATCAGAAGGTGGGGAAATTCGGCTGGTTAGCTGAATCGGAGCTGTGGGGGGCTACTGTCGGACCATTCGAAATTAGAGCGCATACCTTTGACAACCTCTGCGCCATTTGTACACAAAACTGTAAAAGAGTGAGGTGGAATTGAGAAGGCGAATTGGGGAATATTACAAGAGGCAAGGGCTCGTTGTTACCAGAGTGCTGCTCTCTCCGATACTCCTTGGGACTGCTAATCTGTATGTGATAAGGCAACTAATAATTTTCAAGCAAGCAAAAATCCATTAATCCCAAACTTTAATCTCCTCGTTTACAGACCGAGGCGCTGCTTGAGCTCGCTGATCATGTCGCTCCGCTTGACGGTGACGCCGCCCTCCTCGCCCTCGACCTTGACGGCCATGTTCTTAATCTTGACGTTGCCGCTAGCGACCTCATCGCTGCCGATGAGCACAGCCCACGGGATGACCTCCTGGTCGCACGTGTTGTACTGTGACTGCAGACGCGGCTTGACCTTGTAGGTGAACTCGGCCGGAATGCCGGCATCCCACAGCTCAGTCGCAATCTTCAAGGCGCTCCTCAATCAGCCCGTCTCTCAGACTGATGACGTACACCTGCGTCTTGTTGGCCTTGATGGTCTCCGCCGGCAGCCTGGACATGACGATGGAGTAAATGCGCTCGACACCAAAGGAAATGCCCACGCACGGGACATTGCTGTTCTTGCCCTTGGCCTTGCCGCCGCGCCGCGCCGCAGAGAACATACCCACCAGCTCGTCGTACCGGCCACCAGCCGCAATCGACCCGACGCGCACCTGTGACTCGTCGATCTCACCGCCCTCCTTCACCTCCTTGGCCCCGGTTGCTGTCGGCTGGGCCTCGGTCGGCCGCACATTTTCCTCGGTAAGAACCGCCTCGTAGATGATGCCTGTGTAGTAGTCCAGACCGCGGGCCAGCGACATATCGAACGACACGTAGTCCAGGATGTTGTAGATCTTGGCGTACTTGAAGAACAGGTCCATGTCGGCCACACCCTCCTGCGCCTTGCTGCTTGCCATCAGCTCAGGCAGGGCACGCAGCTTGTCAAGCAGCTCCTCGCGTCCACTCAGCCTCACGTACTCGCCAATCTTGTCCGCCACGCTCTCGTCCAGCCCCTTCTCCTCCGTCATCTCCTTCTTGACGTCCGCCCACGGCAGCTTATCCAGCTTATCGACAGCCGACGAAATCGTGCGGATCTTGTCCTCGGGCACACCCGACACCTCGAAGATAGCATCCAGGATCTTGCGGTGGTTGATCTTGATCACAAAGCTGCCCACATCCAGGCTCGTCAGCACCTCGACGGCTACACGCACGCACTCGGCGTCGGGAATCATCGCGTCGTACTGCCCGGCAATATCGTAATCGCACTGGTAGAATTCACGCATCCGCCCCTTGGTCATTGCCGGCTGGTCACGGCGATACACCTTGGCGATCTGGAACCGCTTGACGTTGGAGATGCCGTTCATGGCCACGTGGCGCGCAAACGGCACTGTCAGATCGTACCGCAGCGAGCACTCCTCGCCGCCCTGGTCCTTCAGATCGTAGATCAGCTTGCTGTCCTCTCCGTACTTGCCCGTCAGGATCTCCTTCAGCTCAAACACCGGCGTATCAATAGTCACTGCTCCGTGCTTCTCAAACACCGAGGTGATGGTCGAGAAAATCTTGGAGCGCACAGACATCTCCTTGGCCGTATAGTCCTTCGTGCCCTACATGCAACGCATTTAGTGACTCACTCATAATGCAATGGTGGCGCTGTTGTTTTGAGGAAGGGAAAACTTCTTTTTACCTTTGGAGTCTTGAGCGAGAATGACTTTGCGCTCTTGCTGCCGGACGCAGGCTCGCCCGAAGCAATGCGCAGCTTGTCCTTCAGGCTCAGAAGAACCTTGACCTGCTCGTCGATCGCGGCCTTGTCCGCCTTGTCCGCCTTGAGCTGGCGCACAACGCCACCCTGCGCTTCTACCTGTTTCTTCAGCTGCTCAATTTCGCTCATGTTTGGATAAAAAATATCTCTGCTAATGTAAATTCAAGAAATGTATGCAGAAAATAAGACGAGGAAACAAAGAATGGCCAGTGTTGACAGGAGCCCGTGGGGGTTCATAACATTTTTCGCGGTCCGCTTAGCCCCAGTGCGGAAAGAAAATCCAATTTTGTGATGGTGATTTAATTTGCATTCTGTCCATGGGTGTTTTTGAGGCTTTGGAGTGCAAGCCAGAAGATACATGGTGAGGGTGGGGATTGTACACCCTACAAAGTCCTCAGTCGGCTGTGCACAGGACATCATGGCCGCCATTTTACTTACTAGGTGCGCTCTAGTCTAGGAAGTAATGTTAATAGCTACACTCCAAATCTGCATATCATAAAATCTTGTAGATGGCCTTTCATATCCACACTGTATGCACGCTGTCTCGCACACATTACTAAATGCAAAATATGCTGCGTTGCCCACTTGTGCTCTCCAGATGAAAACATGGCCTACCAACCGTTGTACCCTTCTAAACACGCAACTGCCAATCCTGACCTTTGCGGAAAGCATACAGCAATCCCCCCAATCTGCTGATTCTGTGAAAAAGGCTCACTTCCGCAGCCATTGCCTGCTTTTGGGCGGTTATAAACTCCACGCAAACCTTCTGGCAACCAAATCATATTTTCCTCTCTATCTTTCGCTTTTTTCACCTATGCTCACCGTTTTTGTTCCAGCTCACGTTAACCGCGACAGACATCCCCACTTGTTTTGTCGATACCAATACTACGTTCATTGATGTTGAAACCGAGCAGCAGGCAATAGAACAGCGCAGTGCTTCGGAGGATCCGTTTTTTGTGTTTCGAGACCGGGTATTTCACAATCCACAATGTGCCCGACGGTCCGATGAAGTGCGACTACATCTCCAGAAACTACATTATGCAGGCTTTCTTCTATGGCGGTTTCGGTGCCCATCACTGGAGAGCCCTATCTGAACGCAATGGCCTAAAGTTCAACTCTGAGCCGCCAGTCCTTTACTTTGTCCATGAAGACAAAATCGGCGACATATACGGAAACACAACCGAGGCCAACGCTATTGTCCATTACTACAAGGAGAAAAATCTCGAGCAGTTTGCCGAGATAACTAAAACCACTGAAGGCTGCTGCAACCACTTCTTCATCGTGTACAAAGATGAAACCTACCAGTGTGTTGATTCCAGCAACATCGACAACAGCCACACTTTTTCCAGAAGCTCTCAGCTGGAAAGTCATTCTGTCTGTCAGGAAGGACATCGCTGCGATCAACGACTTGAACGAAGTGGATAGAAAGTTCAGGGAGCGCCAACCACCCAGGCGCCTGCTGAACGGAGAGTTCAGGCTCAGGAATGAGGACGGCGACGAGGTGGCTGACGGCGAGCAGTTTTCATTTATCATTCCACGCGATGACGATGAAGAAGAGGAGAACGATGACGATGAGGAAGAGGAGAGTGACGACGAGTATGAGCCTGAACAGGACGGAATCAATGTGTTCGATGGTGCGCTAATGGCTAACCCTGGTCATAGCGATGTGTTTTCCTGCGAAACAATTGATGAGATCCTTTACCTGACACACAACGGCCAGTACTTGTGCTGCCCGGATGACGGTATGAACGATATTCGCGTTTCTCCCGAGCTGCCTGAGCCATCAGACCGCCTCCAGATCAACTACGACGGCAACGATGTTCTGTTCACCAGGTGGGGTGGATCTGTGTTTGCAATGTGTGAGTGGGCCAAGGCATCTGTGGGTTGCATTAGATTCTATAACGATGATTACAGCCAGCGATACAAAGAGCCAATGCGCCTTCGGCTTCTCCAAAGCTAACCTACCCTGTGTCTAGTTGGGTTTGCACTATGGCAGAGCTGGCTGTACTCAACTAATATATCGATATATGATGTTTTCGGGATGTGTTTATTAATAAACCACGCCAGATGTGAAGGTGGCTCTGGTCGAGTGGGCCGAGGAGGTCCCTGTATTCTTATGTTGGCTTGTAATACCTGCCGCTGACTCTGAGCAGACTGGAAGACGCACCCTGTGAACCGCAGTCCTTCTTTATTTGCCCACCATCCATGCCATTATCCTGTTCTTTGATGCCGCCGCTCGTTTCCTCTCCGTGCATCTCTTTCATGTAGATACGCACATCCTATTTTCTTTGCCTGACTTTTTGTTGTGCTAGTCTTTCTACCATGGGATTGCTAAATACTATGCTCACACTCCCACGTACAGCTGTGCTGCCGTGCGCATGCAGCTCACCTTTACCTTATTCGAGCCGCTGTGTAGCAAATGTGGCTGCCATATACTGTGTAAAAGTGTGGTAATATTGTAACAATTATTCAGACGATACAGCGCTTTGACAAAATATTCTAGTGCTATTGCTTGGTCAAGTGAGAACAGCTTATTTTGAACCACCTGCGGGCTTAGCGGGCTTCGTGGATTTAGCAGGCTTCGTGGATTTAGCGGGCTTGGTCTGCTTAGTAGATTTGGCAGGCTTAGGTGGTTGTGCAGGGTTCACAGGCTGTGCAGGTTGAGCAGGCTGCTTGGAAGAAGATGACGAGGATGGTGTGGAAGAAGAGGGAGCGGGGGCGGCTAGTCGCTTCTCAGGGAAGTAGAAGGGCTTAGTGCACGAATCCTTGCCCTTGGCAGCTGTAGGAATATAGTTGCTTGTCAGCTCCACGTTGAAGTAGGTCCAGATCTCATCCAGAGTCTCCTTTCCGCCAGCTTCTGAACACCTGAGACGCACATCAATGTTGCGCTTAGCCCTAATTGCAGCCTTGAACTTTGCTGGATCGACAGGATTCTTGCTGTCCGGGTGAATTCCGCTTGCCGCCAAATCGGCCACATAGTCGTATTGCATGTGGAGGCGGATGGCGTTGGAGAAGTACTTGATGATGCCCTGGTTCGGAGTAGTTTCTCCCGAAACACTTGGGATCAAGGGTTGTGGTACAAGTGTCGTGCTTGTTCCACTCGTCAGTCCAGAACTTGTCATTGCTAGTGCTGCTGATAGCCGACTGCCAGTACGTATCCATGCTTTTCACAAGATTGGGCTCTGCCGAAACGACCGACTGAACTGAGGCTACCCTTCCGACTTTTGTCGCACCCAGAACTAGGAGCGGAGTTGTTATTGCATTTGTTTGGCCACAGGCCATGCAGCGTAAATTTGTCGTCTGGACCATGGTTCACAACCCACTGTTGCGAGAGAACATGCAGCCCGTACTCCTCGTAGCAGCAGGAATCCGCCTTATTCTGCTTCGCTGGAGTTGAGCATGACGGCACGCCTGTTGGGCACATGCTGTTGGTTTTGAAGGGCGCAGTAGTTTTGGTCGGTCCATTGCCAGTGCCAGAAGTGTTTCCAGAGGACTCAGCGCCGGTGCCTGATCCAGAGGGAGCACTACTGTTACTGGAACCGCCTGCACCGTTGTTCTTGTTGCTGCCACCCTTCTTCTTGCCTGTGCCACCCTTCTTGCTGCTGGTCACCGGAGCACCAGTCTTCGTGCCAGCAGTGACTCCAGCTTGACCCTGACCCGGCACAGAATTGGCAGGAGCCTTCGCACTAGTCCCCTGTGTGACAGTCTTGCCAGGGCTGGTCTTCTCTGCACCCAGCACAACCTCGGGAGAGGCAACCAGGAGAGCACACGCGATGAGGGAGATTGATGCAATGCGCATTGTCAGATGAGGATAGGTGATGGTAGTCTTGTGGATGCAAGTGGTGTTGATGTGAATGCAGACGATGTTTGCTTTTGATGATAGTGAGGAAACAGAAATGCGGGTATGATGTTGCCCTTTATATACTTGGCTGCTGCCAGGATTCCAGATATCCTGCCAAATTGCTAAGGATATCCATGGGCTAGTTGTGTGTGACGAGTGCCAGGGATTTCTACAAAGAGGCCAGACCTCTTTGTTATACTCTGGTGCAGGGCATTAACCGGACAGCCAAGACTCGGAGTTGCAGATGGTGACGTCTGCTCAGCTTTGCGATGTAACGCATGGTGATTTACGCGAGATATACGGAAATCCGCCTTCCTAAGAAGACATCTTGGCGATTTGCACTAGTGGCATCATTTTGGAATTGGCACCTAGAAATGAAACAGCACGATTGCTTTTCACAGCCTGAAGGTCTATTTACAATTACTCAGGGGACTACTCAAGCTACGCCAGAGTGTATATGGTTTGCCAAATTGCTGTAAGAATCTGATATCGTAAGGATGTGCAGCGGGGGTTGTAGAGCCGGCATTAGGGTGTTCAACATACTTTCTATGAAATATCTAATAAGGATAGCATAAACCTATGTGAGTAGGTAAAGTGTGCTACTTGCTAACTAATATTATTGACAGGACAGGGTCAAGTCATCTATATATGCTATAGTTTACAGAGAGTGCATGGACATTCTAAAGTATATTGCTAGGCTGTGTATGCAAAGTAATGAATGGAGCTATTTCTTAAAGTACAGGAACTGAGCAGGGCAAGAGTCGCTTGCTACCTGGCTGGGTCCCAATGTAAGTGTTCAGATCCTGGACGTGGAAGTAAGTCCAGACCTCGTTGAGCTCGCTGACCTTGGTGGCAGGGTTAGTCTTGCACTTGAGCACGACATTGACGCCATGCTCAGTGTGGATAGCCTTCTTGAAGTCAGCAGCCTTGACAAGGTTCGTGCTGTCCGGCACAATGCTGTGCTTCTTCAGGGCAGCAGCATAGTCGTACTTCTTGTGCAGGTTCATGGCATTGGTGAAGTAGTCGACGATGTCCTGGTTCTTGCTGTACGACTTGTAGCACTGCGGGCGCAGGGTAGTCACACAGGTACCGTGCTTCGACCACTCATGGCCCCAGAACTCATCATTGGGCTTGCCCTTCGACGGCCAGTACTTTGTCATGTCAGTCACCAGCGCAGGCTTCAGCGGCTTGATCAGCGCCTCCTACTTTCTTGTACACCCGTGAACTATCGCATCCGGCAGAAGGGGTCAATTTACCCGCAGCAGGTGTTTGGCCACAGACCGTGCATGGTGAAGTAATCATCGGTGCCCAGCCCCTTGGTCCATTGCTGCGACAGGACGTACTGGTCCGTTCTGCTCGAAGCAGCAATGATCGGTGGTCTTGGTCTGTGTGGAGCACGAGAGGACGCCGGTTGGGCATTGTCGTGCGTCAGGTTGGTTGAGGTAGGTGCAGCGCTGGTTGAGGTGGCCGTGTGCGATGCGGTGGCCGTGTGCGATGCGGTGGCCTTAGTCGCTAGACGCAGTAGGGTGCTGCCGACTTAGGACTTTGTCGGGGCAGCCAGACTTGGACTTTGTCGGGGCGGCCGATTTGGACTTGGGAAGAACCGATGACCTTCGATTTAGGGAGAGCCGGCGCCTTTGACTTGGCTGCAGAGGCGGGAGCAGGCTTGACCTTACCTGCCGATCCCTTGGAGCCAACAGCTGATCCCTTGGAGCCAGTGGAGGCACCCATGGCGATATCAGGCGAAGCGATAGAGGACGGCGCAGGCAATGAAAGTAATGGAGGCGAAACGCATGGTAGTTGGCTGGAATTGGGTGGAGGGGTTTCAATGCAGAATATTGTTGAAGATGCAGATTTATCTGAGTTGGTGATGATGAGTATTTCCAAGACAGATGTAGAAGCCAGCCCGCCTTTTATACGCCATCGTAGTATCGTTCTGAGAAGATGCTTCCAACCACCAGAAAAAAATATGCCAAGCTATATATGGTGTATATCGGCACGACCTATGACGCATGCCAATGCAGTGCTACAAAGATACAAAGTTCTTTGCAACTATTAATGCCGTCAGGAAATTAAATTTGTCCACAGCATTGGCTTTCAGGAGACCACAGGGGTCTTCTGAAGTGTACGCGCCAAGCATAGATTAGCAGCTGGCAATCTCCTGGCGGGGATAAATATGTGTGAGGTTTAAAATTAGCCTGCAGCATGCTGGTCTGCTGGAGATAGTTTATACTAAGAATAGGACTGATGCTGCAGCGTGTAGATCTCCTGAAGCTGGTTAAAAATAAAAAGTAGGTTCTGAGAGCTGACACTAATACAGCGATGACATTGATATTCTAGTAATTGCCTAGCAGATACTATGCTGGCAAGTATCTTTGAACAGGCCTTACACGCCGCATGTATAGATAGTTTTATAGATGGCACTGTCTATGTAGAACATGCTCAACATGATACGTGAGCGAGTCTCGATATAGCAGCTAGATCCATGTGCGCTCTTGACACACCCTGCTCTTCCCTATGTAGAAAATGATATACTATCTGTACCATTCATAAAGGCGTGTTTGCCACGTAATCCAAAACAAAAATTAGTCTGCTGCTCTCGACAAGCTTGGACAAAATAGTGTTGACGGAATCAACGTTGGACAGATAGTATTTGGCATCGGCAGTCTTGCGGCCAACGGTGCTAGTGATGACGGTAGTGGCAGTGGTACTGTTCTTCAGGTAGGCAAACAGCTTCTCGTCGGCGCGGCCATCGCCAATAGCCATGATAAAGTCGATATCCAGAGAATAAAGGTCCCTGAGGATGGCGACGGACGGCATAAGTCTTGTCGATGCGGGCGGGGCGGACCTCGACAGTCTTGTTGCCAGTTGACGATGGTCAACGGCAGATGTTCCAGAACCTTCTCCAGGTTCATCTGCAGCTCGTTTGCCTTGCCATCGAGCCAAACTCAGGGTCGGTGTTGCGGTAATGCCAGGTGACATCAATCTCCTTCTCCTCAATGAACGAGCCTGGGGTGCGCTCGGTGTAGTGCTGGAACAGTCGGCAGCACGGTCTCGCGCCACTGCGGATCGGTGTGCTGCACCAGGCTGGAACCAGCCGTCATCCAGGCGCGTGCGGAGACATGCTAGGCTGCTCTCGGCATCCGAGCCGGCGATCAGACAGCACCGGCGACGACTCGCCGGACACGGCACCGGCGGCGGACGGGTGGCGGTAGAACAGACCGTGCTCGGCCACCAGGCCAATATCGATGCCCTGGAACCAGCGCGCCATGTGGGCGCGGATGCGGCCCGACACAACATACACCAAGGTGTGCGGCAGCGCCGCCAGGCGACGCAGGATATTCAGCGTCAGCGGCGACGGCCGCGCAAACTCTGGGATGCTCTTGGTTGCGCTCAGCGTGCCGTCGTAGTCCAGAACCACGACGCGCGCCTTAGGTGCTGGCCTTGAATTTGTCGATGACTATGCGCGGCGTCAGCGCCGGCAGCTGCGCCAGCTCGTCGGCCGCCTGGCTGATGCGCCGTAGCTCGCCAATAAATGACATCCCCCAGTACGCTGCCGTGTGCTTTCGTCACATACCGATACAGTGTCGTGAAGTTTGCCAGCCGCTGGTCTGCTGACATCGACAGAGCCTGGTAGCAGCGCTCCGGCCACTTCCTCAATATTCCACGAGTTAATGATGATCGATCCGTTCAGCGACTGCGCGGCGCCGGCAAACTCCGACAGAACTAGCACGCCATGTCGCTTCTGCTGCGATGCCACATACTCGTATGACACAAGGTTCATTCCATCACGTGTCGATGTGATCAGGCACACCTCAGAGATAGCGTACAGCGACACCAGCTCGGTGAAGTCCACTGACTTGTGCAGGAAGTGGATCGGCGTGTACTCCACCGTGCCGAACCGCCCGTTGATGCGGCCCACTAGCTCGCTGACACTGACAATCAGCTGCTGGTACTCCTCGACATCGCCACGGGACGGCACTGCCACCTGCACCAGCACCACGCGCCCCACATACTCAGGATGCCGTGCCAGCAGTTCCTCGAATGCCAGTAGCTTCTGCGGCACGCCCTTGATGTAGTCCAGTCGGTCCACGCCTACCACCACCTGTGTGTCGCGGAACTGCTGCTCAAAATGCCCCAGCCGCGCCTTGACTGCGTCGGTCTCCAGTGCCTCGCTGAACTTGTCCGGGTCGATGCCGATTGGGAATGTGCCTACGTGCACTATGCGTCCGTCCGTCTCCACACCGTCAGGTGACGTATGCAGCCCCAGGATCCGCGCGCAGCTCGACAGGAAGTGCCGCGCGTAGTCATACGTGTGGAACCCTAGCAGGTCCGCCGACAGAACACCCTTCCAGGATCTCCTTGCGCACAGGCAGAATCCGGTACAGCTCGGAGCTCGGGAATGGCGTGTGCAGGAACCACCCGATCTTGACGCTCTTGAGGCCGCGTCCATCCAGCATCGTCCGCAGCATCCGCGGCAGCAGCATCAGGTGGTAGTCGTGGATCCACACCAGGTCGCCGTCCTGCACCACCTCCAGCAGCGAGTCCGGCAAACTGCCCGGTTGGCCCGCTGGTACGCCTCCCAGTCCGCCTCCTCAAAGTTGATCTCGCCGGGGTGGTAGTGGAACAGCGGCCACAGGATACTACACGTAGGACATAGGGAGGACATGCATCAGTGCCTTATCTCGCAGACATCAATCCATACCGCGCATGCATAAATTGGCTTGGCCCAAAAAAAACTCCCCCTTTGCCACCGAGTCTCATTTTTTCAACAGAAAATCCCAACCAGGGTGTGCGCAGCGAACGCTCATTTTTCATGCCAAAGTTGCTTCTAGGCCCCTTTACCTGTTCGAGAATCCGTTATAGTAAAGCTCGGCTGTTTCGTCGTCGAGATACACTGCGCTGCAAGAGTTCTCGCCCAAGAGACTGTCAATCTTCACGCGATCGTCTGCACTGAAGTCGCCGCCTGGCCAGCCAACCCACCGAAACGACGTCTCCTTCTTCAGCCCGCTCAGCGCTGCCACCAGCCCGCCTGAGCTCAGCTTAGCTGACCACATGTTGTCCTCACCCCTTGTGAGCGTCACCGGCAGACGGTTAGATACGACGATGAGGTGCGACTGCTCGCTGGAAGAAGCCTCAGTGGTGTTTGCTGACATGGTACTCTGGCGTGTTTAAGCAGCAAAGAGGTAAAAAAAAAGTTGCAATTTCACTATAAAACAGAAGAAAAAAGTAGGTTGGCGAAGGGGAGAATTAGTTTGACAGAGAAAGAAGGGGCCGATGCCCGCCCTCTCGGGAAGCCGTGCGCTTTTATATGCGGGCTTGCACAAAAGATAGCGAAAAGGAAACGCTGCTCTCCTGGAGCCGTGACATCAGTAGCCAACACTGCCGCCGTCACCAGCTCGCAAACGCCCGTGATTCGCCTAATTTGTGCCGGGCCAGAAAGGGTCTCGCAATCGATGGCAATCGATGCCCTCCTCGTATCTGCGTGCAGCCGAGTTCCGCCATTTCCCTTCCGAGCATCCACACTGGCCATGGGTGACGGAATGGGGAGAGGCACTGCTCATCTGCTCGTCATATACTGCCCGAGACAACAGCGTGCTGAACCAATACGTACACCCACACACTCTCGCCTCGTGCCGCAAGCGTGTGGTGCATGCTTTGCCCGGTGGAAACGCAGAATGTACCGTGATAACAGAAAAGAAAAACCCGCTTCCACCTCTTGCATTAATTTGACGGGCACCCAACATCTGCATGTTATATGAAATCATGATAAGCTGATGGCTGAGATAGCACACCCCCTTTCAGTTGCCGTCGATCGACAGCTTAATCTTCTTCGTTGGCCGCCCGCTCGGGCCAGGCGTGCCCCTACCGTTCGACGGCCCATGTCTGTTGTGCTTGATGGTGCCGCCGCCGCTTGCGTGCTTGCGACCGCGCACCACCCCGCTGCTGGCCACCGACGAGTCCGAGTCCGAGTCCTGCATCGCCGCTGCAATGCGCGCCTCCTGTGCCTTCTTGAATGTCGCTGAGGACTGCGAAAATATCCTGTCCGCATCGGTGAAATGGAACTGCCGCCGCTCGTGCCGCCCCGTGTTCAGATACCCCTCGAACCCATGCACAATGTTGCCGTCCTGGCCCGAGTTTTCGAAATACGATGTCTCAAAATCATATATGGCTGATTCCGTGCTTATCTACCTGGCAGCAATCTCCATGGCAAACTGGGGGGTTTAGATACGCCATTTTGGGGAGGGGCTTTGGCCTGTGCTATGACAATGTGCGGTTAAAGGGGGAAGGGGCGCACTTACCAGATTGCGGTCCAGCTGCTTTTTTTTCAGCAGCAGATTGTACAGCTCCTGCTCGGCCTCTTTCAGCATCTTTTTTGTCACCTTCGGCTCCTTGCCTGCGTCTTTTGCCGCCGCCAGTCTCACTGCCGCCTTCGCCTGTGGGCTTGCCGTTGGATGCTGTGGCTGCATTGGTTGCTGGCACCGTGGCTGGCGCTGCTGGCGCCGTGGGTTTGGCAGACGCATCGTTTGTGGCTGTTTCTTTGGCTGTCACCTCTGCTGTTGGTGTGGATGTAGATGGCGTGCTCATGGCAGGAGGATTAAGGAAGGCGTATAACTTTTCTATTGCGTTTTATTTTATTTTTTGCCACAGTTTTCGGTGTTGCCCTGTATAGTTGTAGTAAGAAAGCGAAATGTTACGGGTATTGGAAAAAGGGGGTGATTCTAAAATGATACAAGCTCTATGCTCGAACAACCAGCTGGCGCGAGATGCGCAGGCGCAGTGCAAGCAGGAACAGTGTGCTCATCGCAAACATAACCACAATCATCACATAGACCGGCCGGTAGTTCTCTCCGCCGCCAATGGTCGATAGAACGACTCTAGCACTGGGCGCCGTAATCAAGACCAGGAACCCTACTGATCCGTACATCATGCCCGTGGTGGATGCCGCACGGGACCGCCCAAACTGCGTCACACCCGCCATGACCGCCAGCGGGTCTGCGGCGCCTATTGACATGCCGCACAGGCAAGCGTACGCGAGCAGCGAGTGGAAAGTGAGCGTTGGCACAAACAGGATCGCATTTGACAGCGTCGAAATGAACGTGAACAGCAGCAGCGAGTTCACCGGACCCACCACATCTGCGGCATACCCGGCCACAAACTGACCCATGGCCGACGCCCCGTTGATTGCACCCAGGATAATCGCGGCGTTGTGCACGCCCAGCCCGATTGACACCCCAATCGACGCCATAAACAACAGCACAATGTACCACCCGGCCTGCCCCAGGCCGACGCCCAAAGACAGGAACCAGAACCGCCAGCTCTGCAGAACACTCTTGGCTGCACCATGCGGCTCTGGTGCCGCCCGCTTGGCCATTAATGGCATCGAGATGCGCTTGGCCATGGCCCGTGCTGCCCGCTGGCGGTTGCGCCGCACCCGCGCCCGCTCATTCGCACGCTTACGGCGGGACATCAGGTCGGTGGAGTTGCTGCCCCAGGTGCCCTCCAGCCGCTCCAGCGTCAGCAGCTTGAGCGTCGATGGTGAAAAGCGCACCTGCTTGACCGGCCTTGGCCTCGCCGGCCCCTCGTCAGCAAAGCGCGCTGCCTTGCTCTTCACTGCAAGCAGGTCTTCATCCTCGGACGAAGAGGACGAAGCCTCGGCATCCAAATCATCAATGCCTACGGCTGTGTCGTCGTGGTGGATCTTTGCTGGGCGCGGTGTGCTGAATTTCGGTTCTAGAACCTCTGAGATTTCTCCCTCGGCGGTAATATCTCTCCACCACCACCTTCCTCGCTGTTCCGCATTGTGTCGCCGCACAGAAGCATGCGCGACTGCCGGCAGTATTGCGGGTAGTCGACCTCTTGGTCCGAGTCAAACCCGTCCTCAGGCAGACATTCGAACTCGGATTCCAGGCGCTTCGACCAGCGCACGCTCGAGATAACCAGGTCACTCACCCGCTCATGCTTCTTGCTGTGCACGCCTAGGCTCGCCAGTGTCACGCCAATCAGAGCCACCAAGGAGAGCCAGCGCAGTGACCCGCTGGTGCCCGTCCTTTCGAGCAGGAACCGGGTGAGCGGCGAAAATACCAGCCCGCCGATTCCAAGACCCATGTGCGTGATTCCTGTTGCCAGACCCTTGTTTTTGGTGAACCAGGACGACGGCGCTGATGCTGCTGGAATCCACGTCAGCATCACGCCTGTGCCAAACACAACGCCTTGGGTCAGGCATAACTGCCACACCTGCTTGGCATAGCTGGCGCTAAACAGCCCCAGGCTTATCAGAATGCCACCGATAAATACTGTAGGGCCTGGCCCGAACCGCTGCGCTGCACGGCCGCCAATGAACCCCATGCCTTGGGCAAGCAGAATCTGCAGGACGCCAATGAAGATTACTGGAGAGCCCAGCGGCCATTTCTCGTAGTCCTCGTCTTTGCTGTCATACAGCCGGTCGTACTCCTCTTCGTAGACACCAAAGGCATTGAGCATCCCAGGACCAAGGCTCAAGACCAGGAATGAACAGAAGACCACCAGTACCCCCATGTTTTTGGGCTTGCCATCGGTACGCCGCCGGCAGAGGGTGTTGCGGGCGTTTGTAAAGAGCGACATTGCCATGTATGATTACCTTTTGAAAAATCCAACGCAGTAAAGCAGCCAAATATGCATCTACGGTAAGAAAGTGGAATAAGCGATGTAGATGTGCCGCGAGGAGAAAAAGGCAGGGTGTTTTGCAGCAAGGAGAGAAAATGTGCCCGGAACTAGTTGCGTATAAATGTGCTGAATCGATGTAATGTCAATGGGCAGCAATGTGCGCAATAGTGCAGCAGTGGCTGGCTTGCAGAGAAACGCCTATGTCGTAATGTAGTGATATAGTGATGATATACAATAATGCGGCTCGGCAAAAAGGTGGGGAAAATAAAAAGGACTATATACTGGTGTAAAGCATTGACCCAGGAAGTGGATGTTGCTTGGCACTGATACCGAGAGGGAGGGCCGTGTTTTATATATGCAACGACACCTCACGACGATGGCACAAGTCAATAGCATGGCCATTATTGCCCACAGTGGATTGCAATACGCCTGAGCGGAACCCCGTGTGTCTCTATGGAGCGCCGTGAATGGGCAGGAATGTGGTGGATACCGGCTGCGGTTGGCAACTCCTGCAGTATTCCTCAAAACTGGGGTTGAGTATAGCGGCCGACAAACAAGCTGGCTTTGGAGTTAATGCAAAGCAGCATAAAGAGTCGGCGTGACCAGCTCCTAGCTATTGACAAATGTATGTGGCTATGCCTCCCTCATTGGCATATATCAGTGGGGACACACTGTGGCTAGCCAGTATATATCGATTATCTGTATATATATTCCCTATTGGCATGTGTCGTGTGGCTTCCATTTGCCACTTGTTCCTATGCGCTTTCCCACCAGCTAACTGACAATGGTGAAAATAAACAGGCCACTTCGTCTCTCTGGTAAAGACAGCAGAGAGCTGGGAAAATTCTTCCAGCCCACAAACACTGTAAACAGCTTTAGCCGGGTGCCATGTTATTGTGAGTGCACAATCGACCACTGCTCACCAGCCACGGAATGGCGCGGGACTGAAGTGGGATATATGCAAAATATACGATTGAAACAAAAGCATGGAGAAATCCGCAACAAAGGATCAAAGACCGGGAAGGCTGTCGACAAACAAACTGGCGTTGGCCACAATAGGTGGGCGTGTGATAAATGATGTAGCTTTCTCTTTCAAAGCGCTTGTCTACATGGGTTGGCATTTGTGGTATCGACCCCCTCTCAGGACAAGCACTTCGCATTAGTTCCATGGTAGCGCCACATTCAGATGTAAGAAACAACACAGCAGCGTAGCAGCGCCTGAATGTGGGGGGCTAGGCTGCAGCAATGATCAACAACACACGAGATAGTCTGAATGTTGAGGATACCAGAAACAAACACGGCTGTTGCATATTATGATGCGCCATTTCCAAAACATGAGTGTAAAGGAGGAATGTAGTGGCTAAGAAGATAATGGAGGGGGGCGCAGAAATATAGAGGATTAACAGAAGGAGTATAATTGAGATCTGGCGTATCGGTCTGTCATGTACTCTGAACCACAACCAGCACCTCAGAGATCCCAGAAACGATGGCATCGGATGAGGCCGCAAGTGCACTTGTTGTTGTCGTTGTCGTTGTCGTCGCTGTTGTTGTCGCCGTCAGCATGCTAGGCACTATGGACGAGAGGTTGAAGGCCAGTGCGCGGATCCGGTATGTGCCAGTTTGGCGGATCTTCAAGTTACCGAACGTGAAAACCATCCGGTTGTCCGAAACTGCCGGTGACTGTGCCAATGTTCCATCAAACAGGCGCTCTCCGGCTTTAGTTAGTTCTAGATCGAGTGTACCATCGTCGGAGACGAGGGAGATGTGCATGACAACATCAGTGGCGTGTGTCTCATTGATCTTTTGTGGCCTACAGCGAGCAAAAGAAAATGTAAGTCTGCATCCACTCCTAACTGTTCAGCTCCAGTTCTGATCGGGAGAAATACGCGTAACGCACACATCCCAACTACTTACAGCCCATTAGCATCCAGCGGCTCTAAGATGACAGTGATCTTGTCCAGGTATTCGTCAACTACGCCATACGATGGCGTGTGAAACACGCATTGGTACCTAAGTGTGAAGAAAGACGACAAGCAGCCATATGCAAAACAGCACATTTGCCGTATCAGTATAACAATAAAGACCACAAATATTGGCATGGCCCGAAACAGTGGAGAACACTAAGTTGGTTCTATCGAAACTAACCAAGAGACAAGGCCCGTGCGCGGTGAGCTTTTGCAACGTCAAGGGTAGATGACAGCTGCCACCTTGGGCAAAGATGCCTGGGAATTCCGCTGCATCGGAAGCAATCAGCAACTAGAGCATACCTTATACAAGACGCAGACGAGTCAAACGACCCCGAATCGCTGTAAGACGATGTTGTTGCGCAGTCAATGTCATATGTCATTGGCGGAGTATATGGAGGAGTAATTCGCAAAAAGATCAAGAGCAACTACAGGTAAGGATAAGAGATACGTTCGCTACAAATGGAGTGGAAAAGAATATCGCTGTGGGTTTATATAAACAGTGCTAGCTGACAATATTGTGCAAAAGCACAGGTAGCCAAGCCTGTAGATAATATAAAAGAGGCAAATATTGTGCACGAGTGACAAAAACGGGATACCAAATCGAGAAAAAGCGAGAAAGCCGGGCTGATTCGGGGTCAAAAGGTCGCCAATAATAGGAACGCTTCCGGTCTAGTCACCAAGCAGATTTTCAGACAGCAGGAAAAGGAAAGAAAGCTCGCAAAACACTCGTTCAATGTGCAAGAGAGAAGAAAGAGAAGAGAAACGAGCGGGTCGATGGAAGAGCTAGCACTTGTCGAGGTTCATCATGAGAAAAGGTGCACTGTGGCTGGTCACAATTTTTTTCTGCCGTGCATGGTTTTCTGGACGACACATTGTCTAAGACGACGACCTGTCACAACGAAACTGTTTTTTGTATCCTGCAACAATAGCTGCTTGGGGGAGCCATGCTATGTCAGTCAAGATGAGTGTTGGCGAGAGGAGAAAATGCATGTACAGGCAGAGAGGAAGCCGGTGGTGAGCCAAACCTATATTGGAATTCATCACAGTGCTTGGGGATGGATGGGTGCAAATAGCAAAAGGGCTGCCAGTGGAGGCGTACAAGACAAAAGTGAGGGGGCGCGGGTGGGAACCAAAGAGTAGGTCGACTGGAAGGACAACCAAAGGCCACACTCAGCAATTCACAAGAAACAAGGGCAAGCCACATGCAGAAGGCGTTTTCAGCAGAATGCAATCCCCGTTGTCCTCAGTAACCTATCCGCATTATTGTGCACCAGCCGGAGAAGGGGATAAATGCCGCTCAGGTGCGCCAGACATTTACCTATTAAGCGAGACGGCAAAAATGAAATAAAATGGCAAGGAAAAGAATTCGGTGGCAGGATTGTGTGGAGCTGATTTCCAAAGCGCTGGGAGAGGAGGGAAGGAGGCTGCAACTATATACCGATCGGCTCCAGTGCCAGGGCATCCCCACTCCCCAAACTCACAGACCATTGACAGATAAATCCAGCACACAGGGTCAAAAAGCGGACCATTAAAGCCAACTATTGAAAAGCTCATGATGGTACACACCCGAAAAAGCCCAATCAGCCTGTTTGATTTGCCCCTTGGACACTCAATCTGCATTGAATGGGTGCAGCTGCATCTGGCGAGCAAGGTTACATTGGCTCACACCCAGTGGGAGTGTAAAGTGGATTGCACAACGGAAACTCGGTGTTCAGCGCACGTTTGGCAAAGGAATCGTTGAAGGATGATGGTGATGAGAAGTAGAGATGGGAATGGGGCAGCAAAAATACGGGGCTGTGGTAAGCTTCTTACTGCCCCCGATAATTTTCGACTATAGTCCATTCTACCCTTGTTCGGGATTCAACAGTCACGGAGCAGCGAAGTATTGACTGGTAAGCACCCTGGCTGAGTAACGTGCGCAGCACCGTAAACAAAAGCCTTGTGACATCTCGATAGGATCTCTCAAGTCAACTGTGCCACAAACATCCAACAAAGTATTATCGGACATAGCCATTTCTCGGCCCCAACGCAGGACGGAGAATGTCCCTTACCTGCAATAAAGCTATGGAGGTGTGCCAAAGGGGAGTTCAATGCGTCGCTAGCCTCAACCGCTATGAAATTGCATACGACAGAAACTCCAAGTGGGAAAATAGAAAAAACTTGTTGAAAGAGAGAAAGCGCGCTACGGTTCAAAGCATTTGCGGTGCTTTTTTCTGGGTCAACTCTGGTTCTCCGCCCTTTCAAGCTTGGCAAAAAGTTTTTTTTTTTTTGGGGAAGGTACGAGCAGGTGAGGCTAGCGATAATGGCTGGCGAGAGCCAGCTTTGTGTGTCGCTCTCACTCACAGCGCCCCCACCTAGAGATCAGCGAGACCGGGATCATTTGAGCAAACATTGTGCGGATCATGCTTGCAGGACTATGCATATAAAAGGCATCCGCCTCAGCGCCATGCCCTTTCAGTCCTTGGAAATGAAGCTCCAAGTATTGAATCTCACGATATCATTGGGCTAACTGCATATTGGGTGATTGCCATTGCTCCGACGAATGTTTTTCAAATGAGATTTCAACCACCCCGAGGGATTCACAATGCATTCGCTGCAAACGTGCCAGCATACTCGCCGCTCGGACAGTCCTCCGGAAGGAGTGGAGAGGCGGTCCGCCACAAAGGCGCATCCCAGGACCAGTGATGTAGATGCAGCTTATCTATCACCAGTCGCTGCTTCGCATTTATGCACGTTGCTTGGCCGGGCCGTCTTGTCCCGGTCCCTGGGATCTGATTTCCGTATTTACTGTGCCAGTTTTGTACCCGGGGATAGTGATTCACGCAAAAAAGAGAGGGCAGCAGCGAATCGGACAAACTTGAATTTTATGTCATAGCGACTCACAGATGATAAACAGGGCTAATTCAGAGGGTGCTTGAGCGCCGTGTCAGTTGTTGGTGCACACAGGAGCACGCCCCGCGAACACCGCTCGCGGTAGAGTGATGTCTGGGGAAGCGCAAGCAGTCTTGCAGCACACGCGGTCACCAGCCAAACATTTGGAAATCGGCAGCAGGTGCGCTATTTAGAAGACTTCGGCCGCACCGCCCTCCGCTGGCTCAGCGACATCGTTCTCGTTATTGTTGTTGTTGTTGTTGGCCACGATATCCGCATGCGCAATTTCCTCGGCATTTTCGGGCTGAGGGCCTCTGCCATTTGCCTCCACGCCAGTACCGTCCAGATTGAGCAGCTGCTGACCAACTAGGTATGCTCGGTCCCGGACATAACGTGACCAGCGCCTGTAGACGACGATCCCCTGGAACGCTGCTCCACACATCACAGAAACGATCATGATCACCTTACTGCTCCATGCCAGCAGCTCAATGTCCTCCAGCTCGAAGATGCTGGCAAATGTCTCTGCATCAAGCGAGCCGCTCCTCCACATGATAAACGAGGTCAGGCCAATCGGCAGGGCTGCGCTTACCAGCGACAGTGCAATCGCCGGCAGGGCAAACACGTAGAGACCACGCATGACGTGCCACGTATGCGGCGGACCAGTGAACAGCCTGTCCATCTCGCGGCTCCAGAACAGATCTGGCATAAAGTGCAGCAGCGACACAATGACCCGCAGCTGCAGAATGCTAAACAGCCAGTTACGTAGCATGACCTGCCTCAGCGTCCGGCTCATTATTTCACCAATACCAGCGTCTTGGAGGTACTGACGGACCACAGTTATCAAGTAGACCTCGAGCACAATGCCATATATCGCAGGCACAACCACATAGAATGCTGTTCCTGTGACAGCCAGCTTCCACGTAGTCGCCCACACCCGGGACGCCTGGCTCCACAGCTCGCGCAGCCGTGCTGGGCGATCGGTGCCTCGGTCAAGCAACTCAACTGCACGCTTGACTACCCAATGTGCAATGGCGCTTGTCACCAGAACGACCAGCAGCCCCAGCGCAAAGGCGTGGATGTCATGAGTGTCCAAGCCCCACAGCTCGCTATAGATGGCACGGCCGATCACAATCGACGATGTCAGCACGACTCCAATCACCAGACCCATTGCAAGCCACGTTAGGGCCATGTACGCTACCATGTGCGCAGAGAACATGGGTGGCACGTGGATGATACGGTAGTTTTCAGCCTTGTAGCGCAAGTCACGGTCGCGGTCTTCAGGAGCCTGAGGCGGAATATTGCGCCCACGGTTGATCTCCACTTCTCTATTGGGCCCATCGGCAGCCTCGTAGTCGTATCTGTCCTCAGTCGGACGGCCATGCGCATCGACCGGAACAATCATGCGGCGACCATGAACGATGGGCACAGTGTCAATAGATGGAGCCCTGACATTCTGGCCATCGAGGA
The DNA here is from genome assembly GCF_002104995.1 of Linderina pennispora. Taxonomy (NCBI): domain Eukaryota; kingdom Fungi; phylum Kickxellomycota; class Kickxellomycetes; order Kickxellales; family Kickxellaceae; genus Linderina; species Linderina pennispora. Next base: position 823,705 of record NW_024468257.1, on the reverse strand, counting down.
TGAAGCGCACCTCTGGATGTGTTTCAAGGAGCGCCTCATCGATCGCATTCTGCAAGCGTCTCCGATACTCGTCAGTGGGCAGCGCGCCATCGGCTGTACCTGTGCGCGCTTCATCGGTGAAGGTAGACTCAAACTCGGCAAAAACAGTCTGAACCACGCCGACTGGCATCCAGAGCTTGGGAAGAGGAGCCGGGATTCCATTGATGATCCACCGTCCCTCGTCAAGGATGTTGCGCTCACCGATCACAAACTCGGTCAGCCGTACTGCACCAGCAGCAGCTCGCCACCAGTGTCTGAATACAGATCCGAGTATCTCCAGGGGCCGCCCCCACGCGATCGCCACCGGGAGCAAAAAGTGTAGGAACAGCAGGTCAATTGGGAGCCCAGCTGTGAGGTCTCGCGTCGTCAGGTGCTGTTTGCTCTCTGGCCAGCGGCCAATGCCCCAGTGCATCGGGTACACAGACTTGAACAGCGATGTCAGCACAACAAATGTCAGGCCGAAGCATACAAATATGATCGAGAAGTACATGATGGCGCCGGTCCATATTTTGCGCATCTGCTGCTTTAGACTGCCCTCGAGGATATCGCGCATTGGCCGGAATTGCGGGTCATTCGGATCACGGATGAACCACAGCAGGCCAGGGCGCAGGACCTCTCGGCAGTAGGCGACAAAGTTGGCAAAGTGATACATAAACACCATGCCAAACATCCAGTGCAGGAACAGCGAGAGTCGCGTATGCGCAGCCAGGAATGCGATGCGCGAGGCGATAGAAGACCCAGCCTGCAACGGCAGCAGCGACACATCCAGGCAGAAGCCACACATGATTGGGAACATGACCAGCTCGACTGTGACGAAAACAATGACCTTGAGCATTAGCAAGAGCATGTGTGCAACAGTGTAGATCAGCGTATGGCGCAGAATACGTGGGGTGTAGCGCACAATGAACCAGCACATCACAAAAACTGTGGTGTGGCCAACACCAATGGTTACCAGCCGGTCGTGCAGGGTGTGCCCGACCGCAGCGTTTTGCAGCATAACAGAGACCTTGTCGATCGGAATTCCCCATTCGATGAACTGGCTCCAGATCTCCTTCTCCCAGTCGGGTACTTGGCTGATTCCATCGAGGCCGCGCTGTGCCGATGCCAAAAGCGTATCAACGCCGGCCGAGGCCTGGCTGACTATACCGGGCATGATGCTGTCAAGGGCATTGCGTGCTATGTCAATTGCGTTAGCGTATGCATCGGCAGCGCCAGCAACGATGCTGTCGGGAACTGTTTTGGTGGGCAGATCGCTAGTACTCCCAGTCGCTGCCGTGCTAATCCAAGGAAACAGCAGCTCGATAATCCATGACTGGCGCAGCTCCTCGAGAAGTAGCGACCGAACACTGGGCGAGGCAAGGGAATCCCATAGCGAGCTAGCACCACCGCCGGTACCAGCTAGCGATTCCCTCAATCCAGGGAATGCAAGCGATAGTACTGGCAGGAGTACCGGACCAAGCAGGTTTGTTGCTGTGGCAAAGATTGGGCGGACAGGAACCCATGCCATGGGCAGCACCGTGTCAACCACAAACTCTGTAGTCATATCGATGACCTCGATACAGGCGTGGACGGGGTACAGCATAAGCCGGATGGGATGAGAGGCCAGAACTGCACGCCCAGTCACATAGGGGATCCAGGCACCCAATGCCAGAATCAATGCAACAACGATCAGCACGAGGATAAAGTACTGAATTGCGTTGGTGATCGGGCCACGGAACCCCATTGCTTCGAGCAGACCATCGGCGCCTTCAAAATCCACAAAGTCTGGATCCAGGGCCGGGTCAGGCTGGTTCTGGTCCTCGTCAAGGTCCTCTTGTTCACCGAGCACCTGGTTTCTGTTGCCAACATTTGGCACTGGCGCATCAGCATTGGCCTCCTGCTGCCGCAGGCGCATCCGGCGCTGCGGCTGCTGCCGTGGCTGCTGCGGGTCCGCTGGGTTGGGGCCGGGGTTGGGACGCAAAAGATGGTCTAGGTGCAGACCCTCCATCTGTCGAGCACGCTGAAATTCACGCAGGACTGCTAGCTGCCGCTGCCGCTGCACCTCCTCGTCATCGTCACTCTCGTCCTCCCACTGATCCTCGTCGTCGCGTGCATTGCCGTTGTCAGGGTTCTCGTGCAGGCGCTGTTCTGCGTGCACAACAAGTCCTTGACTATGCTCTGTGGTGAACGTAGGAGGCATGTCGTTGTCAGGCTCTGGCCTATCATTCCTAGCGCCAGCAGCCGCAGCAGTAGAAGCAGCACCAGTGTGTGCGCCTGAGTCGGCATTGCCACCACTACCAGATGCTGACGAAGAAGACTCGCCAAATACAAACGACCATGCATCATCAGAAGCCGACGACTGTGTTGGTGCGCGCTCCTTGCCCTTGCCCTTGCCCTTGCCGGTATCGACACCACCTACTGACAATAGAGGTGAAATGATCCCCACAAGCGGAGATGGGTCGGCTGACGTCCTCCTGATCGCTGACATCGTCTACCGAGTGCTTGTCCAGTAGAGCCAACCGGGATATCCGGCATATCATCGTTGTCAGACCCGTCTGCTAGGCCGTCTACATCGGCAACAAATGCCTCCTCTGCGTAAGCCCACCCGGTATGTTGCTCCTCCTCATGGTGCTGAATAGCTGGCTGCTCCTCGGGCTGCTGTCCAATGGGCCGCTCATTCGGCGGCAAGTCATCGAGCACTGGGACATCCAATGGCCTTCGCTCAAACAACGGCCGGTGCTGCGGATTTTCAGCAATCAGCGGCTGTCCCTGAACTTCCAGACGGTTATCCGCATTGGCAAGGCGCTCCCTCGACCAGTCGCTCCAAACGCTGGCGGTCCTGCGCAATGGCAATGTTGTTGTTGTTGATCTGCTGCTCCACTTGGTCGACCAGGTCGTCAGGAGCAGGCATGTTGATTACAATCCAGTCACGCAGCAGGAAAAGCGCCAAAAACGCCAGCACCGTAAACACTGTGATGACCCCACCCTCGACGCACTTGGCCAGCCCCTCAACAGATGACTTCAACCAGAGCATGGATGTTCTCTTCAGAGATAGAGATACCCAGAATGCGCTTTGCTAGCCGAGTCCATACCTTGACAACAATGCTGGTTAAAGAGTACAGCAGCAGCGCGGTGTTGGTGGCACCCTCTAGAACACCCGTATACGATGTAATCTCGCCAGATGGTGTTGTTGTCGCGGACTGCCAAATACCACTCGCGCCACGACGCATGGTCAACAAAGCGCGAGCCAGCTGTGATCACTGCCCCGGCTGAATTGGCCTGCATGGTTGCATTGGTGGCATCAGTGTCGCCGCTGTAAAGAGCGACAGTCGCGGCAACCGAGTCGTTGGGAACAAAGGACTGACCGCTCCAAAAGTAGAAGCGCGTCAACCAGTACACAATATACGGCAGCACCACAAGCCACAGGATTGACGACCGCTAGCCATCTGAGCCCAGTCCCCAGCACGCCCAAGAGGTTTGCAAGCATCTGGCGCACGATGATGCGTTTTGGAATGCTCTCCGGCATGTTTGGGTCGTAGAGCGGCGTGAACGCATACTCGTGTCCACATAGCTCGCAGTATCTACATGCGGTTAGAACAAGGGGATTTAGTTTGTAGACCCCAATGCCAGAAACGCGGTGGTTTGAATCAAGGCGTCAAACGCTGCAAGAATTGGCAGTACTGCAGAACAAGCAGCTGATGCACTGGCATGCTTAATAAACGCCGTGAGAGCGACCGATTCCAAGCGCACTTACTTTTTGTTGCTATGTGTTAACCACTCTTCGAGACTACATGTGTGGAATTAAGGAGGGGAGGGATATTAGACCGTGGTGCTGGAGCTAAAGGACATAGCATGGCTTCCATCGCTACGGCGCCGGCCAGAAAACCAAAATTGACGTCTAGCTGACACTCACCATTGTTGGTGGACGAATTTTATGCTGCCCGAGCACTTGCACGGGTGAAACAGCGGCTCCTGTCTCTGTCGCTTCGCTCCGACATACGCGACAAATTGCAACTACACCGATATGAATTGAAGCTTAGAAACAAGTTTATTCTGCCCACGGAACAGCAGGTCCAGGCCGGCTCGCGTACCTTCGTCGCTATCCATGGCTGCCAGGCTATATGTAATGTGTGTGCGTGTGCAATGCGTTGGTGAGAGTAGAGGTAATAATATTTAAAGAGAGGGGAAAGTGGGTGAATTGAGAGTCAAGGAAAAGAGCTGTGGAAAAAGTGGGTTTTTACTTGTGGCGGCTAGAAAAATGGCTTCAGAATACTCAGGTTTTTTTAGTGATGAAAATAAATAAAAAAAGTCTGTGGCAGGTGGGTGGGCATGGCAGGAGAGCCCTCAGAAAACAACATCAGCATACTCCATCAGCTCTTCCATGGTCTTGGAGCTTGTCAAAGTTGGCATCGGCGTAGTTGAGGAACAGGTCGATGCCGCCATCCTGTCTGTTGGGATTGATGCGGATTAACCCCTCGCGGTTGATGTAGAAAAACGAAAGGATATCCGGTCCGCCGGTACCAAAGTCAATGCTGGAATATGGCATATAGCGCAGGTTGGACGTGCCTATATATGCAGTATTCGGCGTGTTCGCAAGGTACATGAAGCTCTTGTACAGGACGCCGATATCATTCTCGACGATGTCAATGAGCGTCTTGCAGTGTCCGCTCTGCACCTCCACAGCGGCCTCCTTGATGTGCTGCGCCAGCTGCTTGGTCGAGCTGCCCATGACCTTCTCGCCAGCAATATGTAGCGTCATAGGGCCTGTTGCGTTGCCAGCATATGCCCGTGGGATCGTCGAGCGGTCACGTATATCGTACGCCATCATTATATATACGTTGAGCGGCGGGCTGCCGAAATGCTCGGCATTGGCCGCGGGGATACACTTGACCAGCAGCGACGTCAAGATGTTGTTGGTTGACTGCGACGGATCGATATCTTGGCGCATGCGCTCCAAATTCTCGGCTGAGATGTGAAGCAGGTGCTGCTGCTCGTAGGGCGGCACATCAGGCGACTGCATCAGCAGCGGGATCACGTTCTTTGGGAATGTCATGGGCAGGTCCGGAACACTCTCCTTGAAGTGCTTGACGATACTGAGCGGCTCCGGTGTGACCGTAGAGAAATGGTCCGCAATGACTTTGCGGTCATTAATGGGAGGGTCGGCCAGCTTGCAGTAGCCACCGTTGCGCACATATGCAGACAGATTAGCCTGGAACGCTACACAACTGATGCCATCAAACACGGCGTGTGGGAGACATAGCGAGAATCCCACATAGCTGTTGTCTTTGAACCGGAGCAAGCGCAGGACAACGCTGGAGTGGTCCTTGTGGAAGGTTGACTTGGGGAACTTGTCCATCCCGATGGTATCGACAAGCTTTTTCAAGTTGAAAAACTGGAGGTCCTTTTCCTTCTTCAGCGTAATCAGGAACCTGTCGGCGGGCTGGTCAACGTATACGTCCTCGACACTGGGCATGTTAAGGTTGTCAGGGTCAACGCTGATAGCGCACCTCTGGTCGTCAGTAAGCTTGGGGCGACCCACTAGGATGGGGTAGTGGTCGGCAATGATTCTGCACAGGCTGCGGTTAATCGCCTCTTTAGACATGAAGTCTGGGTCATTGGCCTTGTTTTCGAAAAAGAGTATGCTATCAACCGAGATACCAAACTCTGCCACGTCGAGGGTCTCAAGCAGGATCTCCTGCGCCTTGATAGACGATAGATAGCTGAGCGGAGAAATAGAGCCACTGACTGTCATCCTGGTGGTTAGAGTGTCAAGTATTGGACGTGCTAGGGATGAGGAAAAGCAAGAGTATGCCTCACTGGCTGTCTGGTGCGCTACGTCTGCTTTATATGGAGTCATCTGTGGAATACGCACTGTACGCAGTGCTGCTACGCCACACAACGTAACAGTCACTTTTTGGAACCCTCGCCCCACAGCCACCTTTTCTACTTGCCAAATCCTCCGGATCAGCGATAATCAAATACCCGTGCCAAATTGACTCCTCAGATCACTGGCTCACGGGGGATATGCAGTGCTGGCCGTAGGCGATGACGATGGTTGCCATCAGCCCAAATACTACACCACAAACTCGTGTCTACTCTACACGTAATTATTTTGCACATTACACAGCTTGGCTTGATTACAGAATACAATGGCTCACGGTACGGCCCAACCCTGCGACAGCATTGGCAACTTACAGGCCAAATGGGCAGACGACCATTGCAATGGCAATAGCATCAGAAGTGACTAACCGCTGGGCGTTTTTACTGTGACCAAATTGTAGTTCCCAGAAGCTTCCGTCTGCTAGAAGAGCTCGACAAGGGCGAGAAGGGCATCGGGGATGGGGCGTGCAGCTATGGCCTGGCAGATCCCGACGACATTGACCTGAAGCATTGGAATGGCACCATTCTCGGCCCGCCCCATGTAAGCATTCGACGCACAGCTGCGGTTGCTGGCATAGCCGCACGATACATATAACTAACAAACAAATCTACTGTAGTCTGCGCATGAGAACCGCATCTACTCGCTGACGCTGTTCTGTGACGAGAACTACCCGAACCAGCCGCCAAAGGTTGTGTTCCTTTCCAAGATCAACTTGCCTGGCGTGAACGCGACCAACGGCGAGGTTGATTTGAAGCGCATTGGCTGCCTGGGCCACTGGAAGCGCAGCTATACGCTTGAGACCGTCCTGACCGAGCTCCGCCGCGAAATGGCCCAGCCGACGAACCGGAAACTGCCCCAGCCGCCCGAGGGCACCACCTTTTAACTTTATCTTCAGAAGCGACATGTGTATCATGAAATGGACTCACGTATGTACCCTGCCGAATGTTCTTTTGCACGCCGAAACTGACAGCCGCTCTCATAGTGCCCCTGCTATCAGCTCCCATGCAGCCATCGCTGCATGTGCAGAGTACGCTGCGTGAGGGGCAGGGCCAATTGTCTGCCTGCCTGTGTGGGGTGCCAAGATTTCACCTTAAATAAAAACAGGCAGGCTGTACTGGGAGAAAGCCAAAACCTCAACAAGCGAGCCAAGCTTTTCCCCCACCCTTTTGTACTCTTGCCTCGACGCTTGCAATTCAACCTGCTCAACTCTCCTCACTTGCTCCCAAATGTCGGAATCTATCAAATCGAATTTCACCTGGCGGCCCGACGAGCGTGTACTCCCGACGTACCAGCTGGTGCAAGCGGCCCAGGTCAACATCGACCCGAAGCGCTCGATAAAGTCCATCTACAAGTCGCTGGAAAACTTGCTTGCCAAGGCCGACGACCAGCTTATCGAGCAGGACTTGCAGCTGGCCTACGTCTACTACATGCGATACTCGACCATTGTACTCAAATTCCTGCCCAAGCACCACGAGTACCGCCTGCCAAAGTACGCAAAGCAGAAGGAAGAGGTCAACAAGCGCTGTATCACGGTGCTGTCGATTCTGGAAAGACTGAAGCCCACGTTGCAGAGGCGGTACGAGGTATACCAGGAGCGTATGAAGCAGATGGAGAAGATGTCGGTATCGGTGACAACATTCAAGCTGCCAAAAGAGGACAGCCCAAAGCGCGCGCCTTTACCAGGCATCCAAGAGTACCCACGCAAGGATAGCACTGTGGATATATATGGCGACGGGGAACCCAAGATCCACCTCGATCGATACGAAGATGAGGCCAAATATGGATACAATGTGGCCGACGCACTGAAGGGGGTCAGAATCAGCGATAACTCTATGAACACACGGCGGGTATCGTCTAGCAGCTATACTAAAGATCCGAATGTCAGGACAGAGACGCTGATAGAATATCCATCGCTGGAGGCATCCTCTGCTGCTGCCGCTGCCAGCCGGCCACCCCCGCCCCAGATCGACTTACCGCTGCCGCCGGTGCCGCCCAAGGGAGGTGACACCTGGCAGAACTCAACCCCACACGCGCAGCAGACGCCGCCGCCAATCCCTGCCCGGCCACGCCGCGCGTCGGCTGCAAACCCAGGCATGATCACCATACCCGAGCATACGTCAATGGCGTCCGTGCAGCCGGGGATTGAATTTTCGCCACCACCACCTGGCCACGCCAATCTGTATGACCCGACATTTAGTCCCTCACCTGTCAGCGGAGGCCACACACCGTTGCCTTCGTCGGTACCAGCGCTGCCGCCGAAGCCGCGTGAGTACTGCGATGACTTTTCGGGCCTGGCCACCGAGACAAACACCATCGTGCCGTTGGGAGACTTGGCACAGATGTCGCCGACTGCACTTCCTCAGTGCGTAATCTCCCCCGATGAATACGCCCTAACCGAAGCTGGCGAGCGCATGCGTCCGATGCAGATTCCCGAGGATATCTTTGAGGAGTTCATCCGCATCGCCGAGCCCAACACTCAGCAGAACCTCGAGACGTGCGGCGTGCTCTGCGGCAAGGTTGTCCCTGGACAAGAGACACTGGTAGTAACTACGCTCATCATTCCGAAGCAAAAGGCTACATCTGACACATGCACGACCGAGAACGAGGAGGAGTTGGTTGTGACGCAGATGCAGCTGGAACTGTTGACACTGGGCTGGATCCACACACACCCGTCGCAGACCTGCTTTATGAGCTCTCTCGACTTGCATACGCACTTTTCATATCAGCAGTTTATGCCTGAGGCTATTGCCATTGTATGCTCCCCGAAGTATGACCCGCGCTACGGAGTCTTCCGGCTGACCGACCCGTCCGGCATGGATGTTATCAAGAGCTGCAAGCAGGAGGCGGCGTTCCATCCGCATGATGGCTCCGACATAATCTATACCAATGCTGATCCTGATGGACATGTGGTCAAGGCGCGGTACAGTTTTGAGATTATCGACCTGCGCAATGCGTAAGAGCAAATATACGCATTATCTTGCCCGAGTTAAAAGGGTGGACACATGTCATGAAGACATGCCTGTGAGATATTTGTTTGTGTCATCGCAAAACTACGACTCTGGAGAGATGAAGCTAAATCCTGGAGTTAGCCTTTGGATTTTATTGGCGCCTGAGCGATATGCGACGGTACAGGAGAGCTGCCATTGTGAATAATGTGGTTTACCCGTTTGCAAATAAGCGAACGGATGCATTCAGTATTTATGTGAGCAAATATAGGCATTGTATGGCAGTTCCTTGCCATTCTACATATTGCAAATTCGTGAAAGCCCGCCCCCTTATTACCCAAGACAGGCTACACTGAGTCTTGGCATATAAACAGTGAACTCATTCAATTCACTACTTCCCATCTAAGAATATAGTACTGGAAGGCGTGTGGTTCAAAAGTACCAGCCAGATACTTCAAATAGTGGTGTGTTGGTCGCTTTCAGGGCGCTATTTCTTGTTCTCTTCACTAAATCACTTTTGCAGTATACCTGTATACCAAATAGAACCACCCCTTAGGAAATGGCTGATCTGGAAAGACTGCATACTACTTGGCTGTCTGTTGAAAGAATTCAGTCGCTCCAGCAACTTGTACAACTGGCACAGACCAAGGTTGACTTGCAACGCCCAATACAGCACATATACCTGTGTCTGGACAAGCTGCTCATGAAGGCTGACCAAAGACTTATTGCCGAGGACCTGAGGCTAGCCTTTGTTTTATTCCTGCGCTACTTGGTAGTTGTTATCAGCCACCTGCCAACGCACCCAGAGTACAGGCTGTCTGGTTATGCAGAACAAAAAACTGTAGCCAACAGGCAGTGCGACATTGTACTGACGATCCTAGAGCAGCTGAAACCCAGGCTGAAGAGATGGTATGAGACGTACCAGGAGCCACTGAGAGGAGGACAAAGGATGTTTGGCCACGACATAACTGGTGCTACACCAGTTAGTAGCCAAACAGTACAGCCAGATACGGATGTAGCGGTAGACAATCAGCAAGAAACATGTGCTGCCTCAGCAAATATTCACCACAATGTCGTCGCCTCTCCGCTACTTCATGAACACTATCACCTTCCTATCGGGTTGGCAGCAGATAGCCAAGAAGACCCTCCGCCATATTCAGTCGAGGATCCACTTTGTCGACGCAACACCTGTGCTGATGGAGGATTGGTTCACATGGATACATCAGCAGCGTCGACCGGGAGCTACGGACAGAAGTATATTTTTTAAGCTTAACCTGCACCCCTCGGCACTACCTTTCAGTACAATTTCACCCACACGACATATTCAAGCCCACCTATTCGCATTCTAAAACCAATAAACATATGGCTGCACCACAGTTTGGGTTACCAGGCCTGCGCAGCAGAACATGACCCAAAAAAAAAACCGAACCATATCTGCATCCAATCGTGATGGCCAGAGAATTGGATGCAAATATGGGGAAGTAAACAATGAAAAATAGCACCTCCACGTTTATTCCAAACACTTGCTTTCCTACGAATGCTGTTTTATTCGTTTTTCAAGACGCAGGTCGGCCAGCAGGTGACAGTTGAGCTCAAGAACGACCTGGCGATCCAGGGCACGCTCGAATCGGTGGACCAGTTCCTGAACTTCAAGCTCAAAGATATCCGGGTCGTGGACGAGGCGCGGTACCCGCACATGCTGTCAGTCAAGAACTGCTTCATTCGTGGCTCTGTTGTGCGTTACGTGCAGCTCTCGCCTCCAACTGTCGACACGGCGCTGCTGCAGGATGCGGCACGGCGCGAAGCACAGTCAACACAGCAGATGCAGCAGGGCAAGCCAGCGGCTGCCGCTGCCTGAGACCTGGGGTTTTCTTTATTCCAATGCTCGTTTGTTGGCTAAAAATAAATATACAGTGAGGCTTTTTGCCCAAGCATGGAAAAGTCGGCATCAATTAGCCGAGTGTGCCGATGTGTATATTGGGCCCTGCCTCATGCCGTGCCCGAAATACAATGCGGCTGCTGGGCTGCCAGTGAGCCGAGGCAAAGAATAGCAGACATTGCAAGCACAGTTCGGACCGACGGCTTCTTGGCATGCTGAGCGATTCAGGCCCAACACGGTGTGCAGCCTGCCAGCCACCTCATTTACGGTGCATATGCCAGGCGAATTCCATTTGTTCATCCTTCAAAACTAGCAGACCATCCCCTTGCTCCCGGATCTGCACAGCATGGAAAAAACATGCCCATTGAGTGCCAAGTAACATCATTGCCAGGCACAATGCTGCCATTCTCCGCTGCATCACTTGTTATCGATGGCGGATTGTACTGTACCCCCGATGCTTGGCCAGCCATGTAACTCTGTTGCACCACCTACCAGATGTCAGTTGCCTGAATGCCACGCAATCCGCCCTTTTTGCTTTGTCAGCTGCTTCGGCAACCCCCATGCCAAGCGATTCCGGATGTCGCTTGCTCCCGCCGTATTGTTTTGCCATCGAAAACCGTTGGCGGGAAGCACCCGCTACATGCAATTCCAGCGCATTCCCTTGAGTGCGGCCACATCGTAATTTCGTCTGGGCCTCGCTCCAAAAGCAGTAACCGGCAAAGCTATTTATCAATCTCGCCTGTGCACCAGCGCTGTTCTTTTGGAAACGAAAACTATTCCTTGCTGAGAGCGCACGCACGTTTCATTACCCAGTGGCTAACCGTACATTGGCTTTCATCTGGAGTCCAAGGGCTTCAGTTATCCATCACGCACGGCTGCTGCGCACAAAACCACATCTCCACAGCCGTCTTTTTGTGTGAAGGCATTGAGCACTCGTGTTTCTGCCGGTTTCGCGCCTGCCTCTGTGCTCCAGAGATAATAGAAAAGCAGGAGAGATTGGCGTAGGCCGAACGAACTGGGCCTGAAGAGGGGGCAGAGCAGAACAATAATATAAACCATTCCACGCGGCTTGTCTCTACTTTCTCCCCCTTCCAAGCACAATTAATTATTTTCAGCTATTTCTGGGCCCCAAGTTTCAGTGTCGCATGCACCTATATATTTTCAATACAGCACGGCATCTGCGAGCAATATTCCACATCTAGTTTTTTTTTTCACTTTTTTCTTTCTACCCGTATTCCATTCAAGCATTATTCCCACCATATACTTTTTTCTTCTTTCCCATGCGCGCCACACCACAGCGACCATCTGGATGGTCTCAGCCACTGCTCAGAATGCCGTCCAGCACATACCAGGGGCCATGGCGATCATCATATCGGCATGTGCGCTCGCACTCGAGCGGCAATCTCGAGGAGGCAGCACGGCCAGGGTCAGCAGCCTCGTCTGAGGGCAACACCACAGACATCAGCATGACTCAGTACTGCAGTAATGGGTCATTTGTGGAGAGCGGCGAGGGAGGGCGGAAGGTTTCACATTCGGTGACATCAGCACGCAGCTCATCTACTGCACCACTGTCGGCGGGTAAATGCCAGGGGCTGACAGGAAAGGCAGAGCTGGGCACAGCGCGGCGCATGCTGATTTTTGGAGGCTTGTTTTTCACGATATTTCTGTCAGGGCTGGACCAGACAGTGACGTCGACTATCCTGACACGGATCGCAGACGATTTCAAGGCTTTGGACAAGATGGAGTGGGTGCCGACAGTGTTCATGCTGTGCTCAACGTGCGCGAATATCATATCGGGACGCGTGGCAGAGGCGTTCGGGCGGCGGATGGTGCTGGGGCTGGCACTGGCGGCGTTTGTGGCCGGCGCAGCCTTGTCTGCTACAGCGCCGAGCATGGCGGTGTTCATTTGCGCGCGCGGGATCTCGGGCGTGGCATGCGGCGGGATGCTGAATCTCTCGATTATTGTGATCTCGGATCTGGTGGAGCTGGAGCGACGCGGGCGGTTCCTCGGGTGCCTGCAGATCTGCTTTGGCCTGTCGAATGCCGCGGGGCCGCTGGTTGGTGGGATGTTTGCAGACCATGTGGGCTGGCGTGCAGCATTCTACACAGACATGGGCGTGGGTACAGCGACGCTGCTGTATCTGGCATTAGTGCTGTGTGCTGAGCCGGCGCGGCGCACTGGCGTGCGGCTGGACTACGCAGGCATGGCAGTGATCGTCTCCAGCATCTCGCTTCTGATAGTGGGCATGAACATAGGCGGCACAATGCTGGCATGGACGGCGCCGACGACGATTGCGTGTCTGGCACTGGGTGGGCTGTTGCTGGGGCTGTTTGTCGTGGTGGAGCTGAATGTCCACAATGAGCCGCTGGTGCCAATGTGGGTGTTTGGCGTGCGCAACCTGGTGATTGCGTGTATGGTGACGTTCTTCTGCGGCATGACTATGTTTGCGGTGATCTTTTACATGCCTGTATATTTCTCGGCAGCATTCGGCGTCAGCGCGATGCGTGCTGGCCTGCTGGTTTTGCCGTTCGGCATAGCGCTTAGCATCTCGTCGTTCGCCAGCGGCTACGCAATGTCAGCTACGGGCAAGTACCGACTGCTTCTGCGCCTAGGCCCGGCAGTGATGGCTGCAGGTGTCGTTCTTCTGGCTCTGCTGGGCAAGGTGCCACCGATCGCACAGGCACTGCTGCTTTTGGTGCCCGGTGCAGGCATGGGCAATGTAATAATAGCGAATGTGATCGCGGCGCAGGCGACAACACATCCGCGGTTCGTGGCGACGGTGACGCCGCTGTGTGAATTCTTCTTGAGTATTGGCGGTGTGATAGGCGTGGCTCTGTTTGGCGCAGTGCATCGCAACCGGCTCGCTCATATCCTGGCGGCAGGTGCTGCAGGTGAATCGCCAGCTGCTCAGAAGATTATTGGCGAGGCACGGCGCGATGTTAGCGTAGTGTATGCAACGACGATTCCTGGCCCTCTGCGCGCAAAAATCGCCAATGCATACATGCACTCAATGGCACTAGGGCTCTGGGTGCTGCTGCCGTTTCTGGTCATTGCCTTTGTACTGGCAATGGCTCTGGAAGAGAGCCCGCTCAAGGCCGGGCCAAGAGACGTGCCTTTGGACAGCGAATAGATATCCGTTATATATCCCCTTAAAACTTGTGTGATATTATTTAATTTTTCAACACTCAATATATTCCTGTACAATTTTATATGCAGATATTGAGTACGCATGTGGTGCTACATCAAGCTTGCTATTATCGCTGCCTCTGTGGTCACCAGCGAGTGCAACATAAGATCTACAAGCACATATATAAATGCACCTTCCATTCCACTTTCAGTCTAATACAAGACTGGCTAACTACAAATGCAGCTGGGAACTGCTGTTGCTTATGAAATGAATAATGCGTGAATGATGGATTTGATGATCATTTAGTATATGTATCTTTAGCATGTGTACATACAAGTGCTTCATATATTACCCTCTACTGGATGCTAATGTGCTGAGAGATCCAAAAGCTGAAGGCGAGTGATAAGTGATTTGTAATTCTCGCTTCCCTCGATATCTAGTCGCTTGATGGACTTATCACCAATATATAGCACTGGAACTCCCGAGCCACCCACTACCTTGTTTTCTGTATGCGTCTGATGGCCGGGCACAGTATGGACAGTATCGTTACCATTCTGCAGCTGGCCATCAGGTCGTTTTTATATCTGCACACATCCAGGATCACAAGGGGTTTGGAGTGGATACTACTGCCTATAGAGGTCCCCGATACAATCCATGTTTGTGCAAGCAATCGCTGTGAACACGCGTGGCTGCTTTCCCTTAATGTCTAAATTCTCCAACCTGGTAGCGCTGCGACGAACGAGTTCGATTTCAGGCGATTTGGCTGATGTGATACCGATTGACAGTCTATGCATGCTGATGATAATAACAGGGACGCTGATCCAAGAACTCATAGATACCGATCGAAATCGAGTTGTCAACAAGACCCGAAATAAAAGTAAGGACAAACAAGCTAAACCATGGTCACCTAGTATATCGGACCGAGAGATAATGCGGTTCTTTGCGTTAGGGAGCATCCGGCTCACCTCGTCGCAGAATTCCTGGGCGTAGGTTGGATCGTCGCACTGAACCATATCATAATCGCTTGGCCAATTGGTGTCAGATACAAGTCCGATGGTTGAGACACCAGAGAGTACTAAATTGTCAGAAGGTGGCTCTTTGAAGTGTCCAAGTAAGGTATCATCTAAAATTTCCGAGATAGAGAAATGCAGCGTCAGAATTTTGACGCGAGAACTGCTGTGCGTTGCTAGAGCGCAAGGTAGCCCCATAGGCGCCCAGAATCTATCCTCTTTAGACAGAACTTAACAATGTATGATATCAATGATGCACCAATTGATATCTCAGTAAATCCTATCCAAGTCTGCGTTCCTCCATGCAGAGCACACGCCAATTAATGACACCATATCGGGAAAATGTGAGCCATCACTATACCGATGCTTTCTAGTTGCCCAGCTATCATCAGCTGTATATTCAACAATCTGTTAAAGCATGAGAGCAGGGAGAGATTGGGCAGGTGAAGCGATGGAAGAGAACATGGGTGAGTGAATAAAGCAAGCAAGCCACAATGAAGAAGAGATAAAAAGGGCGGCAATGATCTGTCTTTTTAAGACGAGCGGTAGGCGTTTCAGCAATGATGCCAGAAACATCACAGATACCAGCCGTGGCCAGAAAGCGGGTTTGATTGGGTGTTTGCAGGCAATACAAAGCAGAAATCCTCAGCTACTTGCCTAGGAAGCTACGGTCTGCACAGAGAGAGCAACCGCCTTTGCTTCATTACTTGTTTTTAGGAACCTTGTTTTGCACCAGGTCAAGCGGAATGTACGTCTACGTATACTGAGAATAGCCCTAGACTACCGAGCGCTTTGCCCGTCGAGCGACCTTTCCCTACGCTATATATTGAGACATAGGTAATAATAGCTAGGATGAAGTGCAGCAAAGTATCTCCATTTGATAGCTAGGCGGTGGCCAACATACCCCTCGCCTGGTGCCCAACGTGTGTCTCAGTGAGTAGATACAAGGGGCGCATTTCTAAAACTAAAACAAAAAATGGCCCATCACCTTAACCCAAAACATTGATAAAGTTACCATACCCAACAGTCTCCCAATAGTGTGATACAAACAACTCCCCTGCACTCGCATGTATTTTTCCATCCGATCATGAGCAGCACTTCATTTGAGATCACGCGGATCCCGACGCCAGACGAACAACGCGCACTGACAACCGAGACCGTCTACACAACTACGATCTCGCCGCAGAAGACCTCGCAATTGCTTTCGTTCATCGCCAAGCATTTGCCTAAGCTGACTGGCATTGAGCATGTGAAGCGCGTGCGCAAAACCAGCACTTTTCTGCAGGTAATCCTCTGCCAGACTAGCGCTATAACAGAGGAAGAATTGCTACGTATCCTGAAAGACTCGGAATGGACATTGGGGGAGATCTGTCAAGTGCCGGATACGCCGCCGATCACGGCCGATCAGTTTAGCAAGTGGAAGGATGTGTGGCCGGTGGCATTCCGTCCGCCGGCACAGAATCGCGTGGAGATTACTGAGGAGGAGAGGAAGTACATTGCCGGGCAGATTTTGCGCAGTGAACAGGAGGGCGTGGTGATGTGTCAGCCCAAGACCCATGCAGTGGTGGCTAGTGCTACGGCCCAAGATCACCCCTTGAGACATGCGGCTATGTGCTGTATTGGCAAGGTGGCTGATCTGGAGCTGGCGCGGAATGACAGTCTGGTGCCGGCCAAGCGCATGCATGATGAGCCAAGTGACACGGCTGGGTACCTGTGCGAGGGCCTAGATGTGTTTGCAATAACCGAGCCATGTGTGATGTAAGTCGAGGCAAATGCAAATTGGAGGTGCTGTTTTACAAATATGGTGCTAAATAGCTGTTTCATTGTAGGTGCTGTATGGCGCTGGTGCACTCGCGGATCGGACGGTTATTTTTCATCAACGCAGCGAGCGGCGGTGGGATCAGCTACTATGGAATGCATGCGCGCAAGGGTCTCAACCACCATTTCTCTGTGTTCCAATGTTCAATGCCTGAAAAGTCCGATGCGTAATTAACAAGCAATAAACCTACTATTGGAAATATAATGGCACTTCTAGATTGGATTCTGGATGTGCCTAGACAGTGGACGATACGGTTACTGCGTATCTCCTCATGTGAAGATCCAGGATAAAAAGCAGCAGCCTGTCCTGCTGGGTCTTCGCTCTACATTATCCTTCCCCTTGTCGCGACCCTATTTAAAGGTCACGAGCTTCGTCTACTCGCCCAGGCACTAATCAATTGATAGGGACAGTTGATATTATTAAACAAGAAGAGATGATTCCTCCCGGGTCACTCCTGGAGTGATCCGGTGTCTATTTTATAGCCTTAACTATGTGGCCTCGCCTAGGGTGATGAATCAGTCTCATCATCTGTGATCGGCTGAGTCGCATAAGCATTGGCTTTGAGTGACTGTGGTGTGATCACCACATCATCCTCCTCTTTAAGAAGGGGTAGCCCTTTCCTGGTAACCATGGTCTTGGGTGGCATCGCTGTGGTCCATGTGCTCAAACGATCATGGTGCACCAGTTCCGCAACTCGGCGTCCTTGTGGCGTCACAAGCTTATATGTGTTGAACGGAGCACGTTCCCACACCATATACGGGCCGAGCCATGGAGGGTCCAACTTCTTCTTGGCCATATTCTTCACCTTGACCCAATGTCCAATGTCATAGGGTTTCCCCGTTTTTGTCGCCTTAGAATAAACCTCATTCATTCTGTGTGCGGCGGCAAATTGACGTTCGCGAGCGATATGGCGGGTCGAATTGACCTTGCTCAAGCGGAGGACTTCTTGGGCATAGACATCACGGTTGTCCTTGTTGTTCCAAGAGACCGGTGGCATACTATCCAGTGGTAGCCTTGGTTCTTTTCCGAACAACATGAAGAACGGGGACAACTTCGTCACAGCATGCATTCGAACTCTTGTTGCCCACACCGCCTAGGGTAGATATTGATCCCAGCGGTGCTTGGCATGGAACGCAAGTTTCGATAGCATCTGGCCTACCACACCATTGGCACGTTCGGTCTTACCATTGGTTTGCGGGTGGTAGGATGATGTCTTGAGGTGACGAACATGGTTGCGGCGAAGGTAAGCACTTGTGACCTCACTAAGGAATGCAGAGCCACGATCAGACAGGATCTCTACTGGGGCACCATACTGGAGTGCGATCTCACAGTAGATGAAGTCGGCAACCGTTTCAGCTGTAGCATCCTTTGTAGCTTTAGCCACGATCCAGTTTGATGTGTGCTCGATCGCCAGTAAAATCCAAGCGTTTCCTGACAATGTGCGGGGCATAATGCCAATGAAATCAATGCCCCAGCGAACAAATAGCTCAGCCGGCGGCACTAGCGCATTCATCGGGGCCTTTGACTTGTCATCTCTGCCAGCAGTCGCTGCCTGACATACTGGACATTGGGCAATGATGTCTTCCACATATGAGCGCATATGAAGCCACCAATGCCGCAGACGCATCAAGCCGTACACTGAGGATACACCTAGATGTGCGAAATCCAAGTGATAGGCCTGGACAAGCGCAATGCGCGCTCTTTCCCCCTCTACGATGGGAAGCCAGGTCCTATGCTTCTTGATAAGCAGCACGTTCTGCTTGGACAGTCGCAAATTGGGCAATGCACGTTGTACTCAGTTGACCTCTGGCTCAGTCACCTGCTCCGGCGGTGGTTGCTTCAGTATCAGAGCTCGGGCTATCAGCTCCCACTTCTCCACAGGTGTTAATTCCTGCTTCGTAGTGGCCACCAGTGTGGCGAGATCAAACCGACGGGATAAGGAGTCAGCAACCACGTTGGCCTGGCCCTTCAGGTATACGACCTTGGGTGCTACGCTCATCCAGCGCTCTAGCCAGCGGGCTATGCGACCATGGGGATTTTGCTCCGCGAAGACACCAATCAGGGACTGATGGTCAGTATAGACTGTAACCTCGTAACCGCGTACAATGTACTCCCACGTTTCGAAAGCATAGACGATGCCTAGCATCTCGTGCTCTCGAGCCGAATAGTTACGTTCAGCTGGTCGTAAGGAGCGACTAGCAAATGCAACCGGGTGTAGGAAGTCGCCATAGGCCTGGGCTAGAACAGCCCCAATCGCGAAAGAGCTTGCATCGGACTCGATCACAAATGGGCGGTCCCAGTCCGGCGCCTTCAGCACGGGTGCTGCTGTCACAGCCTTTTTAAGGGCTGCAAAAGCCAGCCGTGCGTTGGCAGACCAGTTGACATCATCCTTCATGGTCCGCTCGTGGGTCAGTTGGTAAAGCGGCGCAGCGATCGATGCAAATCCAGGTACGAAACGACGATAGTATGAGCAAAGGCCCAGGAATGACAGTACGTCGCGTGCTGTATTCGGCAATGGCCATTTCTCAACCGCTTCGAGCTTGTCCTGACAGGGCGTAATCCCACAGTCAGTCACCATATGGCCCAGAAACTGTACCGATTTGGCAGCGAAGGTACACTTTGATGGCTTCAGGTGCAGATCTGCCTTGCGCAGCGCCTCCAGGACCAATCGTACATGTTGTCTATGTGTCTCCATATCCACCGAGTATATCAGAATATCATCCAGATATACCAAGACGAACTTGTCGAGAAATGGCTGAAGTACAATGTTCATCAACCGTTGGAATGTCGATGGAGCATTGCACAAACCAAATGGCATCACCAAGAATTCATACGCGCCATAGCGCGTGGTGAATGCCGTCTTCTCGATGTCGTCGTTGGCCATTCTGATCTGATGATACCCTGATCGGAGGTCCAGCGAAGAGAACACACATGCAGTACCAATCTGGTCCAGACAATCGTCGACCCGTGGTAACGGATACTTGTCCTTGATCGTCCGCTTGTTCAATAAACGGTAGTCGACACACATGCGGGTAGAGCCATCCTTTTTTCCAATGAGGATTATTGGATGAGCCTATGGTGACGATGACGGGCGAATCAAGCCTTGTGCTAACATGTCGTCGAGCTATGCCTTCAATTCCGACAATTGCTTCCGGCCCATGCGATACGACGCAAGCGCATGCGGTGGGCCATCCTCTAGCCGAATAGAATGCTCGACCGACCAGTGAGGTGGCAGTTCTATCACTGGCGCGAATAGTGACTCGAACTCTTGTATCGTCTGCTCAAGTTCTCGATCCTGGCAGACCACCTCTACGCCATTTGGGTTTGCTGGTTGGCGCAACAGCACAACCCATGCGTCCAATATTTTCCGGTCCCAAACCATACGGTGTAAGCCATTCAGGCTAATCACTGATTCCGGTACCGCCATAGTAACCGTGATCTCTGAGCGTGAGCCATTGTGTTCTAGAATCCACTGGTTAGACTGGTAATCGGGAGTTAACCGGTTTTCCAACCACCAGTCGTAGCCAAGTATGATGTCTGTTCGATTCAACGGCAGCACAAATGCCGTAACCGGAACACATAATGCACCCACCACGAGGTCAAAGTGCACCGAGACTGAGATCTGGCGCACCGAACCGTCAGCCAAAGCAGCTGAATATCCAGACTCCTGGACTGTTTTAAGGCCCAAGTCTGATACTAGCTTTCGGCTGACAAATGAAGTAGTGGCACCCGAGTCCAGCAACGCTCTGACTGGGCGCCCGAGAACCGTGCCAATGAGCTGTGGTCTAGTTCCTGACCCGATCTGCAGTGAGGATAACTGCACGATCTTCACCTTTTTTGTCAGTTTATCATCAATCAATGACTTACACCGACGTTTTGGGCTACTGGCATCCGATTCATCCCAAGGCTGATCCAAATGTGACCAGTCTTGGAAGGCATCGACAAACACATCGTCGCTGGTGACTGATCCTCCAGGATCAAATGTAGTGTCATCAACATGTTCGTCGAGATCATCTGCGGGTGACCTGCCTTCCCCCTCTGGCTCGCGAGAGTCAAAGTTCAGGGCTGGCAGTTCTGGTGTGGGCAACAGCGAATCCGTCACTGCTGCCCTGCACCTTTTCCCGGCTTCTTGGTGCAGTTCTGCGAAACATGACCAGGATCACCGCAAGCAAAGCAACGGCGTTGTGCACGTAGCCATTGCTTACATGTGGGGTGGTCCTTGGCCAAGGGTACCGAGATGGAACCGACCTTGATCCAAATGATCGAGCTACCCTTCGTGTATACCGCAGAAACTTCCATTGGTTCTGGTTGAGCTGGCAGACTGGATACGCCAGTTGCTGCTGGCTGCAACCCCGTAGCCTCTGCTACTGTCTGTTCTAACACATCGGCATTGTTGACTAGCCGTAGTGCTTCTACAAACTCAGTAGGCGCTTTCCGAACCAGCGCTTTATAGAGACTAGGATTCAGCCCATGCAGGAAATACGAAATTCGCTCAATGTCTGCGATATCGCTGCCGCCTACGATTTCTGCTTCCGCCGCGATATATTGCTGTAGAGTTTTACCCCGCTGGTTCAGCTCAATCAAGCGGTGTCGGAAGACATACAGGTGGTCAGGACGTGAAAGCATTGAGTCGAATTCTGCAATGAAGAATGCCGGTGTGGCCATGATCAAAGCCTGCCACCCCGGGTGTCGGCTTAAGTGCGCGTCGATCATCGTCTTGGCCTGTCCGACTACTGCATTTCGTAAGTACAACGCCTTTTGAGGCAACGTGCCAGATTGCATTGTGTCCATGTACGCTGACCATTTATCTCCCCAATTCTTAAAGGTAACATTCGACGTCACCATGTCGTATGGTTCAATATTCGGTGCTTCGTTGGCATGGACTGTCACTGCTCCTGGTTGGTTCTGGCTGTCCATCCTCTGCTGGATATAGCCCACGAGACGATCGCCCAGGACAGGATGCTCGTTCAGCAGCTGCAGGAGTTGGTTGAACTGGGCCTCCTGCTGCTCAGAGGTCGGGTTAGCGTTGGTACTGGCATTAGCGTTGTTGTTCATGGTGCTGAAAAATGGAGTGGACGTAGACGATAGTTCTGAGGACAGAATAAGGGACTTGGGTGATGCTACCAATGTCGCGACCCTATTTAAAGGTCACGAGCTTCGTCTACTCGCCCAGGCACTAATCAATTGATAGGGACAGTTGATATTATTAAACAAGAAGAGATGATTCCTCCCGGGTCACTCCTGGAGTGATCCGGTGTCTATTTTATAGCCTTAACTATGTGGCCTCGCCTAGGGTGATGAATCAGTCTCATCATCTGTGATCGGCTGAGTCGCATAAGCATTGGCTTTGAGTGACTGTGGTGTGATCACCACACCCTATCCAATGAAGTTCTTTACTACCTTAACATTCTTCGCTCTTGTGGGGCTTGCCACGGCCGTGAGCGACAGCGACTATGCAGCCATCAAGAAGGCGCTGGCCAGCGAAATGAGCAACCACCATACGTTCACGACCCCCGAGCTGTACCATGACTTGGCAGCAGCCCTGGGGCTGACGGACGCCTGCGCAGTGCTGTACAATGGCTCGCCGAATCTGCTGCTTGGGTACCAGAAAGTGTACGAGCGCCTGAGCGCACTCGCCAATGACCCGACGAACACGGCCGAGCAGACAAAGACTATCGGAGATTTGCGCGATTTCACGCACAACGTAGTTTTGACTGACCCGAACCACCTCTAAAGAAATGAATAAAAGCTCGGTTTGGTAATCGAAAAAGAAAATGCCATCTCAAAAGATATCCTCGACGTCCTCCCATGCCTCAATCTTGGGCGGGCCACTGGTCTGGTGCTTTGCGGCACGCTCGCGCTCAGCCCAGTATTCGCCGGTGAAGCGCCAGTAGGACTCGCCCGAGTCCTTGTCAGTGTCCTTGACGAACCAGCGTGGCTTCCATGGCTTCAGCTCGCCTTGCTCGCGCCGCCGCCGTGTTGCACGCTGCTTATTCTCCAAGCGCGACTTTTCACGGTCGGCGAGCTCGTATTCGCCGGTCTCCATCGCGCGCTGGTCAGGGCGGAAGCGCGAGTCGGTCGGGCACAGGTACGGCTCGAGCCCGGCGGGCTTATCGTTGAGCGACACGGCAAAGTTGGTTAGGTGGTAGGCGTTTTCGCCGCGTGCATTGGCCTTCCAGAGCACGAACGGGCGCTGCGGCAGCTCCAACGAGTTCGACTCGGCGAACCGCACCGCATCGCCTAGTGTGGCCGCGTCGTCCATGTACTGCGGGCGCGGGATGTCGGTGGCCTCGGAGTCTCCACGGTGGCCGACAGGCTTGGCGACCAGCTTGGAGGTCCAGTCGCCGGCGATTTCGTGGACAATGGAGCCCTGGCGGTTACGGGCCTCGCCAGTCACGCGGAACTTGTTCTTGCCCATCCAGTTGGACTGCATAAAGGTGATCTTTGTCAGGTCACCGGTGCGGTGGTTGCGCACGTTCAGGTCGCCGACATGCTCGATCCAGAAGTTGGCAATCATGATGCCGTTCACGTTCGTCGTCAGCTTGTCCCACGTGTAGTGCTCGGTGAAGTACCCCTCGTGTATGTGCGCTTCTTGCTTTGGTGTGCCCGCGTCGGCGTCGCGCTCCAGGAACGCCAGGGGCAGCTTCAGTGTCACGTGGCACACGCCCGTCGGGACCACGGTCAGCGAGCCGCCGTTGAACTTGGAGCGGATGTTCGTGTCGGCATGGTACGTGTAGTTCTTGCCCTCGACCCAGCATGCGGAGATCGGCGGGTGGTGCTCGACCTGCTCCGACAGCGCGCGGTACTTTTTGTCCCGCCTGACGTACTCGAATGTCTCGCCCAGCAGCGGGTTGAACGGCTTGGCGATGCGGCCAAAGGTTGACGCGTAGTTGCTCATGGCGAAGCCAGCTACAAATAGCGTGCGGTCCTCGCTGCGCCGCAGAAGCGTCGCGATCTCCAGTAGATCGCAGTATTCCATGTCCTCGGTGAACCGCTGCAGGAACGACGACGGCTCGTTGAAGAACACAGGCACAGAGATCTTGGACAGGTCCTTGCCGATTGCGCCCTTGATGATCGACCACAGGTTCAGCGATGGCCCGCCCTTCTTGATCTCCGGCAGCTCGTTGCGGATCCGCACCGGCAGCGAGTAGCCGCTCAGGTGGGTCAGATCAGCTGACGGTGTGGCCTCGGGCGTGGTCTCTGGTGTAGCCTCGGGCGCAGCATCTGGAGCAGTGTCTGGCTCTGGGACTGTATCCTCGGGCTTCTCGCCAGCACTTGGCATGCTGCCCTGGGCCACAGCCGACGTGACGGCATCAAAGAACTCGTCGGTGGCATCGGCAAAGTCCGAGTCGTCGTCCTCGTCCTCGTCATCATCGACTGGCTCGGCAATGTCCGAGGCAAAGGCAGCAGAGCAAATATCCCGTGCCTCCAGCCCCTGCGGGCCCTCAGTAGCAACAGGCGTCACCGGAGCGCTTGAGATGGGCGTCTGGCCCTTGGTGCGGATCGTGTCGATCAGGCTGTTGGAGTTGACGACGGCAGTGCGCAGGCTGTCAGCAAGCATATCAATGCGCTCCTGCTCCTTACGCATCTTGGTCTGCCAGGCATTATTGCAGGCCTTGTACGCCTGCTCGACCTGCCCCAGCAGCAGAGTCAGCTGGCGCGTCGTGCGTGCGGCCATCTCGTGGTACTGCGGTGCAGCATCCTGCAGGCTATCAAGCAGCTGCCCCTGCAAAAACAGCTGCGCCTTGACCTCAGACAGCGCAGCCGAGAAATCGTCGCGGGCCATAAACAGCTCGTCGTCGCTCTCGCTGCTCAGAATGCTGGATGCCGCCGAGCCCACCTTGCTCTGCCGCGACTGGCTGCCCGAGCGCTCGCGCACCGGCGGCTCGGCCGGAGCCGTATCATCGGCCGGGACGCTAGCGGTGCTGACGCTGCCGCGGTGGGAGTAGCCCAGGGTGCGCTCAGACTCAGCCGGATGCTTGTGGTTCTCGAGGGCCCACTGCTTGGAAAGATTCAGCATGTGCACCCACTGCTTGGCCACAGCCGCGTCCTTGGCCTTGAGGCGGTAGCGGATTGAGCCCTTGCCGTGGACCTCGAACTGCGTGCGGTCCTTGGCCATCACAATGCGAGCTATGCGCAGGTTGATGGCGCCGCGGCAGGACGCGTCGGCATCGGCCTTGTCTTTGTAGTACGACAGCACGCCAGCCTCCAGCTCAAACCACCGCTGCTTCCACCCGCTGGCGTAGTTTGTCCATTTGTGCAGCTGCCCGCTCAGCTTCGGTGCGCTGCCCGAGAGCGCCGTCCGCGCATTGCCCATGGGTGCCTGGCCCAGCAGTTCCGTCATTGCCGGTGTCGTCGCATACTTGTCTGCCAAGGCACCGTCACCGTCCTTGGCGAACACATCGACACCCTGCGTGATCGCCCACTTAGCCAGGCCCACATTGTTCTGCTGCACAGCAACATGCAGAAGGGTACCGCCGGTCTCCGAGTCGCGAGCCGCCAGGTTAACGCGAGCCGCCACTGCCGCGTCGTCCAGCATCTCCTGCACATCGCCACCTGCGCGGGCTAGTGCCAGTAGCCGCGCGGTTGTGCTACGCACCAGCTCCGAGCGGTGATCCTGGATTACCGCTGCCACGTCCGGCTCTGTCGCGTACGCCAGTGCGTCCTGGCCAGACGCGTCCAGAAGCATGTCGTCGGCACCATGTCTAAGC
The DNA here is from genome assembly GCF_002104995.1 of Linderina pennispora. Lineage (NCBI taxonomy): Eukaryota > Fungi > Kickxellomycota > Kickxellomycetes > Kickxellales > Kickxellaceae > Linderina > Linderina pennispora. Next base: position 798,314 of record NW_024468257.1, on the reverse strand, counting down.
AAAACCTTGACCACGTCCTTGCGCCCGGCCTTGGCCGCCAGATGCAATGCCGTCATTCCCTGTTTGTCTGCTGCGTCAATCGGCACCTTTGGGGCGTCAAACTCGAGCAGTTGCACGATCATATCACGCTTGGCGCACTGGACTGCCAGATGCAGCGGCGTGCTGTGCGCTATGGCTGCGTCGTGGGGCTCTGCTGCACCGCGGTCGTACGAGTCCATCCACCGCGGAATGATGCTCTTTACTCGCTCAAAGTCGCCTACAGAAAAAGCCAAGGATGTTCCCCTTAGCACACAATCCAAGGACATCTCTTTTTCTCCGTTAAGAGTACATGTAGCGCTTACCTTTGGTGAATATCTCCAGCGCATCCAAGTACCGCACTGCACGTCCGGTTTCTATACAGGAAAAGATATGCGTCAATCGTCCATGCCAGCTTGTAAAAGCCGCCCCTGGGGCGGACTGCACCTAGAACACTATTTTCCCTCTTACCGTTGGGCAGTGCCTGCCCGTCTCCGCTCGACATTGTTGAGGACTGCGTGAAACTGTGTAGGAAAGAAAAAGGGCTTGTGAATTTTAAAACTCAGATGCGATAGTCTAGAGAAAAAAAAAGAGTATTGGAAAATGCGTGTTGGCTGGCAAGGAGTAAAGAGAAAAGGACGATTCTTCCACTTCCCGTCGCCTGCGTGTATGGTCGCTGACCCCAAACCCTGAACCTGCTTCCTGTCTCCACTCGGAAAGACCCTCTGTGGCCTTTTATACGGCCGTGCCAAGACATGCGCATGACGATAGTGCCACCCTATCCACCTGCAGGCACTAGGAAAAAGGAACAACGCCAAGAGTTTCTTCGTTCTGAGGGAAAGCACGACTCGTACGAATCCACACTGAACGGGTGAGAAAGCAAAAAAAAAAAAGCAACAATGGAACCTTGTCAAAGCGTCAAAACATGGAAAAGAAATTGAGGGAAAAGGTATACGATTCAGAGGGGGGAAAGAAAATTTGGAACTTGTCTAGTGCTTGCGCGGAGTGTTGGTCCAGTCCTTGGGCGGGTTGAACACAACCTTGCGCGTCTTCAGCGTTTGCCATCTGTTCCTCTTGATCCACAGCGAGATTGCCGTCAGCGTCGAGAACAGCAGCAGGGCCTTGACACCGATCTTCTTGCGGTCGTCCAGCTCGGGCTCCGCCGACCAGTTCAGGAACGTCACCACGTCCTTGGCAATCTGCGACGCCGTGTTCTCGGTGCCGTCCTCAAACTCCACCACTCCGTCGAACAGGTTCTGCGCCATCGCAATTGCACCGCCCGGGAAGTACGGGTTGTAGTTCAGGCCCTCGCGGATCTCCACGCCAGCTGGCGGATCGCAGTATCCGGTCAGCAGCGCGTAGATGTAGTCCACGCCGCCGTGACGCGCCTTGGTGATCAGCGACAGGTCGGGCGGCAGAGCTCCGGCGTTCGCCGCACGCGCCGCCTCCTCGTTCGGATACGGGCGCGGGATCGGGTCGGTCAGCTTGCCCGGCCGCATGAACATCTCGCCCACGTCGTTGGGTCCGTCCTCGTACTCGTACTCGGCCGCCATCTCACGCACCTCCTCCTCGGTGTACGCAACATCGACAAGGTTACGCCAGTAAATCAGATCAAGCGAGTGGCACGCCGCGCACACCTCCTTGAACACCTGGAATCCACGGCGGATGCTACATGTAAAACCAGCTCCCTTTGGTTAGTTCAGGCCCGCATTTCCTATGATATCCACATCATCCGTGCCACAAAAGCCCCATCTCCTTACCTCGCATGGTCAAAGGTGCCAAACAGGTTCTTCTGCGGGAACGGGTGGTCAGCGGGGTGCAGACCCTCCGCCTCCATGTTGGCGTGCGCCGAGTTCTTGTTCAGGTAGTAGAGGCTGGCTCCCGAGCCAACAGCAGTGGCCACCGACACGCCCATCAGGGTGTTGTACGTGTTCGACTACATGTGTGACAGTGATAATCAGCAAAAAAAAAACAAAAGCAGGCGATATCGGCAAGTACTATCATGGGCTATGCTATCTGTTATCTACATGCCCAAAGTAAGCCTACCTTTGCCGAACCAGCCTGGGTCGTGAAACGCTACATCACCCTCCGATAACCCGACAACTGTTTAGTCCTGCTTGCTCGCACTCTCTGATTCATGTCGCCGAATCCGTTTTTCTTTGGCCAGCTAACAATATCAACAAAGTCGCTTTACCTTGGAGGCACCCTGAGCAGCCTGCTTGAAAGTGTTGAAAGCACCGCGCGAAAACATGGTTCTGGTTGAAAAATAAATTGGAAAAAAGAGGAGTTGCGAATTCCCAATAACCAATGCTAAGAAAAGAGATAATTCGTAGAGCAAAAGGAAAGAAGACTGCTTCAGATTCAAATTTCGACTGCCTTCAGGTTCCCAGCCTGCGCTTGCCTTTATTTTGTGGCCTTTTACCAGCCTCTCTTCCATTTGGCGGGCTGCCTCCGCCAAACGCTCTTTGAATTTTTCGACTTTTCCGAGATACTCCTTATCTCGACTTGCTGATTTTATTCTCATCTCGCTCAGATCATAACAGATTTATTCAGATTTAGATTATATTGATCGCCAGATCTGGCAAAGCTACTGCGCTGCCAGTGCCGCCGCGCGGATGGCCTCGATCTCGTCGACCTCCTTCGGGCAGTCGGTCAGGTTGGTGTTGCCGGACTCGGTGATGACAATGTTGTCCTCGATGCGCACACCGCCGACCTTGCGGTACTTTGCGACCACGTCAAAGTCAATGAACTGCGCGACCTCGGGGTTGGCCTTGGCCGTCGCCAGGATATCGTCGACAAAGTACAGGACCGGGCTCGACAGTGAAGGCCATCTGCGGCAGCATCTCGCGACGCGCGCGCAGGTAGCGCAGACCCGGCGCGTTGATGCGCTCGACGCCCTTCGGGTAGCCGGCGACATCGTGCGTGTCGATGCCGATCAGATGGCCGATGCCGTGCGGCATAAAGTACCCGACCACATGGTGCTTGGCAATCTCGGCCAGGTCGCCCTTCAGGATGCCCAGCTTGAGCAGACCCTGGGCAGCCACCTGGTTGGACAGCGCGTGCATGTCCTCCCACTGCTTGTGCGGGCCGCACGCAGCAATGACCTGCTTCTGCATGTCCAGCACAATCTCGTAGATGGCGCGGCACTCGGGCGTGAACTTGGCGCCCACCGGCCACGTGCGTGTGATATCCGACGCATAGTCCTCCAGCTGCCCGCCGCAGTCCACCAGAACCATGTCGTCGGCGCTGATCCAGGACCTGGTTGTTCTTGGTGTAGTGCAGGATGGCTGCGTTGCGTCCGCGCGCGACAATACCGCCGTATGCCTCGTACAGGCAGCCCTGCGAGATCGTCAGCCCGATGAACCGCCCGTGCAGCTGCGCCTCGGTTACGCCCACGCGCGCCTCCTTCATCAAGTCACATGGGCATCCCCGCTGATCTTGTTCGCCCGCCGCATCACGTCCACCTCGTAGTCGTCCTTGAACACCCGCGCCTCATGCACCGCCTCCAGCAGGCGCTCGCTCTCCACCTGGCTGGCCAGCGCGCCCAGCTGCGCCGTGCTGTGGTGCGGCAGCGTGTAGATTGTGCTCGGCTTCAGTGCTGTCCAGCACCGACTCGATGTCCTTGGCGTAGTACGCCTCGTCGAAGCCGTGCGATGTCCGCAGCTCCTCCAGCGTCGGCGGGACGCCGATCCAGACCGCTTCGTCGGCATCCACATAGTACGCAAACAGAATGGCCTTGTTGGCGCCAATGTCGTAGGCTGCAGAGAACCCCGGCGAGCGCACGCCCGAGAGGTAGTAAAAGTTGGAGTCCTGGTGGAACTCGTACTCGGTGTCAGAGTCCGGGTGAACGATGGTCTCGCCGCCGCGGACAAAGATGACCCCGCTGGTGGCTCCCAGCTTCTTGGCCGTGTTGATGAAGTGCTGCTTGGCAGGGTAGGTCGACATTTGCTTGTGGTAAATACTGCTTCGTGGAATAGAAGGCAAGAGATGCACCGGGCCAGCCTGCGCTTCCGTCCCGGGCTTTTGTTCATGGCGGAGGCCTCTGTCGTCGCTCGGACTTTCCCACACAGCCAAATTGCTGCCTTTTCGGGTCGCGCCCTTCCCCCAATCCGCAATTTTCTGCTTCTACCGGGTGGATTTCTTCTTTCCCACCTGGGCATGACGTATCGTCCACTGTGGGTGTGCCACGCCGGACCACTTATTTTCCTTCCATCGCTCTGATCGTTGGCTTGGATCGTGTGCGAATCACTTGGCCCGTTTAGCATGCTCGGATCCACGCTGGGGCTGGTTGCGGACTCCCGTTCGTCTAGCAGCGCTAGTAATCAACAGGGCTGCTGCTTGGCGTATCTCGCTGACTTTTGGCATCTCCCGGCACTGCCCATCCGTTTTCGAACCCGGGCTATATCTCGACAGAACGCCGTTCTGCAATGTTCTAGTGCTTTTGCTTTCTACGGACTGTCCCTCCCCCAAAAAATAGAGGGATAGGGGTGTCCGTCCCTAACTATTCACCGAAGCATAGAGTGCACCGATTCTCCTTCGGATATTTCTGTGTCGCATCTGGTTATCTAGAGCCACAGTGGCTTAGTCCTCGCTCGCCTCCTTTAGATATCTAGAACGATATCTAGCATATGATGACATGCTGCTCGCCACCTTTATTTTGCTAGCCACAGGCATATTCCAAAAGCGCCATGTACTTCATGCGCATTTGCAAGCCCCGCACTCTTGGCCGGCGGCTAATTAAACTCAAACAATCGATACTTCATCATCGGACGCATTTCCGCCCACACATTGTTCACATGGTCCTTGAGACCGGTTTGCGGGGAGGCTGAGGAACAACGTTGGTCTCTACTTCTGCGCACTATTTTTCTTTCTTCACAAGCCTGCCTGATGTAAAAGTAGCACTGCCATGTAGGCTTGGCCTGGCCGTCCAGCACCTGCAATTAATTACAGCCGGCCATTGTTGATGGTGCAGCAGTAGACAGCAAGAAGCTATGGTGTAGGGGCAGCAGACGTAACTAGCACTGGACAGAAAGAATGCAGGTCTCTTCTCGGTTTCTGCGCTTCTTTTTCGTACGTGCGTGGCACGAAGAGCATGCATGTGTGTCAAACGGCGAACAGACGGGAACACAGCCTTCCCCTCCCCCAAAGGGCCACCACCCAGTCAGACAAAGAGCCGTTTTTCTGCTCAATGGCAGACACAAGCCCTGGCTTCCCCTTCTTGGACATGCCTTGTTATTTGTCTAGTGTTCCTGGACTAATGGGCGCTATTCAGATACGACATATACAGGGAGCAAACTGGTGCACGGAAATCAATGCATGGATAGGTGCAGCACCTTGTTTACACTAAATGCGCTTCCTTTGAAACGAGCGTCTGCTATAAAGCCCGCATTGCTCGGTTTTCAGACACTCTCTTCCTCGTCTCCTTTTCATGGCTTTTCTCCTCTGGTTGCTGCCCACGCTTACTTTCTCCCTTTTTTCAGGCGGCATTCAGCCTCACTCGTTCACTCACGACCTTCTTAACGGCTATATAGCATTACCTCTTCCCCTTGACGCAAATTCGCATTTTTATTATTACTTTTGTTTCTTCCAGCGTGCGTGCTTACCATAGCTTTGCAGTTACCAGAGACGAGACCGTATATTTTGATTTTACCATTATTTTACCCACAGCTGTTGTTTTTATTCGCAGGACCTCCCTGTGCTCCCTCCTGACAAGCTGCCTCGTTTTATTGCTGTTCAACCAGACTACTCCCAGCTCTAGTCCGCTTTATATTCAAGCTGGTCTGCTGTGGGATTTGCCATTCCCGTCTGCTGCTGCACAAGCGAGCTTTGTCAGCCCGCCTACTCTGTCAAACACTACTCGAACCCCCCCCCCGAGCGGGAAAGGCTCTCTATATCGTAGACAGCCTTGGCTATCTCGCCCTCATCCAAATCTTTTGTTTACTCTAACACCTTCACAAATCACATTTTCTGTTCCTGAAAAGCACAAAAAATTAGGGCTTTATTTATTTCCCCCCTTCAACTCGAACCACCTTTTCGAAAAATTTTCAGATCGCTCGCCCTTTACGATACCCAGCCAACTCGCACCGGCTCTCTTCTCGCTTTTCCCTCCCTTTCTTTGCCCTCGTTGTTGGTAGTTTTTTTTACCGCTCTATCTCTCAACATTTCTGCCCCTCCCGCCCATCGCCTTCGTTCATTTCGTTTCAATTTTCATTCGCACACATTTTCTTACCTATATTCTGTTATTACTACTCCATATCCACACAAACATGAGCGCAACCACTACAAACACATCCTTGCTGAAGGATCTTGCGTCGTCGCCCAACCCGTTTCAGGCCGCCACCCCCGCCAGTACCAACAACGGTGGCAATAGCAGTGGCACCAAGCGCGGGCGGGCGTCGGGCACCATCCTTTTTAATCCAGCAGTAACGCCGTGCAAGTCGACTTCGTCACGGCGCACGCAGCTGTCTCACATTTCCGACAAGCCGCCGGCCACGATCCAGGACGGCCCGTCACTGGCGAACCTGATAACGGATCTGGACGGCAACCTGCATCTGGAGCCGACGCCGCGCAAGACGCCGATGTTCTCGCCATTCAGCGACCGCACGGCGGGGGAGCTGGCGTGCACACCGGCGCCGACTCTGCGGCACAAGCGCGGGTTCGAGGAGTTTGCAGTCGCCTGGGTTTGCGTTCAATTCGCCCACGCCGACCGATGTTTAGGAGGCAGGTGAAGCAGCCGCGGAGTGCCCCGCCGCTGGTGGGCTCGCCGTGCAATAAATTTGCCCGCGTGCAGGCGCCGCTCTCGCTTAGCCGCGAGCGCCTTAATGTCGACGAGGTACGTTTTCTGTAATTGTCTCCTGCTGGCCTTCTTTTTTCTTTTCCGTTTTGCTTGTGTGCTTTTTTGTTTTTTTATTCTCAGCGGGAGGCTGTTTGGGACTTGAGCCGCTTTATGTCCTGCACCTTGACTTTGTGTGAGGTTTTGCGTATGCGCCACTGCGTTGTCTCAAACCCACATAGTGTCATTTGCCGTCATGTACGTGGGTGGGGTCCATGAGATGGCTCACAGCCGGTGTGCGGTCGTATTTTGCTCGTTCATTTGCTGGTGCATCTCCACGGAGATCCCATCGGGAACCCGGGACACGTCGTCTACCTAATAGTGTGTGTATTGGCGAGATGCAGCTCGCCGGCTTCTTAATATGGCCAGAACCGGCCATTTCCAGGGCGGATCCTTTGCGGGCGGGTCTCGGCTGCCAGTACAGGTTTCTCGCAAAGGATCCTTTTGTCGAAAATCTGAGGGCAGCCGATGGCGAGCCCAATGTTTACTTTTTTTGTGCAAGGGCAAATCCGGGCAATGTGCGACACCGGCTTCCTCCGCTTGGGGATGGAGTAGTGCATGACATTACTTGCGCGCCACGTCAGTTTCAACAGGGATTACCCATACGGTCTGCATGCATTTATTGGGCCTGATACTCACACACTTTCGGCACGCCGTAGGACACTGCATACGACGACGGTGGCTCGCTGTTCAGCCTGCAGCGCAGGCGGGCCCGGGCGCCGGTGCTTGACACCATCAGCGAGCAGTTTCCCGAAAACACGCCGCTGCGCAATAGCGCCACCGCCTGCAGGCTGCAGCGCGGGCGCAGCCGGGCCTCGGCCATCCCAAGCTTCACCTCGTTCGAGGACGAGGAGCTGGGCGGCAAGGGCGCGGCAGCAGACATGGAGGACCAGGAGCTGATGCAGACCGAGCCCGTGGTGCTGATGGACGCAATCAGCCCGTTTGCACAAACGCCGCAGACGGAGCGGCACCTGCTGCCATGCACGACCTCGACGACCGACTCGATCATGCGTGTCGACGCGTCAACAGTTCGCGATCTGCTGGAGGGCCGGTACAAGGACCTGTACGACGAGCGGCTGGTGGTTGACTGCCGGTTCCCGTACGAGTTCGAGGGCGGGCACATTGCAGGCGCGGCGAACGCACCGACTATCGAGGCGCTGGAGCGGCTGCTGCTGGAGCGCCCGCGGACGGGCACGCGCATGGTGGTGATTCTGCACTGCGAGTACTCGATCCAGCGCGCGCCGTCAATGGCCAGCCATCTGCGGCGGCGCGACCGCGAGGTGAACATGCACCGGTACCCGCACCTGCACTACCCTGAGATCTACGTGCTGGAGGGCGGGTACCGCAACTTCTTCAACCACCACAAGCCACTGTGCGAGCCGCAGAACTACGTCGAGATGAACGACCGCGCGCACACATCTGACTGCCGCCAGCGCATGCAGCAGTTCACCCGCCAGTTCAAGCGCACAAAGTCCATGAACGACGCGGGCCTGGCAAAGGCGTGGCACTACAAGGCGGCGACGGTCACGTCAGGCACGACGCTGTTTGCCGCCCCCGCGGTGCAGTCGCCGACTCTGCAGGGCGGAAGGACCATGTCGACCTTGCCGACACGCATGAAGCGCCTGTCCCGCGCGCAGAGTGCGCGTCCGGGCATCAGCATGCTCAACTTTGGAAATAACCCCTGAATAACAGATACCACATCCCTACACCACCCTGTCCGATAGCCTCTTAACGAATACCCTTATATCATTCCGTTCTTCAATTTAATGACCTTGTATGTGAATATCCGCATGCGGAAGTGCACCACCATATATGATGATCAATCAAAGCTGATTTAATTTGTGGCTGCATACGTCATCATCACATGGTGGTTAGGTAAGGAGCAACAAACAGATTATTTTCAAATTGTGTGGTGAATTGCGTCCCTCCCCCAACTAGACAGCCAAACACTATATCTCTAACTGCTGCCCCCAGCTCCTAGCTTCTGGTGGGGGAGGGCAGTGGCAGACATGCTTTTGTGCAGCTGATCATTCTGCACTATTTGCCCTATGGACGCTCGCGATCTCGGCTTGGTAGAAGGTTCGACGGTCAGTAGATGCCAGGGACCGAAACAGGGCGAGGAAAGGGATACAAATCCCGCACCAAGCACACGCGGGGGGATATTCGGATACGCAGCATGCGCATTTTCCTTTGGCCATTGTCGGAGAGGTCTATGACTAGGCTTCACATGGCTCGAGCCGCACATTGCCCTCATTGAATAGGGTAGAAAGTGCAGTCAGCCTTTTTTTCGCTCTTGGTCATGCATTGGTGATTTTTTTCAAGCATGCATTCAGTCGTTTTTGAACGCAAAGTCTCGCGTTCCCTTCTCTCTTTTCCCCCAAGCCTTCTTTTTAATATCTCAACCTTAGCTATTCTACTGCATTGTAGCCACTATTGCACCATCGGTGGAGACTACGCCGGATATCATAACTCGCGATACCAATTTTTCCTCTTTGATAACAGTCGACAGCATAGGAACGGTAGGTGACTGTGTAGCACATCCAAAAATTGAGGCAAACAAAGGTGGTGCAAGCATATCACCTACTACCTGTCCATTCTACAACGATAATTCAAAAAAGAAGCAGCCAAAAGAAGCTGAACCATGTATACACTGCAGCTAAAGAAAAGCACCCACACTAGGACAAACACTGAGCCTGCCACAGAAGCACTTGCCTCGGTCATGCCACCACAGCAGCCGGATATGCAGCAGCGTCAGCAGCGGCGCTACTCCGCCGACAGCCCGCACAGCAAAGGCGTGGATGCCAACCAGCTCGCACGTCGCCTGCGCAGTGCCGCAGTGACATTTTCGGAGCCGCCCGAAAGCAGCCCGCACCTGACCATCGACAACGACAGTCGGGCGTCTGTGCGCCCGCACATTGACGGGTCGCCAGGCGACCGGTTCGTGTATAACCGCATGCCCCTGGGCTGGGTCGACATTCAGCATTTCTCCAGCGACCAGGGTGTGTCTGGGACTAGTGCTCCAGGCGCTACACTGGCAGAGCCGCAGCTACGGACAGTGGAGCTGCCCGAGATGCAGCAGAGGCACGTTGCCGCCCGCCCGTCAGCTGTGGTTAAGAGCCAGGTTGCTTTAAAATCCCAGCTGGTGTTTGTCGACGGCGGTAGTGATGTGGGCCAGGGCTCAAGGCAGGTGTCGCGTCAGCCGGTGGTAGTTGACTCGGGCGAGCCCCATGTTAATAGAATGTACCAGGCGGTCAGTTCTGCAGCTCGCGCAGTCACTGGTACTGCTGCAGTGCCGTCTGCAGGTAACGTGAGAGGCGTGTCTGCTCTGCCACCTGCTGGGTTTACTACCGCGTCGCTGAGTTCCCAGCGGCAGGTGACCAGTACTGGAGCTATGCCAATCCCTGCTGTCTCTGCACCCTTCGCTGCACCCTTCGCTGCACCTCTATCTGCACCTCTATCTGCACCTCTATCTACGCCGTTCTCCGCAATTCCTATCGACCTAGCTCGTCCTTCAGAGCCACCAGCCAGTGTTAATAGCAAGCCACAAATGGTCGAGATCAAGCGCAGGGACAGATATAGTGCTGTCCGCAGAAGGTCACAAGGCAGCACGCGCCGTGCCAAGAGCACGTCCCGGGAGAGGCTGATGACTGGGAAAGACCTGGCAGCCCATGTGTCGGCGGCAGAGCCCACGCAGCCAGAAGTACATGCTTCTACTACACCGGCCCAGCCCCCTGCACATGCACTAGATGCCCAGGGGCCGAAGCCTCATGTTCCGCCTCTCGTACCGAGCCCAAGGCATCTACTGAGCCGCGGGCACTAGCCACTCCGCGTTCACGTCGAACCAGCACTCTAGAGCCCGCGCGCAGCCGGATGCCAAAGTCTGACGACGTCAAGAAACTCGACCAGGAGTGGACTAAAGGCGGCAAGGAGGTCATCCGGCGCCACCAGGCTGTCGAGATCCTGATGCGCACATCGGGGGACAGCCTCGCTGACGAGGATATTGTGCCGCGCGATGATATCGAGCGACACAATATTGAGTCGTACGTGACTGATGCTGGCTACGACCTGGCCGGTATGTCTATTGCCGAGTCGGATATTGGCTCGTTTGCTTTGAGCGAGCTCGACGATGGCCCCGATAGAGATGCACATAACTATGTTATCAGGGTTGATGGCAAAGAGGTGTCCATGAAGGACCCGAGTGACGGGTCAAAGAAGGGTATGGCAGAGGCTGCTTCTGAAGCCGAAGCTGTGGCAGCCACAGCCGCCAAGTCTTCAGCCAGGCCAGCGGCCCCTGGCATGCAGGAGTCGGCAGAAATTGTCAACTTTTCGGACCTCCTCAGCAACGATGTCTTTGGGTCGTGGACCAGTAGTGGCATGCCGACCCAGGCAAACACAGCCGTCCAGTCCACTGTCCACAGCAACCGGCATCTGATAATGGTGCCAATGGAAAAGGAGGAATCAGGGTTCCTCCTCGAGCCCCTGCAAGAGCAGCAGGAGTCGGCAGCCAGCATCCGCGCCTCAAATGCTGCTGTCCAGCAAGCACCTCATGTCAGCCTGCTGGAGACCCCAAAACAGCCTTCTGAACCCGCGGCGGCTGCTACCCAGGCCAACAGCGAGGCAGATTTCCGTATGAGCCTGCTCCGCCGCCGCTCCAACGGACTGGATGTAAGCGCTAGCAAGGCGGGGACTATGCCACAGTACCAGTTCCCGACCCAACCCGACTCTGCTGCAACCGAATGGCAGCCTGATTCGCACACCATTTCTGTGCGGCACATTGCCGACGGGCCCCCGCCACAGGCGCCGAACCAAAGCAGTCTGCCCGAAGGCATGCCCTCGTTCTACCATCCAGGCCACAACGACAAGACTGGCGACTGCTGCGAGATCCCTGCCGAGTGCCCAAACCTGTTCCCCAAGCTCAGCTCTGGGTCGTCTTTTTTCTCTGCGGGTCGACGCAGCAGCATGGCCGAACCAGCCCGACCAGAGCCATGGGCGAGCCCCGGGAAAGCAGCCAGAGATACATCTGGGTTAAGGCGGCGGCGGGCAACAGTGACCGGAAACATATCCACTTCAGGGACCAGGCAGTCTGAGACAGAAACAACGGGTCAGAGCACAGCGCACGAAGCGTCAAGCTCAGATCGCGAGGCCAAGACCAGCAGGGGGCCTGTAGCTGACCTAAAGTCTCAGCTCAAGCACCGGTCGCAGCGAGCGCCAACTGCGCACTCGCGCTCGCCTACTCTGCTGACTGCCTCCGCAGAAGCAAACAAGGCAGTGGTGGTCCAGATGCCCCTTCCATCGCCTGCCCCGCCTCTACCGCAGCAGTCTCGCCAAATGGCGCAGGCAAGGCGTCCAGCGGATATCTCTGAGATGCAGGTGCTGGATCTGGACCCCGAAAGCGATGCCAACTCCAACACGGATCTAGAGATTGCCTGCTGCGACTGCTTCAGCTGCCGATGCTCGTTCTGGTCATCTTCAAGCAGGCACGCGCGCAAGCGCAACAAGCGGCATATGAGCGGTCGTCCCCGCATGGTGCCTGTTCAAGTACCGGCAGCCAATGCCCAGCGACCAGGTGCTAGTGTCGCTGTCGACAGTGCTGGGCGAAACTCGCTGGTGGACAGCTCCTGGCGGCACGTGTATCGATCGCACCGACCATCCAGCATGGCGACATCGAGGCGGTCGGGCACTGTGCGCGCAGCCCTTGCATCGCCATTCCACCTGTGCTACAACTGCCTCCTATGGTGGCTCGGGCCGTGCGTGTGCGCATCAAATTCCAACAACGGCTGCTGCTGATAGTAATCGTCTGTAAAATATTTGTTACCCCTTTCCACTTTATGTATTTATTGATTACGTGGTTGTTCAGATGGACTTTTTCATCTGCTTTGCCACTGCATTGCGCATATATGTCTTTGCCTTCTCCAGGCCCAGCCTTGCCGCACTGTCATACATCTTGATGGCCCACTCGAGTTGGCTGGTTGCCTCGTATATGCAGGCCAGGTTGAACTGGATTTCCGCATCCTTTGGCGACAGCTCAATTGCCTTCTTCAGGTGCCTGATCGCGCTGTCGGCATCCTTCTTGTTCATGAAATATACATTGCCTGCATTGACATGGGCGTCGGCCTGCGATGGATCAATGCTCAGTGCCTTCTCCCAGTGGTCCAGCGCCTCGTCCACGTTCCCCAGCGAGTAGAGACATACGCCGTTGTTGTAGTGCCCATCGGCAGTCGGATTCAATGCTAGTGAGTGCGAGAAGCTGTTGAGTGCCTGGGCCAGGTTGCCTCGAGACATTTCATCGATGCCCTGGCGCATGTGCTCGTTGGCCTGCTGGCTCGGAGTCATGCCATTGTCGATGCTGGTTGCATAGAGACGCTGCGTGCTGGCGAGCTGAACACGGTGCGGCTGGCACCAGACGACAGCCCTGCGGGGTGCAGCAGCAGCTGCGCGAGAAAAAAGTAGGCGAATAGAAGACATGGCGAATTGGAGAAATGCACAAAGCTAAAACAAAGCGAGCTGCCTTGATCAACTATCGCTGCTGCTCGTCCCACTGCACACCTCTGCTGATCGGCTCGAGCCGCCGGCCGCTGAGCAAGCCGAGTCAGCTTTTTTTTTTCGCCGCAACTTTTTTTTTTTTCCTCGTCTTGTTAGGACTGCAGAACAAGGTTGCTGCTCTTGCCTTCCTGTCTACTCAACATTTACATAAACCACACCTTTTCACATACATTCAAATGGCGAACAACAAGACAGTGTCGTTCAAGGAGCCGATCCGGCTGCCAGTGGCCACGACAGGGGAACAGCAGCTGCCTGCAGGACTAGCCATCGACAAGGCGGTGTTTCTGCGGAAATTCACAGAGAACGCTCTCCAGCAAGTGAAGGAGGTGAGTGTACTTGGCCCATTTCTGGATGCCCTTTCCGCGCTAGCTAGCAGTGCCCGTTCATTTTTGCTGAGGCCGACAGCTTTTGTTGTTTCGTAGGGTAAAATGGACGAGTACTTCAAGCTCATCAAGGTGTTCTCGTATACACGGAATGCGTCGCCGTTGACTGCGGACAAATACGCGGAGGAGGTGTCGCCCTGGCTGGCTGCGCTGTCGGAGAATGTATCGAGTCTGACCATCACCTACCGCGACCTGATCAACACAATTTTCTTCAGCGACTGGGTGGTCAACCCAGACGAGCGATTCGTCCACCGGTACGCAACGCTGGTGATCCAGATCTTGTCAGCACACCCGGCGTGGGTACCGTACGCGATGAACTCGATGGTGCGGTGGTTTTCATTTGGCAGCCACAAGGGCGAGGAGGGTGCGGGAATAGTCCACGAGCGTGTTCATGCGGTCATCAAAGAGGTGTATCGGACAATCCCAACCTGCGGCACCAGTCTGGCTGCGGCCATTGTGGAAAAGTGCCCTTTCAAGACCGCCAAAATCAATGTGCAGGTGGTGTTTTTGCAGAACACGCTGCGGTGCCTCGAGTATGCAGAAAGCGTCAGAAAGGATGTGCTGGCGGTGGTGCTTAACCGCGTAATTCAGATCGATGTTGAGGTGCAGGTGGAGCTGGAGGATTTGGAAGAGGAAGAGGAAGAAATGCAGCAGAAGCAGGCAGAGCCTGAGGAGGATGGCGTGTTCGAGTTTGAGGATGATGACGTAGATACGAAGGGTAATGACGATGGGGATGCCCCGTCAGAGTCTGACTCCGGCTCCGACTCGGATTCGAGTGATGACGAAGACGATGAGGACGAGGAGAATGACCTGGGCAAGGTCAGCTACGATGCCCGGCCGATTATCTCCAAGCTCGACGCAATGATGAACGTGCTCTTTGCCTGGCTCGACCGGCACATAGCGCTGGACCTACAGCAGGGTGCGATGCCAGAGTCTGCCTCGCGGCTATTCCTCCTGATCCTGGATCTGTTCGACACAATCATCCTGCCAACGTTCAAATCGCGCTACACGCAATTCTTTGTGTTCTTCCTGTGCGCCAAGGACCCCCAGTACGCCGATGTGTTCCTGGGCACCATGATGGGCAAGGTAGGCGACCCCGTGCGCAATCTCAACACTGGCCGGGTGTCGAGTGTGGCCAAAGTAGCTGCGGCCTCATACCTGGGCAGCTTTGTTGCGCGTGCTGCCTTTATCTCGACGCAGATCGTCCGGAACGTCATGGGCGTGCTGGTGCAGTGGGCGAACGCGTACCTCGATTGGCAGGAGCAGCAGGAGAAGGATCCGGTGCGGTCGTATGCCCAGGCGCTGTCTTCCAAGGCAGTGTCGGCCAGCTCGCTGCACGTAGACTTTGAGCGGCATGCAGTGTTTTACGCTGTGACACAGGCGGTGTTGTACCTGTTCTGCTTCCGCTGGAGAGACCTGGCCACGGCGCAGGACGGCCAGCCGCTGGTCGAGACCGAGCTGGACAGCTTGCGCTGGTGCCCTGAGGTTGAGGGCATCCAGCGTGTTGTTTTCTCGAAGCTCAACCCGCTGCGTGCCTGCTCTGCTGCCGTCGCCCAGCAGTTTGCTGCTGTGGCCTCGCAGACAAACTTTTTGTTCTGCTACGCGCTAATCCAGCAGAACAAGCGCAGCACCAATACCGAAGAGTCCGACGAGCCTGCACGCAACAGCATCAGCAACTTGCTGCGCAAGGAGCTCGATACATTCTTCCCGTTCGACCCTATGGCCCTGCCCATCTCGCGCCAGTACATCGACCCCATCTACCTCGAGTGGAGGAATGTTGGCGGTGACGACGACGACGACGAGGACAGTGACGAGGACGGCGAGCCGATCGAAGGTGCCGGCGACGACGACGATGACGAGGAGGGCGTTGTTGACCAGATGATCGCAATGTCCATCTCCCCTGTGCCGCCGCTCGGCGCTGCATTCCCCTGCTGAGAAGCGAACCAGACCAGCTGTACAAAAGTTTTCAATCTCAATACAGGCTATTTAAACTTGCCTGCTCATTCTCGATACAGGCCTGATGACAATTCGCTGTGACAAAAAAGATGCTATTTGTTGGCATGATGCCCAGCTGACACACGTCATCTCTGCTCTCTGGCATTTTTCTTCTCTCTTTTGCTCCAATCAGCCTGTAAATTTATATTTTTTCCTCTCTATCACATCTGGCAATGACCGAAGTTGACGATTACTGTTGTGCCATCGACCGGCACCTGCACGAGCTGCTCGACGAAGCCAGCGAGCAGCAGCAACGCAACGAGCAGGGCGAAATCGGCTACCAAGCGCCGCAATTCTACAATGTCGTCCACATTAGCGACGCCGAGAAGCTGAGTGATAACGGCTCGTCATTTATTGCGTACTCGATCATCTTTGGCGACTACGAAGTGAAGCGCCGCTACAGCGAATTTGAGTCGCTGCGAACGTGCCTGTGCCGTCTGTATCCGACGTTTATTGTCCCGCCGATTCCCGAGAAGCACTCAATCACGCAGTATGCAGTGCTGCAAAAGCGAGCCAAGGAAGACCAGTACATTATCGAGCGCCGCAAGCGTATGCTGGAGCGGTTCCTGAACCACCTGGTCGAACACCCGATTCTGAGCAGCGAGCACATTGTGCACCGCTTCTTTGAAAACGGCGTGTCATGGACCGAAGTGCTGCACTCGCCAGTCGTCACCAACCTGCCCAAGACGCCGCTGTACTCCTCCCCGTCACGCTCTCCAGGATCATCCATCGCGGACGGCACCAGCGTGCAGATGCCCAAAATTGCTGCCACGAACAGTCTTGCAGCAGACGTGCCTGTGCCCAGCACGCTGGCGCCGATTCGCAACGTCGAGGCGCGGTGGATGGATTGCGAGCTGTTTACGAACCGCTACTCGAACCAGTTCTCGGGTGTGGTTGAGAAGAGCGAGCGCAAGATTTATCGCAAGCTGGGCGAGCTGTCGGGTGACTACGCGGAGCTTGGCGCTGTGCTCAACGGATTCAGTCTGCTGGACAATCAGCGCGAGGACTTGGCAGCGGCAATCGAAAAGGCAGGCCAGGCTATTGATAGCTCGTACATTGAGATTAACGCCCTGCTGCGTAGCATGGAGGCCGATATGAGCGAGCCTATCCACGAGTACTCGCAGTACGCCAGCATCATCAAGCAGGTCCTCCGGTTCCGAATGCTCAAGAACCTGCAGGTCGACAACACCCAGGATGCTCTGCTGTACCAGAAGAAGAAGCTCGATACGCTGCTCCAGGCCGACGACGAAGCAAAGAAGCTGGCGCAGGTGCTTGAGACAAGCGGCACCAAGGTCTCGCCGACTACTACAACCGCTGCCGCTGCTGCAAACCCAGGGGACTTTAGCGAACCCGAAGATGTCGACCCCAATGGCTTTGTCACGCCGCAGAGAGCAAACACCGATGCTGCGTCCTCGGTCAATGTGCCCGCTGGCTCAATAAGGTCGCGTGGTGCCAGCATCGGCTCAGCTGCGTCCTATGTCGACGCACACCACCCCGAGTTCACGCCGACGCTGGCTTCACACAGCATCCCCGAGGATCGAGAGATATCACCCAGTGGTCCTGGCCTGCGGTCGCGGTCAGGCACAGCCACCAGCGGCGATTCTCTGCTTGGCACGGTCAGGTCTCGCAACCACCGCAACAGCTTGTCGGCGCTCGGTGGTGATCTAGACAGCAAGAACAAGTGTGCCGACGATGTTGACGAAGACGATCCGCTGGCCCAGTTCCAGCAGGAGGAGTCTAGCATGTGGGGCGGCATTGGCAGCACTCTGCCGCGGCCCAGGGCCGGTCGCGTGTGCGCAGCGAGACCGCCGACGAGCACATGGCCAAGTCTGAATTCATTGGCAGCAAGACTTTGGCTGGGCAGGTGCTGAGCAGGAATGCTCGTGAGTACCACCATCACCAGCAGCAGCAGCAACAACAACTACCGCAACAGCAACAGCCACCTACGTTTGGAGCTGGCAGCTCTGTGGGCGAGCCATTCCCGCAATCGCAGCACAATGCGATGGCAGCATCGACACCGGCTCTGGGAAATCGCTACAGCAGTAACCTGCTAAGCCCTGAAGGCGGCTTGCACGTGCGGACCGCGCCACAAACGTCACCCGCTCCCAGTAACCCACCGCCACTGGCCTCATCATCGACATTCGGGTCGCGTCTCTTGCGGTCTCCAAAGGCCCTGGGCGACGGCATCATGAACCGCCTGACGTACGCACTCAATGGCATGATGGATGTGGACCCCGAGCAGATGCGCCGCAACCAGATCGGCCGGGCCTCGGACAAGATCAGCATTCTGGAGGAGCAGCTTGAGATGCTGAGCAACGACCTGGTGCTGGTCAACACAAGCACGCAAGATAATCTGGATCGCTTCCAGAAGCAAAAGATGCGCGAAGTCAAGGCCGTCCTGGTAGCCATGTCCAAGATGCACCTCGAGTGGGCCGAGAAGAATCTAGAGATCTGGAAAGAGGCAAAGGAGGCCGTAGACACCGTCGATGCTGTTTGAAGGACGCCAATTGTGGACTTTTCTCTGTAGCGATATACAAGGTGCGGGGACCAGAAAAATTGGACAAGGAATATACCATTCTTCGTTGATGCATTCAATTTTAGTCAATTGACAACCAAGTCGACTGTTATTTATCGCTAGACCCAGATGCCAACACCAATGGTATCGCCAATGGCATCCAGAGTCAGGCATATAAAAACACCAAAGACCCAAATCCCAGTTGCCATTGGAGGTCATTCACAGTTACTAAACTAGGTAAAAGTTTTAAAAGTTCTAAATATCTTTTACCTAGTTTAGTAATTGTGAATAACCTCCACTATACACTCAAGCTTATGCTTGATAGCATGAAGTTGATGACAAACAGGAACATAAGAGACATTCAGGAGCAGTCAATTCCATGCAGCTCACAAAAATATTTTGGTTTATGCCGAAGCAGAGGTGGAAGATGAAGAGGCTGATTTCTTCTTGGGGAATTTAAATGGCTTGGTGCACGAGTTCCTGCCCTTAGCCGCCGTAAGGGTATAGTCGCTTGTGAGTTTTACATTGAAGTAGGTTCGCACTTCATTCAAAATCTCCTCAGTCCCATCCGCCGACTGGGTGCACGAGATCTCCACGTCGATATTGAGTTTGGTCTTGATTGCATCCTTGAAGTCTTTCGGATCGACAAGCGCCGTGTCGTCGGGTACAATCCCTTTGCTTGCCAGTGCAGGAATATAATTGTGTGCCTTGTGGAGCTTGATGGCGTTGGAGAAGTACTCGACAATGTCCTCGTTCTGGGTGTATGACTTGAAGCACTTTGGGTCAAGAGTTGTTGCACAAGTGCCATGCCTTGTCCACTCCTTCCCCCAGAATTCATCGTGCTTATTGTCGCTGGCCGGCCAGTAAATTAGCATGTCAGCTACCAGCTCAGGCTTTGCTGCCTGGAGAATTGACTTGACCTTCCTCTTCTTTCGAGAATTGTCACATCCAAAGGTCGGAGGGCTCTTTCCTTTGCAAGCACTCGGCCATAGGCCGTGCAGCGTGAACATGTCCGCGGGTCCAACATCCTTGTTCCACTGCTGCGTTAGCACATGGACGCCGTATTGCTCATAGCAACAGGTATCGGCCTTTTTTGCCAATGCCTCAGTCGAACAAGACAGTACATTTTGCGGGCACATGTCATGGGTAAGCTGGGTAGACGTGGGTGCAGCACTGGTTGAGGTGGCGGAATTTGATGCAGTGGACTGGGAGGCGGTCGTCGAAGGGGCAGTTGACGCTGGTTTAGTCGGTGCGACTGACTTTGTCTTTGACTTTGACTTTGACTTTGAGCGGGCAGCCGTCTTCGATTTGGCCACAGGAGCAGAGACAGGAGTAGGCCTGTTTCTACCCGAGGATCCCTTAGAGCCGAACTTGGAGTTTAACTTGGAACCTGTCTTGGAGCCCGACGAAGCACCCAGAGCGATATCGGGGGAGGCAATAAGAACGGCACAGGCAATGAAAGTAATTGAAGCTAGACGCATTGTTTCGTGGGTGAAGTGGAATGAGGATGGTAGGGTAGTGTTGATGCAGAGTTTGGTGGAAAATGCAGGTATACACAAGACTTGATGTTGATGATGATGTAGATTACCAAGACAACTGCTGGGGCCGACTCGCTTTTATATGAGATTGCTGTATACTTATGAAAAGAAATTTGCAATTGCCAGTTGCACATAATCATTCTCGATGTGACTAGCTGCTATCTATAGTAGATATCACTGCGATACCACAAAGATACTGGATTCTTTGTGGATAGTGATTTACAAATCTACAATGTTATCAAAGCGATGGCTTCCAGGAAACTAGGATCTTCTCCCACGTACCTGCAATGCGCCCTTTGGGGGCTAGCGGTCGCTCTGTGAGGATTCCTGAGTAGAAGCTTTAAAATTAGCCAGTGCATGCGGGCCAGCTGGTGAGTATCAACTAAAAATAGGAATGATGCTGCAGCATGTAGATCTCCAGGAAGCGAGATAGCTTTGCCATGATTCTGAGATACACCATTAATCCATTGATATTATTAGCATGGCGGCAGTAGCTAGAGGCAGATTATACAGATAGGTGTTGCGCTGACTGTAACGCATTCTTGAGTGAATTGGCCATCAATATTTGTAACTATTGATGACAGCTGTTGCCTTCTCCACATCAGCGGTGTAAGACTGTTGTGGTTGTTGAATGTGTGAGGATTTTAAAAGCTATATTAAATACTGAAGAAAAGAGAGAACAGGGAATAGACAAGTTGCGCAGGGGCGTTTTCAATACGGCCGTCTGTGCAACTTATCAGGGGCTAGACTCTGCCTCTATATTGTAGGCTGTAGCGGGGCTCTCGTTTGCGCCTGGCTTGCTGTCACCTGATTCGGCAGACATGTCGACGTCAGGGACAGCCGCACCGGGCGCGCAACAAGACAATACTGTAAAGCCTTGCAATTGCACCTGAGCATTGCACCTGAGCATTACACCTCCATCTGGTCTTACATCTGTTGACATTCGGACAACCCCATGCCCTTCGTCACCATGTGCAGATCCAAATACTCACCTATATGAACATTGTAGGCCGGAACGGCCCCATCCTCCCTTTTTCTCCTTAGCAATTTCTAGCCATATTCATTCTACAAAGCTCATAACTACTGGACTCTTTGAAGGTTAACAGCAACAACTGCACGCTCAATAGTAGTGATGGTACTGGAGATAACCTTGTCTTGATCTAATGTGGAAATGATCCACAGTCATCTTTCTATTTAGTAATCAGCAATATGTGCAAGACCAAGTATGTATACACGGAATTTAAGGCTGTCCTACTAACAGATGCAGAAGTCGCCGCTGCCCTTGTTGGTCAACAGCCACTCCATACCTGTCCAACCATCCCTATGTACTCTTTTGGGTTAACACTTTCACTCTAATATTGAACGCCTTTTTACGTGGTTGAATTAATCTTACCCTAATATTTGTACTTATTCTAAAGACAGGTTTTCTTATCACCCAGGAATTAACACAAGATACCCTTCTATTCATCTCATTACACAGTCCATAACTGTAAAAAACATCACCCCTATCTATGGCAAACGAGCAGAACAAGCAAAAGAGGCACCCCCTGAAATGCACTGAAATTGCAGATTGGCAGATTATTACATGCGGAATATGCGGCACTGAAGCACGCCATTCCCACGGCAAATTTCCAAACCACACGCTGTCCCGTGCCACTATTTGTCAGACAGTGCTGATGTCGCAATTTTCAACTGTCGCACTTTGGCTCTTGGTGGCCACCGACGAATTCCTAATTTGCGGCCGCTCAAAATCCTGTCAGGTATAAATTCATAGGGCTCTGGCCTTTTTCTACGCCCCGACTCTCTATCATTCGCTTTCTACTGTATTCACCATTTACAACATGACAGCGCCCGACTTCAGCTCCATCCCTGTGCTTGACCTGGCCGTAGCCAGAACGAACAAGCCCCGCTTTTTGCACGACCTCAAGCACGCGCTGATCCATGTTGGCTTCTTCTACGTCGCTGGCCACAACATCACTCAAACATTCCTTGACCACCTCACCTCCCTCACTATCAAGTATTTTGACCTCCCGCTGGCAGAGAAACTCAAGACTGACAAGATCCACTCACCGACCTTCCTCGGCTACAGCGTCCAGGGCAATGAGATTACAAAGAACAAGAAGGACAACCGCGAGCAGTTTGATTTCGCCAACGAGCTCACCCAGCGGTGGCAAGAAGGACGGCCAATTCATGAGCGCCTAACCGGCCCCAATCTATGGCCCGACGAGAGTGTGCTGCCCGGATTTCGCGATGCGGTACTGGACTACCACAGACAGGCCAATGATCTGGCAGAGGAGCTGACCCAGTATGTCGCCGAGGCAGTGGGGCTGGCACCAAATGTTCTGCTGGATGAGTTTGTGGTCAAAGGGCAGCAGCACCGCGGCAAGTTGGTGAAATACCCTGCCATTGACGAATTGGATGCGACAGATGGCGACCAGGGTGTCGGCCCGCACCGCGATACCTCGTCGCTGCTGACTATTCTGTATCAGGCGAACGATCTGCCTGGGTTGCAGGTGCAGAATCATGCAGGCGAGTGGATCGACGCGACGCCAATCAAAGGCACCTTTGTGGTTAACATTGGCACTGGGCTGGAGTACCTGGTGCAGCGAGTCGCGGTGGCTACTACGCACCGGGTGCTGAACCCACCACCGGGCCGCGGGCCGCGCTATTCTATTCCGTTTTTCCTCGGAGCGCGTATCGACAAGAAGCTGACGCCGCTGGAAATCCCACAGCATATTCTTGACGAGCGCCCCGAGACTGTAGTGTCTGATTCGGGCCACCAGTTCAACGAACTGTACTTTGAAGACCCCGGAACGTATACGGTGTTGAATCGCATCTCGTCCCATCGTGATGTGGCGGCCAAGTACTACCCAGAACTCGCCAAAGCGCATGGTATCGACGTTGAAGGCGTCAACGCTGGCTATTGAATGTGGAATCTCAAATATGATATTTTCATTAAAAACAAAACATTACGTTTTAAAGGGCGTGCTGGGCTGGAAAGTAGTCACAAAACTGGTGGGTTACATAGGGCCAGCAATGATAGCATCGTTACCCTCAAAGACAGGACCGCCGCCTGGGGTGCCGGACGCAGAGTTTTGGGTAAAGCCGACAAGGCGCTGGCCGACCAAGCTGGTATCCTGCTCGACACCCACAAACGAGTTCCCGAAGGGGTCAACGGCAGCATCGACACCGGTGAAAGAGACTGCTCCAGTAAGGGGGTCAAATCCAAAGCGACCAAGTGGCTTGGCAAGGGATGCTGCTGCTGCCGAGAGAATCAACGCAATGTTGGATATATGCATATTAGAGACGTGGATGAATAAGGTAAAGACGGTTTAATGAAGGGGGAGATGTTGGTGTTGGATCGTAAAACAAGTGAGGGAAAGAGACATAAAACGAAGTGAAGAGGAAACTAGGGCCATTCGGTCCTGCCTTGGTCTTTATACAGTTGGGGAGACCAAAAACAAGCGGTTCACACGCACAAGCCTCTAAACAACGAAATGGTCAAGAGCTTAGGCATTGTACGAGAAAACAAACAAGAAAAGTAATTAGACGGGTTGCTATTGAGAATGTGGCGTTACGGACGATATGGCTGCTCTGCCACTGGCACATTCGCCCATGGCAAACTGACTTTTCACTTGGTCTGAGTTGGCTCTACCCGAGCCGCTCGGGCCGAGTCAATCACTCTCGTTCATTAATTTCCTGATTCTCTGTTCCAGGACGCTCCGCTCATTGAGCAAACGAGTACTGCATACTCCTGTGACAGTTCCAGTGACACGCGCTCTGGCAGATTCCCAAGTGTGGCGATCATTAGTTGAACTGCTAGATCGCCGATTGCGGTGTTTGTCTCAATCCCGAATATGCACCTCTTGTAGTACACGGTGCTGGATGTCGGTCGCCTAGTGTAAGCTATAGAGGCTTCGGACATGCAGTGAATATCCAAAAATAAGTAGCGGACATGGGGGTTTATTGTGAAGCTAATTGAACTGAAAAAGAACCTTCCTGTAGACATGGAGGATGTAGTTTTTATATGTGCATGCGGCGTGATGAACAGACTCGGCTGAGGCCGTCCTTACCTAGGCCGAACTCAAGTCTGCGCCAGCACCACAGCGTGTATTTGACCGGACCACAACAGCCATCAATACAACATCCTACAGACAGCACAGCTCTCACTCTCCAGCGAATCTCTTTACCTTTCCTAATAGGACCTTGTACTCAACAATAATTTCGGACGTCAATCTCCAGGGATGCCACAATACCATCTGAGATATTGAGATTCCCACCGACTGTTACACATACTGCTCAAACCGCAAAGTCCGAATGACGGGATACCTAATGACAGCAGGGAGCGGAGTTGAGAAATCGCAGCTCGGCAGAACTCGGATCATCGACTATCACTAGCCAACCAGAGCTACCCCGCAAACTACAGCCTGGCTATAAGAAGGGCGATGTTTTGCTGCTGCCACGAGGATTCCTTGTGCTAACAGCTTTGTCCTTTCTCCTTTGTTCTTTGAATACTTTCTGAACCTCTATAGTATTCTAACCAGATCATCTCGCGACCTTCCTCTACCAATCCTCGTTCCTACACCGACAGCAAGGGCGTTTTCTACTTAAACCATGTCTCTTTCCTTCAAGCTTGTCCTCTGCTTTGTAGTCCTGCTTCTGTGTGCCAATGTCTCCCAGGCCTGGGAAGCGGGTACCAAGGGATGCCACTGCGTCACTTCTTTCGAGTATACATACAATTGCTGCGACAGATACAAGGGTAAATTTGATAATTTTGGGCGCTTAGGTATGTATACTATGGCCAGTTATCAGCTTGCTACCTTGGGTGGGAGCAGACTTATTAAGAAAGTGATATTATGATTTGGAGTTTGTAAAGGTAAGTAGGGCCAGAGGAGGAGCTTGTGATACTTGCAACATCACCTCACAATTTGCAATTGCTATTCACAGATTATTAGAATCTACTATCGTCCTCAAATTAACAGGCAATAAGATGCCAGGAACACATGCCATCCATCTCTGGGTTGCAGTAGTCTCCCTTGCTTTCATGCACCGCATACTATTTATATAAACAGGTACTTTCTCCTTGCTTTCAGATTCGTCTTCTATATTTGTAAATAACGTATTTTCATGCATTTAACAATATCTTATGAAAGTTGCACTAATGAGTAAATATAATACGACAGTCACAAGAGGTTATCTGCTTGATATTTCATACGCAAGGTATTATAGTTACATTCACTACAGAGGTTGCGCTCTGGCATCAGTATAGTAATAGGTACGCAACGATCCACTAGCAGTTTCTCAATTTCGTTTCTATTTACTGAACTAAATAGCATTCTCTGCAGTTCGCAGGCTAGTGTCTTGGCAGAAGCTACGTGCATAGCAGGACTCTAGTCTGCAAGCATTGCATCTAAATGACAGTTCCATATACTGCTTTGGTAAATGTAAACAAAAGTAAATACTATCCTTGGCATTGTCTTCGGTCTTGGCAAAAAGCAACACACCGTAAATAAGCCAAAACACATGCGTACATATATACATATATATAGCCCAGAACGGCCAACCCACACCTTTTCTCCTCAGGATATATTCCAAAGTCATTTTTCCAAATCACATAGCCTGTAAACGCTCTACTTCAAACTTTTTATACCAGCCAAGCCGCAGATAGTTACAAAATGCAAACCAAGATCACTGCCAGCTTTTTTGCCCATCCTGCCACCCTTAACGAAGGATACGGCCCTGATGTCGCATTTGCGACGCTAAAGGGCAAGGTTGTCCGTGCCGAGGACATAAAAGTCGGCATGGCGCTGCTTGGTCCCGATGGAACTGAGCGCATTGTGGAGTCAATTTGGTCAGGAACCCGGCCGATGTATAAGGTCGCGTATAGTGGTGATTCATTCGTCGTCGACACGGACAATCCTTTTATTGCGCCAAAGCCTGTTGATGGTGGGTTTACCTGTACAGGGGGACAACAGCTGTGCCTGCGTGTAGACACCCCTGTCTCAGCGTTCAGATCGGATAGCATCCGTAAAATTCACTACGTTTTTTCGTATTTGCGGGAGGATGGGGTTCCACGGTCCCGTGCCAAAACTTTTAAATGTGGAAGGACCGCAGCTAAGTTTCGTGCAACACTTGATCCGAACCCGTACACATTCGAGGAAACCGTCGGCAGTTATCGTGATCGGAAGGTGAATATTCGCGAACAAATGCGCATGTACCGTGCCGGTTGCATGGCTTTTGGTGACTCGTCTATCGACCTTTCAATTGGTGCAGCTAGCCCAGAAGAGGTTGCCTGGGCAATTGGATTCTGGCTTGGTGATGGCTGGGCTAAGACACCGAACTTTACGGTACATATGAAGGAAACCGAGATTTTGGCTAAAATCAGGGCCGTGGCAGCAAACATGGGGATGACATTCTTGGAGTATAAACACCCTAACAAGAATTGCACAATAGCCGTATTTTCCGCATATGATGCCAAACGGTCACAGGATACTCGTTGTTATCGTCCAATGCGCCCAAACCCATTCATGGATCTTCTTCGCACCCTTGATATCTATGATAATAAGCGCATGCCGTTTGCACTGCGCAATCAGCCAGCTTCTGTACGCTGTGCCATTGTCGCGGGCATGATCGACGCAGATGGTTGCTTCCACGATGGACAGTTCGAATTGACACAGACTAAGCAAGGTCATACCCAGTTGTTCAAGGACTTCATCTGGCTTCTCCGTAGCCTTGGCTTTAAATGTCGTGTGAGCGAGAAGGGTGATAAGAGAGAGCGTGAAGGCGATCTTCGCACATACTTCAATCGATTCGTCTTCGCGGAACTGCCAATTGCCGCTACACGTAAGCGAGGACACCCATTTTCAAGTATTGGATCAACATCGACTCAATTCGAGGTTGAGAGTATCAGGCGTCAGAAGTATTACGGATTCAAGGTCAGCGGTGACGGGCAAATTCTGCTTTCTGATTTCGTTGTCGTCAAGAACTAGCCCAGCTAACGCTGCAGCGCGTTATCTTCAGAGCATTAGTCAATTTTATAGCCATTTCAAGAGGCCCACGCATATGCCCATATATGAATTGCGCTGCCTTTCACACTTTTTCTCAGCCTGCAGCCATTATTGCAACATGATTTTCAGACCTGTTATTTAATTAGTATTACTGTTGGTGAGAAGGAGCAAGCTGCTCCTTACAGTCGACTTGGTTGTCAATTGACTAAATTTGAGTGCATCAACGAAGAATGGTATATTATTTGTCCCATTTTTTTCTCTTCATTCCGCCTCGACGGGTTCATCCTCTGCTGTTCTAGCAAGGCCAGTGCCCACCATTGCTGGGATCTCTAAGTTAAAAATCTAGCAATAAATATCGATATGAACATAACAATCCAAAAGTATACAAAAACAGTAAAAAAGGAATAAATTTCTGACCAATGGATGATCTTTCTGTCACGTGCCTCGCACAGGAACCACAGCTCCTTGTGATGTTTCTGGCGATGAACATGGACAAAAGGAATGCTGGATTGAGTACTGAAACTAGCGTGTAACAGCATACCGTCAGAAAAACCCATTGCGACTTGCCGTTCTAGTATCCAAAGCCAAATGCAAGTAGAATGCTTACCATTGTTCTTGGATGCTACACTCTGTCTTGTCTCATGCTTGTAACCCCAGGTAAGCAAAATTTCAATTTCCCTTCTTTTTTGTCAAACTCAACAAGCTGAATTGGAATATATAGGTGGACAGCAGCCCAGTAAGTACTAAAAAAGCGTGCAAGGGAAAATTAAAAAAGCTAAGAGAGACCGGTCCAGTGGCTTGGCCGATCACAGAATATATAGAGACCTAAGGAATGCAAATTATAGAGGGAATCTAATTTGCTGATATTACTAGAGGACAGCTGCGTGCCTACTTTCATACGAATGTCGAAGACCAGCCTCAGCAGTAGATGCACTTGCTAGTAGTCTGAGGTTAGCAACTACAACTAGTGATGCGATACTCAGTGTCATATTGCTAGATGGCTGCAGTCTTTGAAGTTGGCTAAGCATGTGCTGGCCTATTCGAAAACCTATCTGCCTAATGAAGCTTGTTATATGCGCATCGATACGTAGCGCACAGGCGAGTAGCTAGTTAGTGAATTCGTGTCAACAAAGGGGGTATTGTTGTGTCGGTCGACTATGTAGGGGTTTTTAAATGTATATTTAATACTGAAGAAAAGAGAGAAAAGGGAATAGACGAGTTGCGCAGGGGAGTTTTTAATACTGCCATTTGTGCAACTTATCAGAGGCTAGACTCTACCTCCATATCGTAGGCTGTAGCGGGGCTCTCGTTGGCGCCTGGATTTCTGTCACCTGATTCGGCTGACATGTCGATGTCAGGGACAGCCGCATCGGGCGCGCAACAGTATGACGTTTCATGATTAGTATCACAGGACGGCTCTTGCTCCTCGATGGATATTTTTTGTACCACCAAAAATGAGTTTTTGCTCTCGCAGACAGACAAAAAAATAAAAAGCTAACCAGATCAGCCGTAGCTGCGTTCGTGTGGGATAGAAAATATAAGAAACAGAGAATCTCAGTGGTACCAGGTTCCAACTGACAGTAACGCTATACTACGTGGTTGTGAAGTAATCGTTCCTTCAATAAACCTTAAAGCAATCACTAACGGACCAGGAGTCGCTGATAGGGATCGAGCAGCGGTTCTTATAAGAAGGAAATTGATCACCAGGCCACCAGCTAATCAGGCTTATACACGGAGACATCTATTTAATAGCAACTTCTCGATTATGCATGTTAGCGCACAAACTGTATTGACGAGTATGAAAAACGTTTTTCTAACTATTTTCCTGCTGCTTGTCAGTAAACAACATGCGGCTTTCTGTCAACATTGGCGTGTATTCTCCATGAAACCACTCGATGACTCTATTCCATAAAATCGCCGTTCCAAAGAAGTCGAAATTGTCATAAGATAGAAAACTAAAAAGCAAAACCTGAAAGTGGAAGAGAGATGCATACGGTGTTTTGGTGGTACAACATGAGGCTCTATGATATTGTTACGCCACGAACATCAAAAAGGTCGAATTAGTATGGGCGCCAGTCCCGTTTTTCAAAAGTACTGAGTAGTTCCTCTATAATAAAGACATGGCATATTATGTTAGTAAGTAGCGTGTAGCGTTTATCATGCACTCCTGCTTGCAACAATAGATAAGGCTTATGCTCACATATAAATATATGATGTTTATATGTCATGCTGCTAGGGTTATCAGAATTAGATTTTCCTCATTTCATTGTTCTATTTTCTCTTTATATTTTGCTACCCAGTCCAATACTGGACTGGATCCTTCTTGTCTTCTTTCTATATTTTTCTACTTGCTTAGTGCCTTTCTGCACTCTCTCACATCTTAACCAATATATCCATCTTCGGGTGTTCCAGCCCGCTCTATAATTTTATTTATATCGCTTGTAACCTTCTGACAAGGGTGGTTCCGACTCACCCAAGACGTATTACTCGCTGAGAGTGGCGCAGCTTTATCCAGGCCGTACGTGGCTTGGATGAGGGCTCAGTATGCGCACTCGGCGCTTGCTTAAATACCCCTTGCTGGCTCCTAGCAGCGGGGATTCCTCCTGGGTTTTCCAATATATTTTTGTGAACGTCTACTTTTGGTTTTATCAGCACGTTTATAATCATCACTAAGGGAAGAGGAAACTAGGTAGCGTGTTCTCCGACATTCGACCTGGGTTGTAATAGGCACATACCGTCTTATTTAAGTATAATTTGTAGGCTACGATGAGTGCTGACAGAAGAAAGGCACCTGGCACCACATATGCACTATCTCTGTGATATGCATCAGTGCTTGGCATGGTGACGGATTGTTATGCACCTGCTGCGGCTCTCCCTGACGTCGACATATCAGCCGAATCAGGTGACAGCAAGCCAGGCGCAAACGAGAGCCCCGCTACAGCCTACAATATAGAGGCAGAGTCTAGCCCCTGATAAGTTGCACAGACGGCCGTATTGAAAACGCCCCTGCGCAACTTGTCTATTCCCTGTTCTCTCTTTTCTTCAGTATTTAATATAGCTTTTAAAATCCTCACACATTCAACAACCACAACAGTCTTACACCGCTGATGTGGAGAAGGCAACAGCTGTCATCAATAGTTACAAATATTGATGGCCAATTCACTCAAGAATGCGTTACAGTCAGCGCAACACCTATCTGTATAATCTGCCTCTAGCTACTGCCGCCATGCTAATAATATCAATGGATTAATGGTGTATCTCAGAATCATGGCAAAGCTATCTCGCTTCCTGGAGATCTACATGCTGCAGCATCATTCCTATTTTTAGTTGATACTCACCAGCTGGCCCGCATGCACTGGCTAATTTTAAAGCTTCTACTCAGGAATCCTCACAGAGCGACCGCTAGCCCCCAAAGGGCGCATTGCAGGTACGTGGGAGAAGATCCTAGTTTCCTGGAAGCCATCGCTTTGATAACATTGTAGATTTGTAAATCACTATCCACAAAGAATCCAGTATCTTTGTGGTATCGCAGTGATATCTACTATAGATAGCAGCTAGTCACATCGAGAATGATTATGTGCAACTGGCAATTGCAAATTTCTTTTCATAAGTATACAGCAATCTCATATAAAAGCGAGTCGGCCCCAGCAGTTGTCTTGGTAATCTACATCATCATCAACATCAAGTCTTGTGTATACCTGCATTTTCCACCAAACTCTGCATCAACACTACCCTACCATCCTCATTCCACTTCACCCACGAAACAATGCGTCTAGCTTCAATTACTTTCATTGCCTGTGCCGTTCTTATTGCCTCCCCCGATATCGCTCTGGGTGCTTCGTCGGGCTCCAAGACAGGTTCCAAGTTAAACTCCAAGTTCGGCTCTAAGGGATCCTCGGGTAGAAACAGGCCTACTCCTGTCTCTGCTCCTGTGGCCAAATCGAAGACGGCTGCCCGCTCAAAGTCAAAGTCAAAGTCAAAGACAAAGTCAGTCGCACCGACTAAACCAGCGTCAACTGCCCCTTCGACGACCGCCTCCCAGTCCACTGCATCAAATTCCGCCACCTCAACCAGTGCTGCACCCACGTCTACCCAGCTTACCCATGACATGTGCCCGCAAAATGTACTGTCTTGTTCGACTGAGGCATTGGCAAAAAAGGCCGATACCTGTTGCTATGAGCAATACGGCGTCCATGTGCTAACGCAGCAGTGGAACAAGGATGTTGGACCCGCGGACATGTTCACGCTGCACGGCCTATGGCCGAGTGCTTGCAAAGGAAAGAGCCCTCCGACCTTTGGATGTGACAATTCTCGAAAGAAGAGGAAGGTCAAGTCAATTCTCCAGGCAGCAAAGCCTGAGCTGGTAGCTGACATGCTAATTTACTGGCCGGCCAGCGACAATAAGCACGATGAATTCTGGGGGAAGGAGTGGACAAGGCATGGCACTTGTGCAACAACTCTTGACCCAAAGTGCTTCAAGTCATACACCCAGAACGAGGACATTGTCGAGTACTTCTCCAACGCCATCAAGCTCCACAAGGCACACAATTATATTCCTGCACTGGCAAGCAAAGGGATTGTACCCGACGACACGGCGCTTGTCGATCCGAAAGACTTCAAGGATGCAATCAAGACCAAACTCAATATCGACGTGGAGATCTCGTGCACCCAGTCGGCGGATGGGACTGAGGAGATTTTGAATGAAGTGCGAACCTACTTCAATGTAAAACTCACAAGCGACTATACCCTTACGGCGGCTAAGGGCAGGAACTCGTGCACCAAGCCATTTAAATTCCCCAAGAAGAAATCAGCCTCTTCATCTTCCACCTCTGCTTCGGCATAAACCAAAATATTTTTGTGAGCTGCATGGAATTGACTGCTCCTAAATGACCCTTATGTTCCTGTTTGTCATCAACTTCATGCTATAAAGCATAAGCTTGAGTGTATAATGTGTTTGTGGTTCCAAATCCTTATGATTTTAGGAACCCATAGATCAAGACCTTTAGGCCACAATGGCCGGCCATACTATTCTGGGCGGCCGGCGCCACTACTTAGACAGGCACCTGCCCTTTCACCTGGCGATTCCTTATTCCTTCTTTCATACAGCATATTTCATACGTTCAGTATACGCCGTGGAAAGGTGCTTGGAGAGTAAACGTATTCTAGACAGTTGCAGGAGGCTGTCTATCTAAGTGTATCGTACCCGAGACACAACAAGGATAATGGCATGGATTGTGGGCAAATGAAGAAGACTGCGGTTCACAGGATGCGTTTTCCAGTCTGCTCAGAGTCAGTGGCAGGTATTACATGCCAACATAAGAATACAGGGATCTCCTCGGCCCACTCGACCAGAGCCACCTTCACATCTGGCGTGGTTTATTAATAAACACATCCCGAAAACATCATATATCGATATATTAGTTGAGTACAGCCAGCTCTGTCATAGTGAAAACCCAACTAGGCACAGGGTAGGTTAGCCTTGGAGAAGCCAAAGGCGCATTGGCTCTTTGTACCGCTGGCTGTAATCATCGTTATAGAATCCAATGCAACCCACAGATGCCTTGACCCACTCACACATTGCAAACACAGATCCACCCCACCTGGTGAACATAATATCGTTGCCGTCGTAGTTGATCTGGAGACGGTCTGATGGCTCAGGCAGCTCGGGAGAAACGCGGATATCGTTCATACCGTCATCCGGGCAGCACAAGTACTGGCCGTTGTGTGTCAGGTAAAGGATCCCATCAATTGTCTCGCAGGAAAACACATCGCTACGACCAGGGTTAGCCATTAGTGCGCCATTGGATACATTGATTCCGTCCTGTTCAGGCTCATATTCGTCGTCACTCTCCTCTTCCTCATCGTCATCGCGTGGAATGATAAATGAAAACTGCTCGCCGTCAGCCACCTCGTCGCCGTCCTCATTCCTGAGCCTGAACTCTCCGTTCAGCAGGCGCCTGGGTGGTTGGCGCTTCCTGAACTTTCTATCCACTTTGTTCAAGTCGTTGATCGCAGCGATGTTCTTCCTGACAGTCGAAATGACTTTCCACTTGAGAGCTTCTGAAAAAGTGTAGCTGTTGTCGATGTTGCTGGAATCAACACACTGGTAGGTTTCATCTTTGTACACGATGAAGCAGTGGTTGCAGCAGCCTTCAGTGGTTTTGGTTATCTCGGCAAACTGCTCGAGATTTTTCTCCTTGTAGTAATGGACAATAGTGTTGTCCTCAGTTGCGTTTCCGTGTATGTCGCCGATGTTGTCTTCGTGGACAAAGTAAAGGACTGGTGGCTCAGAGTTGAACTTTAGGCCATTACGTTCAGATAGGGCTCTCCAGTGATGGGCACTGAACCCGCCATAGAAGAAAGCCTGCATAATGTAGTTTCTGGAGATGTAGTCGCACTTCATCGGACCGTCGGGCACATTGTGGATTGTGAAATACCCGGTCTCGAACACAAAAAACGGATCCTCCGAAGCGCTGCGTTGTTCTATTGCCTGCTGCTCGGTTTCAACATCAATGAACGTAGTATTGGTATCGACAAAACAAGCGGGGATGCTGTCGCGGTTAACGTGAGCTGGAACAAAAACGGTGAACATGGTGAAAAAAGCGAAAGATAGAGAGGAAAATATGGTTTGGTTGCCAGAGGTTTGCGTGGAGTTTATAACCGCCCAAAAGCAGGCAATGGCTGCGGAAGTGGGCCTTTTTCACAGAATCAGCAGATTGGGGGGTTGCTGTATGCTTTCCGCAAAGGTCGAGATTGGCAGTTGCGTGTTTAGAAGAGACAACGGTTGGTAGGCCATGTTTCCAGCTGGAGAGCACAAGTAGGCAACGCAGCATATTTTGTGCTATGTGAACGCTGCTTCTCACACATTGCTGTTAGGGTCCAAGGGTAGCAGACTTCCCTGACCCATCACCTATTTGCTAGCCTGCTCGTAGCAAAGACTCGACAGTCTGGAAACGGGAGGGTGATTAAGTAAAATGCTCCCAGAAGACCATTGAGAACAACCTGGGATAATCCATTTCTCGCATTTTTCTCTCACTTCAACACAATTTTGTTTTTATAATGTCAGACCTTCCATCCGAGTTGAAGCAAATTGCGCCGTACATTCAGCGTGCGCAAGAACTGGCCACGGTGGACCCAGTGGTGTCGTATTTTTGCACGTACTACGCGGCCCGCTTGGCTATCGCCAGCGGGTCGAACACGCCGGCCAGCCAAGCCTACCTATCGCAATTACTGGACCAATTGGAGACGGAGAAGGAGCGGATAAAGGAGGACCCGAAAATGGCCAATGACCTAGTGGCCTCGCAGCACTGCAAGACATTTGCACTGAAAGTGTTTGCTAAGGCGGACACGGAGGACCGGAATGGCAGGGCAACCAAGGTGACAGCCAGGAATTTCATCGTTGCATCGCAGTTTTTGCAAGTACTGGCAGGGTTCGGGGAGCTGCCGGAGGATGTGCAGGAGAAGGTCAGGTATGCCAAATGGAAAGCGGCGGATATTGTCAAGGCGCTGCGGGAGGGGAGGCAGCCGACACAGGCGCCTGGAGAGCAGCAGCAGCAGCAGCAGCAGCAGCAGCAGCAGTCGGATGCGGGCTCGCTGCAGCCGAATGTGACCGCCAGCGATATATTTGCGTGGCCATCACCCCCGGCGGTCTCAGCACCAGCGCAGTCGATGCCACCAGCGCAGTCGATGTCACCAGCCCAGCCAATGCCGCCAGTCCAGCCCACCACTCCACAGCAGCCCACATCGGTCGTGCAGAACAGCCAGTTCGACTCGCTGCCAAGCGTGCCATTGCAGCCGCATGTGAGCAAGTCACCAGCAACCTCAGCGCCAATAGCGCCAATGGCCGGCAGCGCAACGTTTGTGCCGGTGCCAGCGGCGAATCTGCCAGCTGCAGACGGAGAGCTTCTGGTGGACCCTGCGGTGACCAAGAATGCACAAAAGATGGCTCGGTGGGCGATCAGCGCACTCGAGTACGATGACGTGGACAATGCAATCAGCAACCTGCAAAAGGCCATCGAGATGCTGAAGCCATTTAGCAATAGCAAGTAGATGTTAGGAAAAGGGTGTTTTAATCGATCTATACTAGAGTTAGTTTTTCTTCACTGGGAGAGCTTGGTCAGGAGCTGCTTGCGGCGCTCCGGCGACAGCTGCTGCAGGGCGGCCAGCAGGGCATCGTCGGTGGCTCCGGCGACATTGGCGGCGACATTGGCGGCCTCAACCTGGGATTTCCAGGCACGCATCAGCTGCGCGACTAGATCTTGGCGGTTCTCATACCAGGCAGCAACAGCGCGGTCGTCGTCGTAGGCCTCCGAGTTGCTCTGCTCAAACCAGGCCTGCAAGATGGCCTTCTGCTCCTCGCGATCCATGCCGGGGCTCGTTTTGGCCATATCGCGGAGCAGGTACTCCTCGGCGAGCCTGCGCTTGAGGCGGAAGTAGAAGAAGGTACGCGCATGCTTCCACTGCAGCTCCTTGCGGACCACGCCCTTGGCGACCATGCGGCCAGCGCGGTCATGCAGATCAGCAAACTGCACGGCCAGCTGGGTGTAGACAGGCAAAAGGGCCTTTTCGCGCTCGTCCAGGGCCTTCTTGAGCTCGGCCTTTTGCTCAGGCGCCAGGTCGGGGCTGGCCAGGGCCTGGCGCAGCTCGCGGACCTTTTGGTCCAGGCGCTCCATACAGGCGAGCATCTGCGGCTTGCGGAACTTGATCTCGACGATTCCCTCGGGCTCCAGGACACCTGCGCGGCACTGCTCGTCAGCATACATCTCCATCATCTCCTGGTTGATGGTCGGATCGACCACCACCCAGGCTCCACCGCGCAGCTCACCGTTCGGGATGATGTAGACAAACACTGGCTGGCGGTACTGCGCCAGGGCATCGACAATGTAGGCACCGTACTTTAGCACCTCGTTGAACATGTCGCGCTGGCCGCCCGAGAAACCGCGCCAGTTGGCAAAGATCATCAATGGCAGCTGCTCGCCCTTGTTGAAGTCAAAGATGGCCTGGGCGGTCTTGTAGGCACTGTTCGGGTACCACACGGTGCCGGCCTCCTGCAGAACCTGCTCCTCAGACGCCGGGTTCGCAGGGTCCGCCGGGATCACATTCTCGACCGTGCGCCCCTCCACGGCCACAATGCCCATGGGGATACCGCCCAGACGGGCGCGTCCTGTAACCACAGTCCGCGCCCACCCGCCTAGCGTCTCGACAAACGACCCACGATCGAAGAACCCAGACAGCCAGCCCTGCTCGGTATCGGCTCCGGCCAGGAACAGCCGCGGGTCGGACGGGCCGCTAGGCGGCTCGTAGCCGATCTCACGGATCAACCGAGTCGAGCTGCAGAGCAGGGGCGACAGGCAGTAGGGGCGCATCACGTGCCGTGGGCACAAACGCCAGCCAGCGCACAATCTTGCAGATGCCAGCAAAGTCGTTGTCGGCGGTCAGATGCGACACGCCATTCTTGTACATGATCTGGGTACCGCCCAGCTGCAGGTTCGACGAGTACACATCGCGGCCCAGCACCTTGTTGAGCGCCGGAGCGCCGGTCAGGATGATCGGCTGGCCCTCGTTCTGGACCGAGCGCTGGCCCAGACGCACCAGGTAGGCGCCGATACCGACGGAGCGGCATGTGACCAGCGTCACCGTGAAAATGTCCTCATATGCCCGCGATGTGGCGCCAGCAATCAGTCCCGAGCCGCGCAGGTTCTCGACGCCAAGCCCGTCGGTAGCGCCGACGATCGTGCGTAGGCGATGGCGCACCTCGCCATCGGCCGTGGTCACGGGCTCGGTGATCACCGACCGCACCTTGCCGGCTTCCATGGACTCTAGCTTGTCGCGGTCCTCCTCAGTCAGATACAGGTACTCGAAGCCCTGGGCAGGGTCCTGGGCATCGCGCCAAGCAGGACGGAACAACTCGCGAACTTCCTCGGCCAGGCCGATGCGGGCGCCCGAGTTGGCTGACAGGTAGACACGCGGCAGCCCGTGCGTGCGTGCGTACTGCGTGGCCCGGTAGAAGAACTCGTCCTCCTCAACACCGAATGAACCGATCTTGAACGTAATGTCGTTGGCAATCACCACCACACGCCGGCCCTGCGGCGACTCAGGCGTATACATGGTGCATACCCAGGCCACCATTCCGCACGTGTTGCGGCCAGCGTCGCGGTCGCTCTCGACCAGCGTCTGCGAAGCCTCGTCCCACACCAGCTCCTGCGCGTCCAGCAGCGATAGCGGGGTGCCAGGCACACTGGCGCCAGCCTGCTTGGCCAGCTTGGCCGTGCGCGCCCACTGCACCGATACTGCCTGGCGGAAGAGGTCGGGGAAGTCGTAGACATAGGTGGTGCCCATAACATGTGCCTTGTAGCGT
Organism: Linderina pennispora; assembly: GCF_002104995.1. NCBI lineage: Eukaryota > Fungi > Kickxellomycota > Kickxellomycetes > Kickxellales > Kickxellaceae > Linderina > Linderina pennispora. The sequence continues at coordinate 761,129 of NW_024468257.1, read as the reverse complement.
CTCGGCTGCAGCCATTCCTTGGGCTGGTGCGGCGTCGACACGAGCTTGCCATTATACGATCCCGCGGGCACATCCAGCGACTGGAACACCCACTCGCCGTTGCCATCGCGCACCTCAATGTAGTTCTCGAGCTTGGGCACAAACCCGGACTTGTTGAAGATGCAGAACCGGAACGGTGTCGGCATGTCATCTTCTGAGCCAGTCTGGACCAGGAACCGGATCTCTGCTGCCGTCACGCGCAGCCGGAACAGCCGCTTGCCGTGCCGCTCCAGGAACCCGCGGTACGCCGGCTCAAACTGCGACGCGTCCAGGTTGAAGATTGGGCAGGAAGCTGATGAACAGATGGTTGCAGTCGCAGTTCGGGTACTCCACCGACAGGATCTCCAGCGCATCAAGGATATCGCTGAGCAGCCGGTCCGTTTCCGAAATCAAGTAGTCCACCGTCTGCACCGCCGTGCGCAGCCGCCCCGGCCGCACCAGCACCCGCACAAAGAACCGGCTGTCTGCCGCGTTCGTCTTGCTGACACCATGGTAGATATGCAGCTGTCCGGTTGTCGTTGAAGCACGGCCGGATGTCAAAGTTCGCCAGCCGCGGCAGCTCCAGCTGGTACGCCAGGCCCGGCTCAATATGCCGGATCGTCTTGTCCTCGCCAAAATCAATATTCTCGCGGAACGTGAATGTTCCCGGGTGCTGCCCCGACCGCTGCAGCACATATGTCAGGCGCCGGATACCTGCGTCGCGCAGCGCTGAGGAGTGGGCGGCCGTGAAGGACTGCAGACGCGACGACCACGTGTCGTCGTCGAACGGGTCGTCCTGCGGCACCTGCATGGCGATGTTGATAACGTGTCCGAACCGCGACGTCCCACGCCCGGTCGGCGTCGCCGCACCCTTGCTTGCAGGCGACTCAGTGCCCGTCAGGGCGCTCATCGGCGCGAACCGGCTCTGCGAACGCATGCCCAGTGCCGGTGACTCGGCGCGCGAGTTCGCCTCGCTGCCCGGGCTGCCTGCTGATCAGATCCAGCAGCCGGGTGAAGTTTGCCTCCATCTCCGCAAACGTGTCAAATGAGGCCATGGCACCCTGCCGCAGGTACTTTTGCGGATCTGCGTCCTTGTCCACGGCAAAGTTCAGGTCCGACACGCTCATGATGCGCTTGAGGTCCTGATGCGGTCGAATTGCGTCCGATCTGCCCGGCAAACATGCCCGAGGCATCGTCCTCCAGGATGAAGCGCCAGTAAACCATGAAAAGGAGCGTCGGCAGCGGTGGTGTAGTCAAAGTCCACCAGGCTGTACATGTGGTACGCCCGCCGCACATACACCTCCAGCGCCGCCAGCCGCACCCACGGGTTTGCGTGGTACAGGAAGCTCTGCAGCACATCAAACACGTAGTAGTTGGTCACAATCAGATCCTTGATTGCGTCGTAGCTCGGCGTGCGGAACTCCTCGCCGCCTCCATAGATCGTCTCCGTGACCGCCGACCGCAGAATATGCTCCATCTGCCGCTTGCGCTCCTCCAGCGACGGCACCTGGCACTGCAGCAGCACCTTCGCGTGCCTTCAGTGCTATCTTGGCTGTTGCCCGTCCTGACAGCCCAGTCAGCTTCTTCAGCACCTCCTCGTACGCCGGGTCCAGGCTGCCGGTCTGTGTCGATACCGGCCGGATCACGTCAAGCATAGCCAGGATAATCTTGTTCTTGGTTCCCACGCCTGCGTGCGAAATCATCGCGTCGATGATCTTGGCCGGCTCGTCGCGGTGCATATCGCGCAGCGCAAAGAACCCTTCTTCTTCGTTGATTGCGCTGGAGAACACCGACTCAGCGTCAATGTACCGCTGCAGCAGGCCCAGGAACACTGTGCGCTCATGCACAACCAGACCTTCCTTGTAGTCTTCCAGCACCTGCATCACCGGCTGCAGCGTCGTAGTGACCGTAACCGCATCAGCTGGGCGACATCTCGCAGAGGAAGTTATCCACAATCGCCAGCATCTCCTTTGCGGGGAACCCACTGTTGAATTGCTGCGCCTTGCTGATCTCCTCCTGCAATGTGCTTGTCAGCTTGGCCGGCAGCCGGCTCGATAGCGCCGACAGAACCTCGCCAATCTCGAGGAACGGCAGCTCAGGCTTCTCCAGCAACGCCGCGATCTTCTGTAGCAGCGTCGCTGCCGGAATCGGCGTGATCGTAGCCGTCCAGTGCATTTGGTCAGAAGAATCAGCTTGCGACGCAGCCGCTGATGAGTCTTGCTGCCATACGCCTGCGGCGGTCCGTAGGTCGCCAACTGGCCCTCGAACGGCTTCGCGTGCTTGACACGCGACGGGTCGTCCAGGGTCAGGATACCGAGCACCTCTCCGGCCGTCAGCGTCGATCCCGGGCTGCTTGACGAACTGCACGATGCCGTCCTCAGATGCAGTCAAGGGCATATACATCTTCATTACTTCGATTTCTGCGTACGCCTCACCAGCGCTCACGTGGTCGCCTGACTCCACCAGGAACCGCACCAGCTTACCAGGCGACGGCGACCGCAGCTGCGTCGGGTCAACCTTCCTCCTCGAGTAGGCATGTGCGCTCATCAACAAGCAGACGCGTCGCGCCTACCTCCTCGCGCGTATAGCATGTGTGGCTCTTGCCGTCAAGCAGCACCAGCACTACCGCCGTCGCTCAAGGGCCGCACACCCACTGCCACATTGCACCCGTTAATGTACAGGATCCAGCCCGTGGGCCCGGTGCGGTTTGCAATGAACCGGTACCGCACGCCCTCGTAGATGAAACTCCACCAGGAACGTCGTGCGCAAAAGCGCCTTGCTCGGTGCCTGCCCGCGGTCCATCGCCTGTCTTGAACTCGGCAAGCAGCCGCTCGCTCTCGGCCTGCGCCATGCATGTGGCTCCGCAGATCACTGCTAGCTCCGGATCCGGCCGCTCCGCAGTCAGATGGTCCGGAGATCAGCCGGTCCAGCCACGCTGTGGTGAACCGGTTGCCGCTGAAATCCGACATCTCCAGCAGCCGCACCAGATACTCGACCGTGGTGCGGAAGTCGCCGCGGATCGAGATCTCCTTCAGCGCGACCACCATCGCCTGCCGCGCCTGCTCGCGGCTCGCACCGTACGCGAAAATGTGCCCGAACTGCGAGTCGGCGAACTCGTGCAGACCGCCGTTGGCTGACACCGAGAAGTACCCCCACACGTTGGTCGAGCTGCGGAAGTTCAGCGACTGCATCATGCCGCTGCTTGGCTTGAATCCCGGCCTCGGGGTTCTCTGCCGTAATGCGCACCGCAATAACGTGGCCCTTCGGCTGCGGCTTGCGCTGCACCTCGTTTGCCCGTGTCGACGAGAAATCGTAGTCGATCGATGAGCTGCCCTGCGGGTCGAGGCCGTACAGCAGCCGGATATCGCGCACCCGATGCAGCGGGATACCCATGGATACCAGGAGCTGCGCTGCTGGCAGGTTCACCCCAGACACCATCTCGGTGGTCGGGTGCTCCACCTGCAGACGCGGGTTCAGCTCGAGGAAGTAGAACTTGTCGTCCGCCTGGCGTGTACAGATACTCGACAGTTCCAGCACTGACGTATCCGACCAGCTTGGCCAGTCGCACTGCCGCCTTCTCCATCTGCTCGAATGTGTCAGACTTGGCAATCGTCACAGGCGCCTCCTCAATGATCTTCTGGTGGCGACGCTGGACCGAGCAGTCACGACCAAACAGGGAGATCGCGTTACCGTACTGGTCAGCCAGCACCTGTACTTCCAAGTGACGCGACTCGCCAGCCAGCTTCATGATGAAGATCGGCGACCCAGGGCACCTCGGCCTGACACTGATAGAATGCCGACACAAAATCTGCCTCCTTCGAAACCATGCGGATACCCTTGCCGCCGCCGCCCTCACTGGCCTTGATCATGACCGGGAACCCAATGCGCTTGGCCTGCTCCAGGCCCTCGTCCATGTTGTGAGTGGTAGCCTTCTGGTACGCGCTGTTCCGGCACCTCGAGGTGGTTGAGCTCGTTGACGAACGTGTCGGTAATGCCGTCGCCACTCCACGGCATCGTGGGCACATCCGCGTGCTGCGCGACAATGGTCGACGAGATCTTGTCTCCAAGACTGCGCATGGCCTGATCCAGGCGGACCAATAAACACAATCTTGCTCTTGCTGTCGCGCAGGGACTCAGGCAGCGTCGGGTTCTCCGAGGCGTGACCCCATCCGGCCCAGACCGCATGCGCGCCCGTGCGCTCAGGCAACGTCGACGATCAGCTCGACATTCGCGTAGTTGTTGTTGTTCGTGCCCCCGGGACCTCGACGTACTGGTCCGCCATGCGGATGTACTCGGCGTTGACCTTGAGGTCCTCGGGTGTCGCCATCACCACAAACTCGATTGCGCGCTCGTCCCCGAACGTCGCATACGCCCATTGCCGCACACTGCGGATCTCCTTGACCGCCGCAATGCCGTTGTTGGCAATCAGCACCCGGGTAATCACTGTGTGGCCGCCATGGTCCTTGACAAAGTCGCGCACCTTGCTGGCTGTCGCTGTATCAAGATTGTTGCCGCCTAGTCGATTGGCCATCATAAGAATGTCGTCAAGCAGGAATTCAGTCAAAAAGGGATTGTTAGAAAAGGTTGAGAACAGGCCAGTTTAGGATTCAAAGACGGGGCATCGGAATCAAGAGGGGAGGTAGATATATCGCACGCACGACTCAGCAGTACTGTCATGATATCACCGTGTAATGACGCGCAGTTATGCACATACGAGCTGTTGTCCTTCTTGTGCGCGCCATGCATGGCGGTTGGTGAGAAGAAACTGCGGTGGCTAACCATCGAGATATTGCACCGAAAAATTCACACAAACCTCTCCTATCCCCTCTATCGAGTGGTGCAGCCACGCTAATACTTGAAGAAAAGTAGCATCTACATGCGCGACATTGCAGCAGAAAAAGCAAGACGGCCTGCTACTTACCAACAAACTGCTGGATCTGGTTCGTAACTGCCATTTCGTCAGTATCTTTTCAAGAGCTGATTTTGCTGTGGACCAAGTCGAATCTTGTTCTGCTCCTTTTGCTGGAAGTATCCCGGAAGCGCTGTTCAAGTGGCCTTGCCCGAAACAAGAAATAACGTAGAGGCTGTTTTTGATCGGTTTCTTTCACAAGCCAAAACAGAGTATAGTCTAAAAGCGTGCCAGCGTCGCAAGACGGTTTTTTGGGATAGGGAAATTCTTTTGGTTAGTACCGATGCTTTCACATGCCAGAGTCTCCATGAGTCAAGGATATAAAGAGGGCTGGGGGAGAGGGACGAAAGGACCACCACCACTACTTGCTCTTCCTCCCCGTCCTTCCCCTTCTACCACCCTGGTCCTTTTTTCATTGCGATGCTTACAGCCTGTGCGAAAAAGTGATGTTTTGTTGAAGATGGAGAAAACAAAAGAATAATGTAGAAGGAAGAGGTGCAAAAAGTAGACAAATAGGAAGAAGAGGTATAAAATTGTGTATCAAGTGCCCAGTCTCTTTTTATTGCGGCTCCTTGCACCGAACGCTACCACAACTTTATAATACTCGCGACCTCGCTCGCTTTTGCTCGGGCCTCTCCCTCCTCCTGAATCCAAAAAGCCGCCTGTTATCTCTCGCCTCCGAACGCCCTTCTATGCCAGAAACAATAACAAAGCTACCTTCGCGTTTATCTTTGGGGCAGAGGCGATTGAGAGAGAAACCCGATTCTAAGGGGGCGGTGGGCGTATTGAGAAGTTCCACTTGGCAGGTTTCTGACCAGCTGGCTAAAAAACTCCTTGTCCCAAAAACTGCTTCTTCCAGTCTCACAGATCGGTGGTCCATTAGCGCCAGCCCGAGCTTCGCAGTAGGCGGCTCTCCCCCTTTTTTTCTTCCCACCAAACCGCTCTGCTGCTCTCACTGCCACCTGGAGTTTTAGGCAGATCGGCTTGGACGTGAGCCCCGAGCTTATCAATGACGCTCTGCCTCTCAATGGCACTCGCTGCAGCGCCCAGTCACAGATTGGCACTGTGGCCATCCTTTTTTCCTTTTATCTTGCTGCCTGCTGGCATCGGTCCACGGGCCAAATACCCCGGCTGATTCGGTGTGCATGCGGCGTTCTCCTGGCAAATGGGATATCTCCAGATTTTACTCTCTGCCTTCCGGTTCCTCTCATGCGCCTGTTTGGGAGGAAGGATTGGTGTCCTCTCCGCCCAGGACTCGGATGCCCCTCCATACGCCGTACTCGAGCTGCGGCTTTTCTCCTTGCCTTACGTGCTTTCAACGTCACCCATCTATATTGCTGGCGATACGACAGCGCCCAACAAAATATGCGCAGACGGGTCCCTCCACCTCCTCGGTATGGAATGGCGCTTGCAAAGCACATCGCGTCGTTCCTGGCGATTCAAGATGAGGTAATCCTTGATCTGATTTTCAGCGCTCGCCAACGACAGCAGCGCCACCACTGCAAAATGCACACGTGCAGTTTGGAAACGAACCTGTATTGAAATATACATGGTTTCTTTTTTTGGAATTACAGAGAGCAGTATATATCTATGTGGATGGCCTCAGTTGCCTGGGAAATAGACCTCGAAGTCCAGGGCTGCAGGCCGACCACCCTCACGCGACGTAGCAGCGTACGGGACGTCGGGGCTGGCGATGTAGAACGAGAGCTCACCGCCTTGGCTCCCAGCCTCCTTGCACATGGCTGTAACATCCAGCCTGAAGTCCTCATTTGAGTCAATAGTATACTCACTATAGTCACCAACCTTGGCAGGCTTGTTGGCTCCAGAAACACGCGCTTCGTCCCAGCTGCCCTCTGCACGGATAGCCATGATCTTGGTCAGCCCATGTCCCGGAGTCTGGAAGAACGGCAAGTCCAGTGTGCACTTTGTGATGTAGTTGGAGTTCTGCACCGCCTGATCTGGCAGAGAGAACCCGATCAGGATCTCGGAAACGTTGTCAGGTTTGTTGGACGCGTCAAGTGTCTTTGCCGTGCCCTGGGCGGTGTAGTAACTGTTCTGGCTCATCCCAATTGTAGCATCCTTGGATGCAGAGATAGTGAAACTGCTACCAAATGCAGGCGCGGCAGAGGTAGTCATGGCAGCGGCGAGGAAGGCGACGGTAGTGGCGAAGAACTGCATGTTTGGTGTTTGACCTTTGGTATGGAATGATGTCTTTGGCTGTGTTGTTGTATGCTGGTTGCTGAATCGGATTCCTCGGCTCATATTTTATACCATGTCTGGCGAGATATCTTTTAGCCATGACTGGATGTATTTTTAGAGCAGGAAGACGAGTCCAGATCACCGCCCGGTATCCAAGATCCTTACCTGTGAGAAAAGGGGTGGGTTGTCAATGTGACATCAAGGCATCAAAAAAGCTATTTTTAGATCTACATGCATCCACTCTTTGCACAAGCAGGGTGTCAGAAATCGGCTCTACGGTTGTCTATCTAAAAGAGAGAAGTATAGCTGTGATAAACTGTGAGCGGATCTGTATAATTAGCTAGCGGTGTCCAGGTATACTGTTGAACTTGGGTGACCTCTTGCTGCAGCCGGTGATTAGACTGGCTGGACTGACTATACTGTTTCTGCTGCTGACATGGGTACCACTACCACCATTACCCTGTACTCAACGTGCTACATATACCAGTCCAATTAAATTTCTATGCTTTAAGACTGCTGACATTCGGGCAACCCCATGCCCTTCGCCACCATGTGCAGATACAAATCCCCACCTATATAAACATTGTGGGTCCGGAACGGCCCTATCCTCCTTTTTTCACCTTATTAATCTCTAGTCATATTCATTCCATATGGCTCATAACTACTGGACTCTCTGAAGGTTAACACAAACAATTGATTGTGTACACAGCAAGCCTTTCCTAAGTGGCATAGCCCTTTACCTGTCCAGATATCACATTGGCTTACAAGGTGTCTACATTCAAATACGTGGTAACAAAATAGTGCAGTTGAAGTTTTAAATAATTCTAAGCAGCTCTGCTGTGAGTGGAAGCTCGCCAGAGAAAGGTAGGAGGGCATTCCTAGTAGAGAACATTTCAACATAATGTATACATATGTATTGGTACCTTAGGCTCATTGGAGAACTTGTCTAGAGAAATGCATGTAGCTCGCATACTTGAATTTGATGATGGTGGTTGACCCAGCCTTAATAATGATAGATTCCTCTTCTGCAGCTGCTGCTGCGCGCAGACTTAGGACGCGATGCCCCCAGTACTATTTGTTCCTACTTGTCAAAATTATAAACGCTGGTTGGCTGAAAGAGACACATTTTGACAACCAATTATGCTTTCCGGGAAACATCCTCAACAGTGGCTGCAACAGTGGAGTATTCAAGCAGACAATGCTAAAATACATTAGACAATGGGAAGGTCGCCTCTAATGCTGCTACATGCTGGCCAGCCAGAATACTACTGCTGCAAACCACTCTCATCCCATGGCATAAAGCATCGCTGTTCTTGGGTCACGCGTCCAAACCTCTTGTTGGTGTAGTATACATTCTTCAGCTGCAAGATGCAGCAGTAAGACAGAGTGCCTTGGCCCTCTGTTAAAAGACGCTAAGGGCACCATTTCCTCCAGTGCAAACACATATTTCTTCAACTTGCATTCTCGGCTTTCTCACTCATTTACTTCAACAGCTATCAAGAATATGATGCCCAAGACTGTAGCCATTATCAACTCCTTGGCCTGCGATAGAATACTGGAGGACATTTTGCTTCTTGCTGTCCAAGGGAGGGCACGAGGAAGTAGGGGTGGTAGGTTCATTCCTGAGGATGATAGAATTAGCCTCGGTCTGTCGCCAGTGGAGGTTCCATCTTACTGCGCACATATGCCGGACAGCTATAGTCGAATGCAAGCGGAATGCCGTACCAGAACACTGGTACAAGCTTGTCTCCCCAGCTGCAGATGGGTGTCCAACATCAACTTCATTACTGCGATGGGCTTGTCTAATAAAACGGAGGAACTCTACATATCCGACATTGACGGCAAAGGCACCTCTTCGTTTTCGACTGCAATGGAAAGCCCTCCGATTTGGCTCGTACGCTTGGGACAGAGTGACTACACTAAAGCTTGGCCGGTTTACATTCAAGGATACGGAGACAGGGCAGCCCTGGCGTTATTGGCTCAGGCTTTTTCTCTTCTCACCTCCAATCTTCCCTCCGTCAGCCATGTCGACTACCCAGTTAGACGGCCCACCAGGCACCTGCGGGATCACGCTACGCGCAATGCTGATTAACCACTACACTGCCAATTCCAAAACCGTCTATATCCGTGAGTGGTATCTGACAGCCTCGCTGGGGCTCCTTCGCCAAGACATCACCAAGCTGGATATCAACGCATCGTTCGTTTTTGGCGCTCCGAGAGATCTACGGCTTCCAAACTCTGCGCTTCGGTGCTTGCGATTAACTGATGCCGGACGCGGGTTTCAGTGGAATTGGTTCCGGAATGGTGCAGATGGGCAACGTATCGTATTCCCAGAACTAGTGGAACTTACGCTAGAGTTCGTGTACATAGGAGATGAGATGGGAACTAAAAGCTTCGCTGGATTTGGCTTGAGCTTCCCCAAGCTGCAAAAGCTCAGTACGCTAGATGCTCTCCTCTATTATTCAGACTTTTACACCACTTTCATCGACTCACCGTTGGAATCCCTTCACATAGCCGAGATGAAGGCCCATTTAGAATTTGTAGATCCCAGAGTGATCAGGGGCTGTACGTGTTCTGAGCATATGCCCTACAGAAGGTCCTCCAGCCCCGCTCTACTTGGAAAATCCCTATGACAATCTGCTACCTGCCGACTCGATGGTTCGGGCGGCCACTCTAGTCAGCATTCCATCGTACATGCTACCAGAAATCAACTGGACGAATCTCTGGAATCTCAGGCTGAACCTGAACAAGCTAGAGTTCGAGCCAATTGACACTCTCTTGTCGCGCCTTCCACTTCCTCAAGAGCCTTTCCATCGGCTACTACATATGCTCGTGGCTAGCCTGTACGTGACTACCATCCTCGCTGTGCCAGTTGTGACTTGCCCCTGGAACCACTGAGTATGAGTCCTTCAGTCCGTTTCGATTGATATCGACGATAAGAGGACATATCCAGTATGTCGCGAAATGGATCTGCAATTTGGTTCTGCACACACCCGTCGCTGCTGAAGGTCTGTGTTCCCATCCGCGTGCGATGAACGAGATCAGAAACTTTGCCGATTTGTCTGGAAAGGTTTTAAGCTGTCAGCAAGGCAACCAGCTACTTGACAAGTTGATTTCCTGTTTTAAATAAGAACATACCTGCTATTATACGAGTGAGCTTCTCCAGATTGTAGGAGTTTATAACTCAGAATAATGTCAAGCATGCTCTGACTAGTGGCCAGTAGCATTGGAACAGCTGCTCTAAATGGTAGCCAGATAGCATATGAGTTAATGCTGGTATTTTCTAGCGCCACAGGACAATCGTGTCGACCTATCCAGTAATATTTTAATGATGTCAATCAGCTGCTAAATAGTGCTACATCAAGTGGAATTTTATGATCTCCTATGCTTACCTAATAGTACATGCAGTTCTGGCCCAAGCCCTATCAACTATGCATCGATTAAGCCGCTTCGAAAGGACAAAATTAAGCAATGCTGAACGTAAAAGCGAGTGTGGGCGAAATCTAAATAAAAAAATTGCATTGCTAATAATAAATATTGAAATCATCCTAAACCTTGTCGATATGAATCCGTAATGCATCTTTTGAACACCAGCGGTGACCCTCGCCATCAAGCCCGATAAAGCCGACGGATTCACTAGCCCAATCGCAGGTAACATACAGCGATCCCATCCCACTTGGTCAGTATAATATCACCCCGGTCATAATTAATCTGAAGGCGCTCTGTTCGCTGTGGAAGATGGGGAACAAAGGCAGATTGCGTATGCGTCATCCTCAGGGCAGCATAAATATTGCCCGTTGTACTTCAGGTAGACTATGCCCTGCACGGTTTCGACTGGTAAAGATATTGCCGGTGCCGGGGCGAGCCATGAGTGTACGGTCGACGACATGGATCCCAGCAGTGTCGCCTTTAAAGTGCTGGCTATCGCCATCATCGCTGTCACTGTCATCCGAGTCATCCGAGTCATCGTCATAGTCACCACGATTCGAAACCACAAGGACAAACCTGTCTCCATCATGAACCTCGTTCGCGTTCATATCCATCAGCATAAACTCATTATCCAGCAAGCGCGTGGGCGGCTGGCAATCCTCAGAACGGCCACTCTCTTTCTCGTCAAATGCGCTGCTAGCGGCAAAATCCGTCCTGTGGCCGATAATAGGCGAAGCATCTGGGGGTGGGCATAGGGCTGCAGCCATCATCGGCCTTGCCGACATTGAAGCACTGGTATACGCCCTCCTCATATAAAATGAAGTAGTTATTGCAGCATCCTTTTGCGGCCCTAGTAGTCTTAGCGAAACGCAAAAGGTCCCTGTTCCTGTAGCGGAATACAATCGTGTTGTCGTTGAGCAAACCGACGTTCAGCTCTCCGACGCTGTCAATGTGGGCAAAATAGATAACAGGGGGTTCGGGGTAGTAAAGCAAGCCATTGCGTTGAGATAGGTTGGCCCATCTGAACTTGTCCACGAAGCCGAAGTAAATCGCCAAACTGATGTAGTTTCGGGATATGTAGTCGCACTTTGATGGGCCGCCAGGAATGTTGTAGACTGTGAAGAAGTCTCTTGCGAACACAATAAATGGTTTGTTGGACGAGCTCTGGTGTCGGACCGCCTGCTGCTCGCTGTCGACGTCGATGAACTGCGTTTCGTTATCAATGAAGCACGGATAGATGCAGCGGCGATTAACGTGGATAGGGACGAAGACAGTGAGCATAGCGAGTGGAGATAGGCATAAATGGTGGAGAAAATAGTGTGGAGCCTGAAAGTGCAACGCAACGGTCTGGGAAACCGTGTTCATTTTAAATGAACCATGAATGGACTGCGTAAACCGCATCGCTTGAGAGATAAACCCCCGATAAAGAGTCTGCTAATCAAAACAGTCCAAATTTTTTCTGATGGATCCGCGCCTGCTATTTTTGCTGCTGGGATTTCCTGGCCGGTTCGCAGTGGAACTGGCCGGTTCTTGGCCGGCAAGCCTACATATATTTTCTCATAGCCAATATGTTTTTGCACATGCCCTAGGCCCAGCATAATTCATTGTGGCATGCGGTGAACAATTTTCGGCCGATTCGAAATTGCGTTGACAATCCTTGGCGCTCCTTGGTATGGCCAAACTGCGTTGCTCTGATACGATATTCTCAGAAGCCCCTCCCTCATGGCCAGTGCTGCATTTGCGTCTGCTGGATCTCAACAGGACGCAAAATGCCGAGCTTCACATGCCGGAGAATATCAATTGAGAATCAGTTTGAACGATCGCGTTGATAAGACGATACTAGCAGAGCCTTCCACCTTGTGTATTCGACACCTCGTATATACAGGAATCTTGCCCTTACAGTCAACCACGCCATCTACAGACTATTGTTGTGGTTATTGATACTTGCACATGAAAACAACCCGGATATGTATACGTTGTGTTTTCCGCTTTGTAACACCGGTGGATATCGCACGGCCACTCGCAATGCTGCTGCTTCCAGTACCATACACAGCTCCGGTAGGAGTATGCTTTTCATTGTCGAACATACGCCCTATTTGCATGGGACGCCATAGGACTGCGCGTATCTTGGCAGTCTTGTTTTGAAACGGCCATGAAACCTAGCAAGGTACAATCAATACAGCATGGTATTTTTGAAACAGTTACAGATCATTGGTGCTCCAAGAATAGTGCATGTTAACCCTGGTATTCCACATACTAGTACTAGCGGTCTATAACCACAGTTCGATCTATTGTTCATCATGAGGCGGTTCTTCCAAGGCTGTGTAATGTGAGTACACAGAGCAAGTGGTGCAGAACTGTGCCTGCTTAGGGCATATTGTCCACACGCATTCGACAGCAGCTTCCCAAGTGCTAATCTCCAGTAATATTAAATCAGTCAGATCATCCTTTTCAGTAATCATTGTTGATTTCATGCTGGACTTGGTGCCTCCTCTCATCACTGTAGTTTTTCCTTCAGCTATTTATCTCAATTACCTTGCCACTGAATGCATTCTACACTGGCGACAGCATGCAAATGCGTGCGGTCCAAAAGCATTCCTAAACTGGTGCCTGTACGCTGCCAGCGTGTTTACACACAGCTGCCGCTTGGCGCCGGGCGCACAAGGCTGCGAATGCCGCTAGACAGCGAAGTACCAGCACAGCAGAACAACGCACAGCCCTTGATCCACGCCATAGACCCATATATAAGCCCAGAAATCACGCAGCTGTTGGACAAGGAGGTTCAGCACCTTCCTGGATCGCATCACTGGCGATTGAACAAGCCTGAGAGGAAAAGATAGCGACTGGCGAAGACAGCAAGGAAAACATCGCATTCGGTTCCACTTGACGCAGAAGATCCAACAGCTCCACCGTGAGGATTATGATGAAGCAGCCCATGGTTCTACACTTGTTCGACGACATGTAATGGTGCGGGAACTCGAGACTACACTAGCTGAGTTTGAGCAAAATCGCCGATATGCAGCCTGACAACTGCCCTGATTCGTTTTCTCGATATAACAGCCGAGCCGGCGCTCAGCTCGACGGATGCATCAGAGATTCCTGGCCAAAGCGTTGGCACAGTACAAGAAGATCCGTGTTAGCTCTAACTCGCAGCAACTTATACCACAGATTCGCCCTACGTATGCGATTCTGTTGATAACCGAGCTTAACTTCTCGCGCTCGTCGCTGTATTACAGCAGCCGCTTCGACCTGATCATTCAGATATATGACGACTTTGCTCGGATGGGCAGCCCAATCACCGACACTCTGGCGTTCAGCCTGTACCTACGAGCACTGAACGAGAGAGGCATGCATCGGCAGGTATTTACAGCAATCGAAAACTACAACAAGCTGCCTGGCACGACAACCAAGGATGTATTGTCAGCGGCTGTGATACGGCAATTATTGGCGGCATATTTTGGCGCTGGACGTCCAGACAAGGCCGTGGAACTGTTTGATATGCTGCGGACGAGCGATGCACACCGAGTACAGTTGACTCCGCACACGTATACGAAAGTTATCGAGGGAGGGACTACAGTCGGGATATCTCAACAATGGCGAGCTGTTGGCACTAGTGGACGAGCTCCTGGATCTGCTAATAACCAGTAAAACCCCTGCAGAACAGCACATAGGCGTCTTGAATCAGCTGCTACAGATAGCGGGGTTGAGCAGCAACTACGACTTTCTGTTCGCCGCCTTGGAAAAGTTCCTGGCCCGCAAAGTCGCAATTAGCTACACAACATTTGCTATCCTGCTAAAGGTCCATGCCCAGATCCAGCCTGACGTCTCCCATATGCTGAACTTGTACCGGCTGATCACCTCACACAAGCAGGCGCAGAGCATGATGACGACACCGGTGTTTAGTGCCTTCATTGATTACTTTGTGCGTGCCAACAAGTTAGGCGCATGCTGAGAGCGTGTTGGAGGACCTGCGGCAGCATCCAATTGCTCAGCCAAACATGCGCACAGTCGGGCTGCTGATGGCACGGTATGGCAAAGCGGGACTAATGGACAGGGCACTATCGCTGTACCACAGGATCGTCGACAGAGGACAATATTGTGCCCGACTGGTCAACATATATGTTGCTAGCTGAAGCCATATACCGCAGCGCCTATCCGCTTGACCGAGTGTCGCCTAGCCTGGAGGGGTTCGAACAGTTCGACTCGTTGCTTGTGGATATAATCCACCAAGGCAGGGCGAACAACTACAGCGGTATGTTTTCGGCGTTCTCGGAGCTGCGGTTGCTGGCGCCGACCAGCATGATGCCGCTAGTGGCTGTGTTGTTCCAGTCTTCCAATATTGCTCGCAAGCGGGTACGTGCGATCCAGAACGGACCCATGGCAATTACTCGGCTTGGTGCAGGTTTCCCCACAGATGCAGAGTTTGAACTCTTTACAGCAAACTTCCGTACCTGTGTTGACGACTTGCTCAGTTCGTCGGAAAACGGGCTGCCTGTAAAGCAGTTTCTGTTCAATATGGCGATCTCAATATCGGCTCAGATACGGGACTACGATACCACGCAGCGGGTTTACGACTATCTCGCCAAGACCGAAGGCATGGAGCCCACTGCCCAGACGTTCCGGGCGTTGATCCGGTCGTACATCAGCAGCTTCGACTATGCCGGCGCAACCGATGTCTTGGATGAGCTGGCAACCCGCAATGTTCCGCTGTCCTGCATCACATTCAACGCCCTAATCCATGGGTTCATTGCCGCAGGCCTACCTGAGCAGGCCATCAAGGCGTACTCCTTCATGGTCGGACGTCCCGTAGCCTCTGCTTGAGGCGCCAGAGTTCAAGGACTTTCTGCCTGTCACCAGGCCTGATATCTACACGTTCGCGACTATGGCCGATGGGCTAGTCAGCGCGGGTATGTTCAAGGAGGCCATTGTGGTGTTTGAGGATTCGTTCACGCTGCTAAGCTATGTGCCAAGGCAACTGCTGGAGACACTGGTCAGTAGTCTGGAGGAGAAAATGCAATTCGACTTGTCGCAAATCTGCCTGAAGCGGTTTGGTCGGCGGATTGAGGAAAGTCAGCCCGCGGAGGTCCAGGTTGCGACGTCTGACGGCAAGCAAATTGCTATGGCAGAGACGCCGGCGGACAAGCTGCCGCTATCGTACTTTGGGTACCTGCTCCAGCGCAGCCGCAGAATGTAAGGCATCATCGCTGCATTTCATTTTGCATATCACGCAGCAACCCCTATACTGGTCCCCGGATCCGGTTGATTTGTCACGATGATCCCACCGCTGGACCTGGGCTGGCTGACAAATATGCTGGCCCTATTTGAGGCGACCGACTGTCTGCTGCTCTTTGTGCACTGCACTGTAAACTGCTTTCTACTTCATGTTTCTGAATCAACTTTGCAATCGCACCAATTTACTTTACCGCATTCGACAAATGAGCAGCACCACCCGAGAGTTCCTTGCCAACCGGCCCACGTACGCCCAGGATGTCAGCAAGCTGCAGCCCTTTATCGACCTTGCTGTTGACTGGCAGGCCTCGCATGGCGTTGTGCTGCGGGCGCCCCAGCTCAGTGGCGCTGATGCCCCGTGGCTCAAGGCTGCGCTGACGCCAGCACCAGTAGCACTTGCACCCAGCCCGATTCCTCGCACCGAGTTCGAGAGGGTCGTCCAGCTGCAGCCAATTCTGAACCAGCTGTTCCATCGGATTGCCAACGACCACGAGTTTCTGGTCAGCACACTCGAGAGCCTGGGCAGCGCCGATGAGTTTACTGCCAGGGTGTTCAAGATGTACTTGGATCAGCGCGAGCTGAATGTCGAAAAACCGGCCGTTATTGGCGTGCACAGGTCGGACTATCTTATTGATGCGCCAGCTGCGGAGCCAGCGTCGGTTCCCCGAGCCAAGCAGGTGGAATTCAACACGATTGCAGCATCGTTCGCCTCGCTGTCGTCGCTGGTGGGGGACCTGCACAGGTAGGTGGCTGACGTGGAAACCTTGGCGATGCTGCCGACACATGGAGGGCAGGCAAAGTGGCATGCCACTGCTCAAGCTCTTTGTTTCTGTAGGTTCCTGCTCGCCAGAACTGGATACGAGGGCCTCATCGAATCCGGCTCGATCGAGCCGAGTCAGCTGCCAACCAATGAGTCTCTGACGAGCATTGCGGATGGCATTGCGGCTGGTTTTAGTCTATACGGAAACTCAGGGTAAGTAGATAGCTGCTCTGCGGCATCATCGTGCATTACATGTGAGATTTCTCCGCTGAAGCCTCGCGCTCCTCCCCGCATCTTTTTTTGGGGGCGTGGATGTGTGCAGCGGGCAGATGTCAGCGAATGTGAAAGAGCAAAATTTTTCTTGTTCGAGATCGGCTAAGCATGCGGCAAATCGTTGAGAAAATAATATTTCCCCATGTGTGCGCTGTCCTTGTAGTGCAGTTGTGGTGATGGTCGTCCAGCCCAATGAGCGGAACGTGTACGATCAGCGGTGGGTCGAAACAGGGCTGTGGGAAAAGTGAGTGTCGAGTGTTTGGCAGGTAGCGCAAGAGCGAAGGCACAGAATGCGCTGGCAACAAAAGCAGTGCCCGTTAGCACTAGGTTTACTAAGCCCCTTGGGACACGCATTGAACTGCGATCATGCCTTTGTTCGCTGCTCCCTCAACCAAAACATAGGCACCACATCAAGACAATCCGCCTGTCGTTTGCAGAAGTTCTCGAGAAATGCACTTTGGATGAGAACAACCGCCTGTTCATGTAAGTAGCTGCTAGCCAGACCTGAGTCAATGGTGCGGTGGCGCACGATGCACGCCATCCTGTTGGCGGTGTGGCTGGGTGCTGGCCAAAACATAACCTAATTTAGAAATCCAATGTTGTACATTCACCACATTGCATTTGTAGCAATGGCGAGGAGATTGCGGTAGCCTACTACAGGTCGGGATATGCGCCAACGGACTTCCCAACTGAGCAGGAGTGGCAAGGCAGATGGCTTATTGAGAAGAGCCGCACTGTTTCTGTTCCCAACCTCGCATACCACCTAGCGGGCTGCAAGAAGATCCAGCAGGTGCTGGCCCAGCCAGGCGTTGTTGAACGGTAAGTTAGCAGGCTGGTAGCGAGAAAGTGCGCCTGCGTACCCGCGTTCCAAAAATGGCAATGTAATAATATAGACACTTGTTTTGATTCTTTGCCCTCCTGTAGGTTCATTGACGATCTTGGTACGGCCGATCTCGTCCGAGAATGTTTTGTCGGTCTCTATCCATTGGACGAGACCAAGGATGGACAGGATGCAGTGCAGACTGCCAAGAGCAACCCTGACAAGTACGTGGTCAAGCCCCAACGCGAGGGAGGAGGTAAGTGAAGTGCTACGGTGTCGCTGGTCCCTGGCGAGGAGCGCGGCCTCAACTCCGTGGTGTGGGAATGATGGCAGATATCGTGGGAGTCGCCAAGAATGTACTGAGCCTTGGCCCATGATAGGTTACAACACGTATGGCGGCGACATTCCGCCGCTTCTCGAGAAGCTCAGCGCTGAGGAGCTCCGGGGCTACATTTTGATGGAGCTAATCAAAGCGCCTGGGTTCAAGAGCGTGCTGCTACGTGACGGTGCACTGTTTGCGTCGGAGGTCGTCAGCGAGCTCGGAATTTACGGCATCTGGGTTAGGTAAGGCTTGGCCAACAATGCGATGGCATGGATAGGGGAGGCACCTGGCGCACATCATGATGTGCATGCAGCCTCTTTCCCCACATTATGCGCATGGTGATGTAATATCATTAATGGTCTCTTTTTTCAAGCATTTTTGCCAGTGTGTTCGCTGTTTTCTCTGTAGTGATGCCAGCGGGTCTGTAGTTGTAAACAAGCATGGTGGGCACCTGCTTCGGACCAAATCCTCGGATGTATATGAGGGTGGTGTCGCTGCTGGATTTGCAGTTATCGACTCGCCGCTGCTGGTATAGTGGCAGCAGGCTGGCAAGCGGTTATTTTTAGCAAGACAGACTGTGACCAGGAAATACCGGATGGGCCTGTCACCATTGTGAAATGATGTGACCGCATTTCGTCCCCACTCTGCCCACCATCTTCTACGCCCGCCTTCTCGGTCACAGTTCGGGTTTTTCAGAAACCAGACCACAGTTGGGCAGGAATTTATTTTATTGCCCGTTTTCCTTTGGGTTCGTTTTTTAATAGTAGCTGGTTTGGTGGCTGCATTACAGGAAAATCGCCTTTATGTGGTCCACAGGGGATGTCATTGCGGCAAATGAGAGCGCAAGAAGTACACTAGCGCGGGATTTCCGAATACATGCAACAAGGCCGGCCATCTCCGTGTAGTCCCTACTTTTGTGGGCAAGGTAGTAGCCTGGTGAGCAAATGAAATAGTGTGCCCAAAACCGCGCCTGATTGCTCACAGGCGCCTAGACATGCACATTGGCCAACAGACGGCGGACAGGCGGGACATGATGTGTGATCGAGAGGCATCAACAGACATACTCCCTTATTTGTGGCCGTGCATGTCAATATGGCGGTAACACTGGACTAAAAAACGACAAAGCATGTATTACTCGAATGATCAAACAGAAGACTGCTCTAAATGGGACTGGCTATGGGCTTCGGAATCGAAATGTGAGGCATCGCTATCGTCGATCTAGACGGAATCAGCTCTACGAATCGCAGACGTGAAGAAATGACCAGGTTTTTGTGCTGCTGCCTTATATGGGCATCAATCTGCCCTCATGTTATTCACAACGTGCTCGCATCGACAGTGTCGCTCTGTTTATCTCTAGATCTACCAGGTGATAGATTGTGCAAAATGGCGATTTGACTATTGGCATTTTAGCAGCACAGCGCTTTGCATGTGATAGCTTTGCATGTGGCGGACAGAGGACATATACAAGCGGGCAATGTGCAGCGTGCATCTAATGGTTAAGCGTAAACCGCACCCAGGCCAACGCTGTAGCAGCAGGCTTACTGGTGCGAATTCTGGCTGAATTCAGTGTTTATTTGGTGGGAAATCTGTGCCTGCCTGGTGCTCTTGTAGAGACTTCCACAATGTCCGTTTATCCAAAGGATGGCTCAGAGAGTAGCCTGGATGCTGTTGTGGTGGCGATTCGTGGTGTTTGCAAAAACAACAAAACCCCATTGCCGGCTCTTGATTCAAGCCACTTGCGCTTTGAGAGCTGCAGTTAATTCTCAGGCACCCAGAGGCATGGCCTCCGAATACTACCTTTGCTTAGGCCATGCGTATGAGGCACAAGCTGGCAGGCTAGGCACACTAAGGAGCAACATCGGGCAATTTAATGTCCCAAGCCCAGCCAAAAGCTGAAGACAGAATAAAGGGGGTGGCAGGAGGGGGTGTTCGTGGGCGGGGTTCTTTGCATTGCTTGCAGAGGGTGGCTTCCGAAAACTTTGTGGAAAGGTGGCCTCTGAGATTGGCGATTAAAAATGGACGAAATCAAGACACAGGAAACGAACGATGAGAGGGTATCTGAGACCCGTCTGAGTCTCAAAGGTGCTCGCTCTAGCACTTTCTGGCTGAGGCTCTCTCCCCTCCTTCAAAAGACCAGTGTCGGACACGCATATTTTCTTTCACATTTCCCTTGCCGCGCATTATTTCTCGTACCCCTTTCCCTTTTTCCTTCGTCCACTTCATTTATCCTCTTTTTGTTTGCTTCCTGGTCACATCCCTTACCGAGGCTCTCGCTCTTTTCCCTTTCAGCCTAACCACATCGCTGGTCACGGTTGGACATGTGCTAGGCTGGCAACTCGCTCATTATATCCAGAGAATTCTCAGTGTAAACAGTGCGAGGCATTATAGGTATGTGTGCTTATCTGCTACCGAGCCACCACATGTGGCTTTCCCCTGCGTTTTTTCCCTTCGAAGCTACACAAAACCGAAATCCAAGAAGCCCCATGCATACTGCTGTTGTCGTTCGCATGTCGCCCAGCTGCCTGCCATGGTGCTTGCGTTTGGGTCCAAGGGCCATTGTCGCAGGCCCATCCATGTATCAGTGAGCTCTTGCCCTTATTTAATCGGACTCGCCCGCTCCACTTACTGCGTTCCCCCTTTCTCCCATGCTGGTTTACGGTCTTTTTGGGCTTGGGAGCCACGCCCATGTCTCGCCTGCCCGCCGACCAACAATCGATCCCGAAGCAATTGTCACCACAGAATTGGCTCGAAATAGCCCCCTCCTGCTACTGCAGATAATCATGCGCAGCTTTCCCCTGTTCAATTAATCTGGCTTGGCAGAGAAAAATATGAAAATGCGGCAATTCTTTACTGCCTGTGTTCAAGCAGAGCAGACTTCCACCCCTCTATTTCTGATTTTGAGTCTGTCCGGCTCACAACCAACCCCCCTTCCCCTCCCCTGCTTTTTAGTGGAACCCACACATAGTTCAGGCTAACACTGATCTTGAATGCGACTATTTCCTTTTTCCCTTACCCATCCCAGCAAACCTTTTGGTCTGTGTGGCCACAGACGCAGCCCGCTTTTCTCATCCCTTTTTCTGTATTTAAACGATAAGCCTCCCCACCACTCGGGCGCTAAGAAGCACCAGCCGATTGTTTTCTTCTCAGCTCCCCTCTCTCCTCCTTAGTCTTTATTTTTCAGTGCCTTTCTCGTTATTTCTTTACCATCAGTATTTTTGTTTTCGATTTGAAATATTCATGTAAATATCGTCTGCACATCATAGTCCTACGTGCTACCAGAAGACCTTAGAGCCAACGCGTGTCGGCCTTCGTTTTGCTTTGCTGTGTGAAAAGAGTAACGTGCTAATCTTGCGAGTTATCCGAGTTTCTTTTGTTGTAGAGATCTCAGTGACATTTCCCCTTTCGCTTTGCTATATTTGCCCCTATAGTTCAAGGAGCCTTTTTTTCTTTTCATATCCTGCACCCGGCATATTCCCTCTCTCCTCCTCTTCTTCGTCTTTTTTATTCTTCTCATTTCCTTCGTCATCCTTATTATCAGTGAACCCCCTTTCTCTGTAACACCACCACTCCCTTTATATTATTCTCACCCTCGTTATACACATACTTCGCACCAAAGCGGCAGTCCAAATAGCTGTCTCTCTCTCCTCTCTCTCTCTCTCTCTCTATTCATGACAAACTTACTGGAATCAGCGGAATCTGGAGAACACAGCGACAGCTACGACAACTACGACTCCAAGTGCCAGCCAGCTGAGCGAATACCAGCATATCGGAACGAAGCTGATATCCGGTCCCTCCCACCGCATTACTTGCCAGACAGTGGAGCGCAACCTATGGCAGCGACCACAGACGGTGGATCAGACCCTGCAAGGGGGTATAGTCATCCTGAACCACGCTCGGATTCAGTTGGTGGAATGGCAGTTCAGCAGGCTACACATCACCACTACCAGCATCAGCAGCATCAGCAGCAACAACGCCTACCACCAGGCGGGCCACTGGAGATTATACATGGCTCCAGCCCGATTGGACCCACGGACAATGCCGATACCAGACGACAACCTGTCAAAAATCAACCCGCGTTTAAGGTAAGCTAGAAAGCTGCTGTTGTTCAGCGCTATAGCGAATGTTGATTCTGTGTAAGCTAGGATGTTGCCTGAGGCTCTCTGGCAATCATCCTCCTTCTGCTGAAAGCTCTCTGGAGCTGACTGTAGAGACTGCTTATTGTATTCATGTGGCCGAATCTCGTTATGGATATTTACAGTCTCATCGACTGTGTACCTAGGAGTGTGTTTTTGTGATCGGAGGAAGGGTAAACGGCCCTGATGAACGAGGTGCATGGCTAGAGTGGTCTTGACAGTTCCCTTTTTCTGTCTACAGTTCGTGCGCCTTAGTAGTAGTGGATGCCGGCACGACACGCATACTGGTGTCAATCTCCTCCTATCAGCGCTTTCCTCTCCGTATACCCTTAGTGATGCCATGTCCTTTTTTGTTCTGTAAATGATGCTTAAAGCATGTTTCTTTGGAACTTCCAGTGTCGCTGAACAGTTTCAATTTCCTGTGCATCCTCCAGCTTTCCCACCAGTCCCGGACACCACTTCACCCCTATGTATTCTTTTTTGTCAATGGTGTACACTGCCCATCAATGGGTGTCATTCACGAGTTTCTGTGGGATAGGGAGTGATTCTTCAGATGAATGACGGAGGCCGTCAAGAAAATCCGCACACCTGTTGGGACAGTCTTTGTGTGTGCGTGTACTCGTCCAGCGTCTGGACCTGACTGGATGGGCTATGCATTTGCCCAAAAACACGTTTGTACATCTTTCCTCCTTGCTCCTATCACTGCTGGCATTCTGTGAAGGGAAGGCGATCCCAAATGGAGGGACTACTCCGTGCCTGACGAGTGTCAGCAAATGAAAGTTTGTCGGTCATACTGCGTGAATAGCGATACTTTCAGGTTTACGATGTCGCTCCCCCTTTTAGGATGTTCAAACTAGTCATCGTTCAGCAGCCGATCCGGGCGCGGATGTGTGGATCTTCGGATAAGGACTGGCGTCCTGTGTCGCCGCCGCCTGTGCTGAAACTTGTTCTTTACGATCACGACGGAAATTCGGTCATTGAGTAAGTTGGTTTGGAAAACATTCGAGAGATCGGCAACCCCCAGCCACAGCGCCAGCAGAGGATGGCTGGAATGAATAGTTTGGAATGTAGAAGGTTTCTCACGCTTCCTTTTTCCCTCGCCGCCCCTTGCCCAAAAGGAAGCGGGCAGGAGGGTGCGCGGTGGGGGTGGGAAGGGGCCCAAAAGAAGGCAGGGATTTGCAGCAAGACTGTTGGCATTCCATGTTGTGTATTCGTCCTTGTGTAACTCGTTAGGCTAATTTAAAATCGGGATGTGATTCTAATTCGGCTTGTAGTAATTCTTTTATGCAACACCTGGTGATACACACCACGCTATGGAAAGACAGCGAGGAGGAGGAGCTCACTGTCGTAGAGCTGCCACACAACACGAATAGCAAGCGCATCTCAGCGGCAGCAAAGAGCCGAAAGCGCGGCGTGACGCAGTTTGGCTCAGCGCTGGAAGCCGGGCCTAGAGCTTGAGAACAACTTGCTGGGCGACTACACGGCAAGCTCGTCGATTGTGGAGGACGAGGCCGGAGAGAAAGGCTGTTTCTTTGTGTTTCCCAACCATGTCTATCCGCCTCGAAGGCCGGTACCGGTTACGATTCTCGCTGATAAAGCTCCCGAGGTAAGTGACGTAACCCGGGTTACACGATGGTTACTATCTGCCCGCAATGTAACTGGTAGTCGTGGCCGTTTGGTTCTAACCGAATGACCTGCTTTGGCCGTTTTTTGTCTCTGTAGCATGGATGATTACCAACAGCCGATGGTACCCATGTGCATTTCTAGCATATCCACAAATGCGTTCGATGTATATTCGATCAAGACATTCCCAGGCATGATAGGTAAGGGCAACATGGGACATCAAATGCCTACGCGCTTGCTTTGTCTGGCTGCTAGCTAATTGGTCATTTATGCGTGTAGAATCCACCCCACTGTCAAAGGCGTTAGCACAGCAAGGTCTCAAGATACCTATCCGAAACACGCAGGATAGCGCCTGACTGGCTTCCCCCTCCCATTGCTTTCATATTCCCACTTGTTTGCTTTGCGGACGCTACTTCAGCATGGCATCCCTTACCATTCCCACTTCGCATGAGCCATTCGCCAGCTACATTATCAGCACTTGCCACACACACAATATGACTTCAACAATCAACTAACAATAAACTACACTCCAGCCACATGCCAAACAAGCCGCATATGCGCCACATACTATATGACCAAAAATGGATATCGGTGATTCTAGATCCTGCAGAACGAGAACAATGTAGACATGTCCACGAAATCGACGCGCAGACACTGACATATACGAGTCGACAACAGAAGCCAGCTTCGAGATATGCTCCATGTGTGCATCTCTGATGATACGGACGTCGCTGGCAGGCAGGCCCAGGCGTGTGGCCGAGCGCTCGGTATTGAGAATAGCGCTGAAGAACAGGATCTGGATTGTACAGCATCTTGTCCGTATACACCTCGTGCAGCTTGCCCGAGCAGTGCGGGCGCAGACAGCGCGATCCAGCAACGGACATGGCGCGCGAGTGCAGGCCGCAGGCAGGCTCATCACAAGCCATCTCGAAGCAGTAGTACCTGCGTATATGGTGCCTGATCACCAGTGCCATCTGGGTGGCGAGCTGGGCCGGCGTCGGCAGGGCATTGCAGTGTGTGCAGGAGAGGCCGCATTCGGTTTTGCTACCCTGTGCACGCACAATGCCGCCAACCTCATACTGCAACTTGCATTCGGGGCATGTGGCCATGAAGGGCTGGGCGAGGCGGAAGCGCTCGGTGTCGGAGATCTGCGAGTCCAGGGTGCGCAGAGCGTCAGCGGGCTGCGGCTCGCTCGAGCGGATGGCACTGTGGTATTTGCTGGCATCGAGGCCAAGGCACTGTGCCAGGGTAGGCATATCGGTGCCATCCAGGGGATCGAGCAGGCGGGCACATGGCGGAAGGACCTGCTGGTTGAGGTACCAGTCGCTGTCTGGATACAGCTGGCCGGCAGACTCCTTGATCTCGTCCGGGTGTCTGGCACGCTCAGCATAGCTGTCGCCGCTGACGCACTTCGGGTCGCAGACGACATAAGGGACAGTATCGCCTTGGCGAACTGCCTGGCCCTTTTCGCGCATGCGCAGGGCGACCTGGACGTGGGGCTGGGATTTCTTGTCCGCGTACGTCTCGGGTGCCTTGGTGAGGCCCTTGTGGATCACGTATTTGTCGAGCGGCACCTGCTTGGCGCGGACGGCATCGACCGACCCTCTGCAGGTGGTCGTGGATTTCGGCAATGACGGCAGGCCTCGTCGGTGTTGTTTTGGAACATGCGCTTGAGGACAAAGTCCGAGACGTCGTGCGAGAGCTCGCACCAGTCGCGGCGGACCAAGTCCAGGCCCTTGGTTTCGAGCTTGGTTTCGCCGCTGGGGGAAATGAGCAGGGCGGCGTATTTTTTCTTCTTGAGCAAAAGCAGGCGCTTGAAAACGCCGTCGATGTCGAGCTCCAGCAGACGGTAGCGCTCGTTGACGCGGCGCTTAAACTGGCCACCCAGCGAATAGACGTCAGCGAGCTCGTCGGTCTGCGTGGCGATCATGATTGAGTCAGTGTCGCCATAGATTACCTCGAGGCCATCGGAAAGCGCCAGGTCGCGGGTGGCCTGGAGGATGTCGCGGCCGCGCGAGGTAATCAGCATGGCCAGGGGCTTGGCGTAGAAGCGCGAGAAGGTGAAGCCGAGACAGCCGTACATGGAGTTGGCCGTGAGCTTGAGCGCACGCTGGCGCACGTCCAGCTGCTCTGATTCCTCGTGCGATAGGTTCGGGGCCTTGAGCAGCTGCTTGACCTGGCGGCGCCTGTCCACCAGCGTCTTGAGCAGGCGCGGCAGAATGCCGGCAGGCGTGTCAGGTGACGGCAGGTCGGGGTTCTCGGCGGTGCGACGGACCGTGGTGAAGCAGATGTTGAACTCCTGGATAATCGACGGGTACAGCGAGTTGAAGTCGAGCAGGAGCACGTAGCGGTCGTAGAAGCCGCGCTTGGGCTCGAGCACGAGACCGCCCATGTAGGCGGGCTTGCGGCGGCCGGTCTGGACCTCGGGCTGGTCGTCGTCATCATTGGCCTCGGTCGGCTGCGCCTGCTTGCCAAAGACCTTGTCAGGGCGGATAAACTTGTTGCGGTAGAACTCGTGCAGCAGCAGGAACTCGTTGCGCTCGGCGCGGGCGCCCATGAGCGTGCGCGACCACAAGTTGCCGGCCAGCGTAGGTCAGCTGCTTTTGTCAGCGGCAGCGCCTGCAGGTGGATTGTCAGGGAGGCGGCCAGGAATGCGTCGAAGGCGGTGTGGCGCAAAAAGAGCACCAGCTTCTGCGACGTAGCAAAGTACTCGGGAATGCGCTCGAACGGGATTTCCTCGCGCTTGATCTGCAGCTCCTGGGCAGCCAGCGAGCTCATTGAGTATGACTTGGCGCGGATCAGGTCCTTGCTGGCCATGTATGTGTCGCAGACGACGCGACCGGCGACAATCTGGCGCTCAGCGTAGCCTGACCCGCCAGTGCTCATATTGGGCCACTGGATGCGACGCAGCCGTCCGAGCTTGGACCAGCCGTCAGTGCGCAATGCGCGCATGCGGTGCAGTAGCACGTCGAGGTCGAAGCCGTAAAAATTGTGGGAGATCAGAATGTCCGGGTCGATGCGGTGCAGTATTGCAATAAAGTAGTTGAGCAGCGCAGTTTCCGACTTAGCACACTTCGACTGCCAGGCCGCGCTGGCGCGAGAACTCGGCTGGCAGCGGGATGCCGGTGAGCTGGCGCACGACGGTGTACTGGTCGGCCTGGCGCTCGGCGGCCGGCTTGGGGTCGTCGAGCTTCATGTTGCGGTGGACAAGCATGCTGAGGGCGACAACCTCGTTCTCCTTCGCCTTGTGGTTCATGACGGTCTTTAGGCTGAGCGTCATTGTGGTCAGCGGGGGCTCGCGCGGCAGGGATTTCTCCTCGATGGCAGAGTCACTCATGACCTTGACGAGTTTGGGGTCGGCAATGGCGCATTCGGCGCGGCACCACGAGAGGCGGTCGTGGTGTTCAACGGGCGTGGCACCGTGCAGCGTGAGCCAGCAAGGGCCCATGATGCGGCGCTTGAGGAGGAACAAGCTCCAGCGCGCTGTATGATGTGCCGAAGGTGCGCTCAAAAGTCGTGCCCCTCATGTCTGCAGGCAGCACGGGCTGCTCGAAGCTATAGACGACCTTCAGGTACTCTGCCTCGCTGGGCACGCCAGCAATTTCGAATGCGTATTTGCGCGTAACTGGCTTGCAGCCAAACTTGCGGATTAGCGGGAGCGCCAGTTTCTCAAACTCCTTGTGGACATCCACGGCATTGAAGCGCTCGCCGGTGGCTGGGTCAATGCGGGGCAGGACAAACACGTTAGCGCATAATGCCTGAGACCTGCACGCAGCAGCTCTGGTAGCCAGCGGCAGTCTGGATTTTGCCAAACAGATAGACTTTGCCGTTCTTCTCAAATGCATCGAGCCAGTACATGCAGAGATCACCCTTTTCGAGCGCCGGGACGTCAGTCTGGGAGGGCGCGGCGGGCTGGCTGGTGGCGACACTAGTTTGCACGTCCATCCAGTTGGTGCCCTTGTCGGCAGTGTCTTCGGCATACAGCGGCTCGATGGGCTTGGCGGGCTCATCCATCGAATGTCGTCCATGATTGCCTCGCCGAGATCGGCCAGGTCTATGTCCACATCCATGTCCACGTCCATGTCCCCAGTAGCAGCTGGCAGCAATTCATGCTCCCTATCCTCCTGCTTGATTGCAAAGACATCGTCGTCATCAACATTCGTCATCGGGCTTCTGCTTCTTGGCGGGCGGCGGACCGAATGGATCAGGCAGGTCGGAAATGTCACTGATGGAGATCCTGGCGCATGGGGGTCCTAGTAGCAGGCTTTTTCTTCGCACTATGCGACATGGGCGTGGTGGGTCGCCGCTTGGCAGACTTTTGCGGAGTCACTGGGGCCTCAGCCTCCAGGCCGCTGAGCAGACTGGAAAAGAACTCGTCGTCCTCGCCAGCTGTTGGCGCCTTGGGCTTGGGGGCGTGGCGGGCCTTCAGCTGGGCATTGCGGAACATGGTGTTGAGCTTCGATGTCTCGGGCTTTGTGATGGGCTTTGGAGTGGGTCCGCTTGGCGGATCTCAGTTTGGGCTGTTTCTTGGGAGTTGCTGGAGTCGCCAAGAATATCGTCGATGCCGGTGTCGACGTAGCCGGAGCCATCGTCGTCCACTACGAAATCGTCGGTGCCGTGTGCTTGCATGATGCGCTGGTACTCGTCCTCATCGACCTTTCTGTACATTTCATCGTCGTCCGAGTCCTAAACAAAAGAGCAATAGAAAGTTAGCATGCGTGTGGAGAGGGGAGAGCTGGCCACAGGTCTGTGTGTGTTGCTGAATTCGGGGCTCCGTACATTCATGAGGTCGAGGGCCGACTTGCCCGTCTCGCGCAGCCGGCGCAGTTTGTCAAACTTGCTCTCCTGCTTGTCGTTGCGAGTGCGCAGTCTGCGGGCAGGCGGAGAAGACATTGTATTATAAAAACGGGCGTAAATAATGCAGTGGAGAGAAGAGAAAGCCGAGTAGGCGCACTCGGGAACTAGATAAAAATTTTATGTGATCAACAAAAGAAGAGGAAAATAAAAAAACGCGTCTGCTACGCGTCTACTCATTCAGCTCACCACGTGGATTTGCACAAGTAATGAGCCAGCTCGGCACCTGCCCAGGCAATAGCCAGCTCGGACACCAAGGGCACCGGCAAACCCCGAGAACAGCGACGCTACGCCTGCCCGCCTGCACTCGCCCACTAGGCAGCTGAAGAAGCCCGAGTATCCGAAGCGCGTCAGGCCGGCCTCGTCGCCCATCAGGCGGATGATGACGGTGTCCACGGGGAACAGCACAGCACAGGACAGGATCTCGGCTAGCATCAGGCTGATAGGTGCGCGGATACAGACACAGCTTGGTCTGAGCTATCTCGGGCGACTGCTCCTGCAAGGGGACGGGCGACCGCGCGGGCTCCTCAAACACAACCTCGACCGCGTCATCGAATACCGCCGATGCACCGATAACGCCGTGTCTGCGCGGACGCGTTTTCCACACGGGCAGACCGATGCGACGCAATGCATGGGCAATGCTGGCTTTGGCCGAGCGCGTCAGGCCGGCGACCGAAAAGTACGCCGACACCACTGCAGGCGACGTGACCAGGCGCGTCAGATAATACGCAGCCTACGCCCTGCGCCAGATTCCCCAGCACATCGCGCAGGTACGCGCACAGGACCGCCCCGCGCGGACCGCGCAGCATTACGCGGTCGCGGATCCACCCGAGTCCCGGCCTCCAGAGCCCCGGCGGGCTCGGCGAGTCTGCGTAGATGCGCACCACCAGAGACTGTCGGAACAGCCCGTAAAACGCCCCATATGTCAGGTAGTGCAGTGCGAATGTTCGCCAGCATCGCCAGCACTGTGCGGGACTCGCCCGGGTAGATGATACTGAGGATCGCGCCGATGCCGCTCAGATGGTAGCCGACTCGACCACCGGTAGATGCTGCCCAGCCACGCGCCTTTTGCCAGCCGCTGCCACATGCTTTGGTGGCCCAGCGAGCCGAATCCCACCGAGGTGTTGGCGAACTGCGCGCGGATCACCAGCGTACGTACCGGGTAGCGCACCAGCCCCACCAGGGCTTTTGTTAGGATCATGGCCGATTCGGGCATCCAGAGCCGCTGCTTCAGCGTGGCCAGGCGCGCGGGCCTGCTGGGGAGGGCCTGGGGCGCGGGCGAGTCCTCGTCTAGAAACCCAAATCTCCGCAGGATCTCGGTTCCGGCCTGCTCAGTCTGCAGGCGACTCCACCGGCTCGTCTGCCGGGCCCAGCACCGCGCGCTCCAGGACTGTCGTAACCATTAAAAGGGGTTCCGCAGCAAGAATAGAGAGAGAAAAATGTGAGTGCTAACAAAAAAGGGCCTGCCTTGGCTGCAGGCGAGCAGAGTCATGTGGGCAAGGCACTTCCTCTCTCCAGACTCGATGCCGGCTGGTGATTGGCTGGCGAGCCCACGATTTATTAGCATGGCCAGGTGAAGAGAATAAAAAGTGGTTGGGGATAAATTCCGTGGAGGGCTGCCGGGATGGCCGCCATCCTTTTCTCCTTCTAAATTTTCGCTTTTGCAAAATAAATACTTCTTATTATTTTTCGCAAAAACGAAAACCTAGTTGAATTGAGAAGCGTCCTTTCTGAATTCTTTCTCTAGCAAACCCCCACCTGTATATACCTATTCCAATACCCCCTTGTATTTTGCCTCTAAGACCACTTTCCCTCCTGTCTCACTTTTTCACCTGCCCCTCCAAAGCAGCCCTCCTCACCGCAGAGCTAGCCAAACAACTAGAACGCACCCGCGTGCCCCTCCCCCACTCTATCTCGCAAAGTCCTATTTATAATACCCTTATAAGAGCTATGGCTGTGAAGACGATGGACGCACTAGTCAGCCGCAACAGCACGGGCATTTTGCCTGCCAGCCACGGCTATGCAAATACGAGTCAGTCGCCAGTTCCGACACTGACCAACTCGACCTCGCGGTCCTCCTCCGCGTCATCGAGCGTCAACACATTGTCGCCAGACTCTGGGCTCGCCACAACGCCGCGTGATCTGCTGCCGCAGTTCAACAGCGCCGGCAAGCGCAAGCACCAAGAGCCGATAGAGCAAGAAGCATCCGACGCAGAGCCGCGGCCAAAGCACAAGCGGCGGCGAGCCCAGGGGAAGCGCAAGCTGACGGGCCGCGCAGACTTTGTGCGGCGGCTGGGCCTGTATTCGATGTACGAGGAGTACGTGCGTCCATACACGGGCGACCGGGTGCTGCCGGACATGGTGACGGCGTACCTGGCGGGTGTGCAGGGTGCCGTGAAGATGCAGGCGCCCGGGAGCGTGTCGTTGCGTGACTTGGTGCTGAATGCCGCCGAAGAATGAGTTTGACCGCCTGGAGATTTTGCCGCTGGCGTCGATTCGTCCGGCCTTCTCGATTGGCGCCCAGCCGGCAGAGCGCCCGCGGGTGCGGGTGCGTTTGAGCTCCGACGACAGTCTTGCTGAGCGTGCTG
Source organism: Linderina pennispora (assembly GCF_002104995.1). Classification (NCBI taxonomy): domain Eukaryota; kingdom Fungi; phylum Kickxellomycota; class Kickxellomycetes; order Kickxellales; family Kickxellaceae; genus Linderina; species Linderina pennispora. The sequence continues at coordinate 729,972 of NW_024468257.1, read as the reverse complement.
GAAAGGTTGGTATTTTTTGCATTGTGCTTGCTGCAATGGGGAGGAGGCCGTTTATGACCCAATATTACTCACCTTTATCTTTTTTTGTCTCTAGGATGACCACCACTACCGTCGTCGCCAGCCGTCGGCAGCTGGATACTGAGGGCTGCATCTTTTTCTTTCCTAGATGCATTTTTGGGAGGTGCTTGTTCTCCCCCCCCCTTCTCATTATTGACAAAAATTTATTCCCGTTGGTTTTTGTGCCCACGCATGCGCGCACAAGTCAAGACGGAAAAGAAAGGGCGCCCCCGCTGGTAGGCGCTTTGGTCAACCAATATGCAATAGCCGCCGCGCCCTTTTCCCTAACACCTCCCCCTTCTGTTTGACCCCCTTACACATACTTCCCACTACTCTGCCCCTCAAAAAAACATCGCTAGTTCAAATTTCTTTATCTTTATAAACAACCCTGTAACATCACAATTGCTCACACCCTAAAAAAACAAATATAACTCCCAATAATACCAGGACTATATCACCCTGCCGGGGCGCTGTTTGCGCAAAGTACCGTGTATATTTAATTTTCTACGCAAAGCAATGGTTTTGTCTTAGTGCTCACCCTCGGTGAGCTTAGCGTAGGCGTCCTTGTCCAGCAGCTGGCCGAGCTCCTCCTCGTTGGACAGCTTGATCTTGTACAGCCAGGCATCGGTCTCGGCGGCCTTGTTGATCAGCTTGGTGTTGGCAGTGACGGCCTCGTTGGCCTCGACAACCTCGCCAGACACGGGCGTGACAATGTCCGAGGAGGACTTGACGGACTCAACGACGCCAACCGAGTCACCGAGCTCGAACGAGTCGCCGACCTCCGGAACCTCAGCATAGACGACATCGCCGAGCGCGTGCTGGGCGTAGTCGGTGATGCCGACAGTGGCAATGCCGTTCTCGACCTCCACCCACTCGTGCGACTCGGTGAACTTCTTGGTCGCGTAGAACCGGGCGAACATGGGGGACACGGCGACGCGCTGCGCGACAAAGGCCTTTGAGAGAATGCGGAACGACATTTTTGTATGTAGTATGAGGAAAGCTGAAAGAGAGGTGAGAGGTGACTGATAAAAAACAATGGAGGACGCTGGCGGTTTTATAAAATCTCAGTTGAAAAATTTTTAAAGCGACACCCGGGTGGAGCGGCCAGTTTCACTAACCCTTGTCCAAATGCCGCCGAACAGAGTGAAATTAGCGCCAGCCCGCAAACACAAAGCAGGCATTTTTTCCCATGTCGCAGCTGGAATTTATCGCCGCACAAAAATGGCCAGTAAAGATAACGACGATCGCTTTTTTTTTCTGACAGAGTGGAGCATTCACAAGTGAGCGTATGTCTGATTGGCAATGATCGCGCCGCCATCGACAGGAATCACGGTCCCATTGATATACGAGCCGCCATGGCTGGCCAGGAACACGCACATCGCGCCCATGTCCTCGGGCCGTCCAATCCTGCCCATAGGAATCCGCGACACAATCGCGTCCTGCGCGTTCTTCAGCGTCGCCGCCATCATATGCGACTGGAACGGGCCCGGCGCAATCGCATTCGCCGTGACATGCTTGCCGCCCAGATTCGCTGCCAGCACCCTTGTCAGATGATGCACAGCCGCCTTGGACGCCGCATACGCAGGCGTGATCAGCGCCGGCACCCGCAACCCATCCACCGAGCCGATGTTGATGATGCGCGCAGGAGAGTCGGCCTGTGGCCCGCCGCTCCAGCAGCGGCAAAAGCTGCTGCGTCAACGAGAACACGCGCTGGACGTTCAGGGTCAGAAGCTTCGTCCACGCCTTGTCTGGGATAGTCGGCGAACGACGGCTCGCCCCAGGTCGCCCCAGAGTTGTTGATAAGCACGTCGATGCCTGGAAGGCTCCAAAGACCCGATTGTCTGCGCGAGCTCCAAGGTCTTGTCCAGGTTCTGCAGGTCGCACGGCAAGGCGATGCATTGGCCAGGGCCCATCTTGGTGAGCTCGGCGGCGGCTGTCTCCAGAACCTTGGCTTTGCGGCTGGTTATGTATACTTTGGCGCCGTTCTTGACAAATGCCGTCGAGATCATTAGCCCGATGCCGCTGCCGCCGCCTGTGATCACCACCACCTTGTCCTTGACTGAGAAGAGCGAGTTGATATCCATGTTGCTATACGTGCTTGAAGTGAAGAAAAGAAAAATGCTCCGGCGAAACCCACCTATTTATTCAGGAGCCACAGGCGACAGGATCTGCCTTGTCACGAGGGAAAAGCCTTTTTGCATGTCCGTGCACTGGAGCCCCAGCCGGAGCCATCGGCCTCCTCCATACACCGCAAACCCCCGCCCTGCCAGCCCGGACCCACATGGCTCCTTGCCAAGTAAACCTCTAAAGGGCCAATCCCTCTACCGCATACATTGCACAGGAGAAAAAAGTAATCGCCACTTTATTTGAAGCGACCGTTTCCGGGAGGCCCTCAGCCCCCTAGAAACAAAGTTATTATACAGAATAGTATGGAAGTATTTTAATAAGGCGTTTAGCCGCCGAAGCCATAGAGGGTACGGCCCTGGCGCTTGAGCGCGTAGACGACGTCCAGCGAGGTGACGGTCTTGCGCTTGGCGTGCTCGGTGTAGGTGACGGCGTCGCGGATGACGTTCTCAAGGAACACCTTGAGCACACCGCGGGTCTCCTCGTAGATGAGGCCCGAGATACGCTTGACACCACCACGGCGCGCCAGACGGCGGATGGCCGGCTTGGTGATGCCCTGGATGTTATCGCGAAGAATCTTGCGGTGACGCTTGGCGCCTCCCTTTCCGAGTCCCTTTCCTCCCTTTCCGCGGCCAGACATGGTTGATAGTAGGTAGTTTAAGTTGTAAAAGATGTAAAGTGAAGAATCATGGACTTGGGCGGCCGCAGGTTGCCCTTTTTATAGCCAAAATAGGACGCCTTTTCCTTCTCATGTCCTTCATCCAAAACACTGCCTTGTCACGTCAAAAATGCCAAACGCAATCTGAATTTTTTTGAAGTCTCAAGTTTGGAATCGAAAACCACATCGCCCTCCAGCGCTACGCACGCTGGTTGGCTGGAGCAAAGAATTGGCCATTTGACAGTAAACTTTTGGACACAACGGAGGGTTCTGGGCCTCACGCGTAAAAATATGAGAGACATAGCTGTGATCCAATCAGAACGCGCAGCACTCCAGATCCATGCCGCCGGATCCCCGCCGCAGCCGGGCTCAAGGCCTAGTCCGCGCTCTGGAGTCCACTGTGCGCATGAACTCAAAGCCCCCTGTGCCAAGGACCCAGTGTCTGGCGATTGGGTCACGGTGAGCCGCGGCCAGTAGTGTGGCCGCGTCAAGCCCACCGACCGGTCTCCGACGAATACCTGGACCTCCTACCATCACCAGATGTGCAAAGACGTAGCATCAGCTGGCGTGCTGTCGGATTCATCAAACGAATGGACCGCCGGTTCCCAGCCAATCAGCGATCGAAAATTCCTACGCGACTCTCGGCTTTGGATTTTTTTTACCCATGTCCTTCAGTGATTTGGAATCCAAACCATATCGCCAATTGTCTGGATTTCCAGCAGCGAATCTGGTCGCTGCATTCATGCGGGGCTGTCCGATTCGATTTTCTAAACGTCCCTCGCCAAAGTGCATTTTCGCAGTTTTCGATTTTGAGACGTTTTTTTCACAACGCGCTGTGCACCTGGATTCCAGACCTCTCGAAGGACACTTTTGCCTATAAATACCCTTGGGGTCTTGCCGCTTTCATCCTTTTTCCTATACACCCACATATCCGCTCTTTATCCACACCAAGAACACCATCATTTAAAAATGGCCCGTACCAAGCAGACCGCCCGCAAGTCCACCGGAGGCAAGGCTCCCCGCAAGCAGCTGGCCACCAAGGCCGCTCGCAAGTCGGCGCCCTCGGGCACCGGTGGCGTCAAGAAGCCCCACCGCTACCGCCCCGGTACCGTCGCTCTGCGTGAGATCCGTCGCTACCAGAAGTCCACTGAGCTGCTGATCCGCAAGCTGCCGTTCCAGCGCCTGGTCCGTGAGATTGCCCAGGACTTCAAGACCGACCTGCGCTTCCAGTCGTCGGCCATCGCCGCCCTGCAGGAGGCCGCCGAGGCCTACCTGGTTGGTCTGTTTGAGGACACCAACCTGGCTGCCATTCCACGGCCGCCGCGTCACCATCCAGCCCAAGGATCTGCAGCTGGCCCGTCGTCTCCGCGGCGAGCGCTCGTAAATAGGATATTAAAATTGGAGGTACAACTTCCCAAATACTACCCCTACTCTGTAATAATATCATTCATTCCTGAAATACACCTAGACGGTAAATGTCACCCCTTCAGCCATGCGCGCGTCGTACACGAACCAGTTGTGGATGGGACGCTCTTTCTTGGTGATGATTTTGAGGATTTCCTGCGTGAGTGTGCCGCCGACCATGGCCGCACAGGGCACGAGCTCGGTGTTCCAGCTGCGGACCACACGTGAGATTAGATCAGGCTGGATGTAGTCGCACGGAGATTCCCTTGCCATTGCACACCATATGCGCTGCGTCCAGTAATTTCTGCTCGGATAGTGCAGGGGCGCCAGCAAGCGACTCGTAGATTGCTACCAGACGGTGTTTAAACCAGACAAACAGGGGGTTAGTCTGTACAGGGCCAAGATATACAGGGGTACTGTTCTATTCCTGCATGGCTTTTACCTTGGTAAATGATGATCAGCGGCGACATAACGCGCCGCATCCGACGCACTGGCATCCCAAACGACTTGCCCAGCGACGCTTCCAGCGTCACATACGGAATTGCCTTCTTCTCACGCTTCGTCTCGGGCTCGCCCGTCTTCCCCTCCACCTTCTTGGTCTCCACAACAAACTCATGCTGCTCCAGACAGTCAGCGAAAGCAAACCCAAACAACCCAAATGCATCCGCCACGACCATCTTCACGCCATTTCTCCTGCACACGCTATTAATGCGCTTCGCAACCTCGAAGCTCTGGCCAACCACCACCACCATGTCGAACAGCTGCAGCTCGTCGTCGCCAACCGTCCGTGCTTCTATGTCCACCAGAGGGTTGAGGATCTTTAGGCGCTCCGACAGCTGCTCGTCTTTGCGCTTGCCTACGTCGGCCTCGTAGGAGTAGTAGGCGCTTATCAGGTCGGCCTCGGTTACCGGTGAGCTGTCCGAGAGCGTCAGGTGCCCGATGCCGGCGAGCACTAGGTTTTTGCTGGCCTCGAGGGTCAGCGATTTCACCCCGAGTATTAATATCGAGGCATTGCGCAGGCGCGTCTGCGCTTCCATGCCCCAGAGACGGATCTGGCGGTCATACAACGCTACCTCCTTCTTTGCTGATACTTTTTGTGTCGTTGGACATAGATGCCAATAGTATTGTGATCTGGAACAGTGAAAGGGAAAAATAAAAGGGTGATTGGCTGGTGACGTGTTATTTTTGGTTTTTGTGCAGGAGAGCAGAATGGCTGATTTTGGTTCTCAGCATCCTGGTGGAAGCTGTGATGATTAGGCGCAGTGGCTATTCGAAAGAAAGAAGCACTCCTTGGACTTTAAATTGGTGAGGGGGTTCAGTTCGGGTTACGGTGGGTCTAGTGTGCCTTGTTTTGATGGTGTTTGGTGGCGATTGTAGTGTTTACGTTGAAATGCGTGTTTTTGTCTAAAATGTGTATTATATTTATGTACATGATCAAGTACATTTGATGCAAACATTTACACCAACGACAATTGGACCTCAGGAGATCTAGCTTTTTTTCCATTAGACACCTCTCTGTATTGGTCAGCACATTAGTGTTATCTAGCTCCATGCTAAAAGCACTAGATTTTGCCGATGATACGTGCTAGATAGCGTCTTGAAGCAGACATCATGCACCCTTACCGAGTCGAAGCACAGGAAAATCGAGTCGAGCCATCAGCGAGCTGAATATGCCACAGAAACAATCAAATCGGTATTGATCGCAATTTATTTTCTGATTGGGAATTGTCTATTCAGTAGTGGTGTCCGAAACCTGGAATCCCATCAAAGATCCGCAGCATGAATCTGCTTTCTGATGGCTATCAAAAACTCAGACAATTTGGCCTATTTTTCCCAGTGACCTCAGTTTCTTTCATTACTGCTGTCTTATCTTGAACTAATCTACCATGCTTCACTGCTTTTATTCCTGCTCACATCGACCTGCGATTATATCTAACTGTGCTTTTACGACAAAAAATCGAGTTCCATCAGTGTGTAGACAGAGCAGCAGGCGGTTGCGAGGCAGAGTATCGTCCAGGGAGCCATTTATTGTGCTTGAGAATGTCCACTTTCTTCTCCACAATGTTGGGAACGGTCCGCTGAAATGCGACTATATCTCTCAAAACTACATCAGTGAGAAAGCCGCAAATGGAGCTTGGTCTGAAGCTGCCTGGGCCTTCTTATCTGTTAGAAATGGACTCAAGCGCATAGATGTGATATCACTTGTCTATTTTGTCTACAACTAAACCATCGATCGTCTAGAGAACTAGCTTATGAATAGTCAAGCAGTGTTTATCCCCTTCAAGGATTACAATATCGAAAAAGTTCGCTGAGATAACCAAAAAATACCGACGGATGTTACAAGCCATTATTTTATGGTGTATATGGGCATTACCTACAAGTGCTTTGACTCCAACGACACGAGTTGCAGCTACTCATTCTCTGGAAACTTCAAGTACGGCTTTGTCGAAGATATCATTGCGGGTATCGATATAGTCGATAAGTACCACAACATCGATGGGTTGCTTATGGAGCGCCAGTCAAACAAGCGCTTGCCAAATGGCGAATTCAGACTGAAGGATACACACGGAAACAAGATACTGGATGGTGAGTCGTTCTACTTTACAGTGTTCAAAGCTGCGGATGATAATACTGATGTTGATGACAGCGATGCTGAGGACAAGTCCAGACGACTACTTTATCGACATGGATCAAGGCTTGCTCATATGTAACAGCGGCCCTGGTTCTGGGTTTACATGCGAAACCTATCAAGGGTATCATGTATCTGAAGCACAATGGCCAGTGTCTATACTGCACAAAGAGCTACGATGGCGAAATACGCTGATCTGCTGAGCTGCCAGATCATGTGGAGTGCCTTCAGATCTGCTGCGTCGGCGAGTATATGACGTTCTCTGAATGGGACAGACTGGTGTATGCACAGTGCTATTGGAATAGCGAGTCGCCTGGTGAGGTTGTATTTGTATACCAAGAGCATGCTATAAGCGACAAACACCCATTATGAATTCAGCTCTTCAAGGAAAACAGCGATTTGAATACAACAGGTCCTTAATCCTCTTTTTCCAGCATCTAGCAGCTATCAATGGTAGAAATAGTGTCTCTTTGTCAGCTGTATACTGACTCAAAATATTACCAGCAACCACCTCTCGCATATTGTGTGGGTGTTGGACGTCTAGTTTATTCCGAATATACAACAAAAAGTCATGCTTGTGTCGTTTGCCCAAGACAATGCGTGCCATTAATAAAATGTGTTTGTGGTCAGAATACCAAATAAACTTCATTACATTGTTCTAGGGCAGCAGGGAGTTGGTTATTTAGCAGCCTTTCAAGCGCAAGGGCAGCCATACCGACAGATATAAAAATACATCGTTGATATCCTGATAGGATATGGACAACCTTGTCGACCATGCTCTAGCATAGCTGACAGCCTTTGACACCGGTATATTCAATCTAGAATACACATTGCCTTTATAAAATACTTGTCCAGCCTCATTATATAAGGCGAGACAATGCCCTAGGTCCAGCATCAAACAACAGATCCCAACAAGCAATTACTTAGATGACACTAGTCACAAAATCACAAATGAAGTTCTTCGCTACAAGCACTGCTTTCCTCGCCACCACCATGACCACATTTGCTCTACCACTGACAAGTGTCAGCTATAAGCTTACCGCGACAAAGGGTGCCTCGATCGAACTGAGCGGGAAGAGTTTTAACACAATACTGGGAAATGTGGGGTTTATTTACTTGTCCAACATACCTAGCGACACCAGCCAAGTATTGGTCGGTTTCTCGCTGCCTCTCATGAACCCACAGAGCGGCCAGACAAATATCTGGGCTGTGCGCAGAGAGGGGAACTAGGACGAATTGACTGTCAAAGGTAGAAACAATCCATCGGCGGTCGATGTTGACAAAAAGTTCTCGAAGACTACATACTTGATGTCACATACATGTGTCTGGAGCCAACCAAGCAGGGCGCTGATTTCTCCCTCTATATCGCTAGCCTTGATCCCCGTACAATGCTACATCCCGATAGGGTGGTTAGCCGGCAACTCTGGAGGTTAGTGCCAAGTAGCAGCGGTACTGACGGCTCTACATACAGCCATGTTCTGTGATTAGCTTGTTGAAGTGTTCAGTTTTAATCCAATGTTCAAAACATATTTTGATGCTATCTATTTGTATTCCTATCTGAATGTGAAATGGTCTTTTCGATATTTACAAAAAGCAAGACCGGAGTAAAGCGCAGAGGCCATGGGCCTCATCAAGTGTACTCAGTGGAGGTACGTGATGGGCATGACGATAGTAGGGTGCTCGTTGCGTAGCCTTTCAAAGGCAACCATTGGGTCGTCGTGGTTGGGGAACATCTCGATCGAAGCACGCGGGGTAACGGCAGCAGAGGTAGCAGGGGTGCTGGAGGCAGAGCTGGCTGGCGTGGACTTGGCCGACTTGTTCGACTTGAAGAACTTGGAGAAGGACATTTTGATGTTGGCGTAAGAACTGTGTTGCTTGTGTTTGATGGTGGGTCGGTAGAGGCAGTCCTGTCGCTTGGGGTTTATATACTCGGTGTGTTCCAGCCGCCTAGATTCCCACACTACCCATTCCTGACTCTGGAACAGATTGGAAAGTCCGAACGCGCACGTTGCATGCACGGGCGGCACGGGTTACTCAGCAGCTTACTGCATTCCAGAGCTGCGGCCCAACCGGGCAAAAATGGCCCAGGGGTAAGTTGGGGCGACCTGCGGCACCGATGATTTCTCTTGGCACGAGATCGACACACTCGCAATGGGCTGGTCTGAGCTACATCCATACTAACTTTACGCGGCCAAAGAGTTTATCCAGACTATTTCTAGATTTTATTCCAGGCGGTCTGGGAGGCTGTGGCATTTGCCATCTGCCGCAGCAATGGCTGCCGCATGCTTACGCGTCGCTGGTGCTATTCTTGGTGGAGGCTGTTTCACCGAGCTCGCCTTTGTTGCCGTGGTTGAATGAATAGCCGTGGTCCCCATTAGCGATTACGCAAGCAGGTGCCTCGGAGTTCAGTGCATTCCATGTTGCTACGGCTGGATAGTCGGGCTTGGCCAGAGAAAAGGTTGGGTGGCGGGCACAGCGAACATCGCACTCCAACCAGGAGGCATGATAACCCACTGATATAATCATATGATCATAATCAGGGGTCGCCAGCATATCAAACGCACCAGGATTAACCCAGCCGCTGCTGCTAGCGACAGCGAATAGGCCAGGCAAGAGGGTAAAGACGGCACCAGTACGAGGAACCAAACGACACGCCCTTTCTACTTCAGCGAATTTCTGAATTTACGCATTTCGACATGTCGCCCGCCAACGGTAAGCGTCACTGGACAGCGAATCCATGCGCCGATGGATACGAGGATGGCGAAAAATGGACTCTACGCGAATCCGGCAATTGGATGGTCGCGGAAAAATAGTTCCGGGAAATGGCGGACAATTGAGGGAATCTATCGTTAAATTTGGACCTTGGAAACTGAAACTCGGCACGACCGGCATTTCCCCTCCGTATTCAACATTGTAGCTTCTTCTAAGGCTCAGGCCGCTCGCAAGGCTGCTCTTAAGGGCACCAACGGTCAGAAGGTCAAGAAGGTCCGCACCTCGGTCACCTTCCGCCTGCCCAAGACCCTGCGTCTTGCGCGCAACCCGCAGTACCAGCGCAAGGCTGTCAACCGCCTGGCCACCCTCGACCAGTACAGCGTCCTGAGGCAGCCGCTCAACACCGAGACTGCCATGAAGAAGATTGAGGACAACAACACCCTCGTCTTCCTCGTTGATGTCCGTGCCAACAAGCGTCACATCAAGGATGCCGTCAAGAAGCTGTATGACGTGGATGCCGCCAAGATCAACACCCTGGTCCGCCCCGATGGTGTCAAGAAGGCCTACATCCGCCTCCCCGCTGATGTCGATGCCCTCGACGTCGCTAACAAGGTAAGAATCCGGCTGGCTCGCACTCTTGCTGCCTGTTGCCTGTGATGCCCTGAATGGTCATATTACTAACTTGCATATGCACATGTCTATATTACATGTAGATCGGTTTCATCTAAGCTGTTTTTCGTTGGAGCCTTTGAAGCAAACAAAAATTTCGGTTCTTGTTTCTTTTTAAACACGAATACGGGAAGCACTTTGTCAAATGTTCAAATAGTATTTTGTGTGCGGCCGCATGTATGTGTGCGAGTGGATGTGAAGATTCTATTGCAAACGGGTGTGGCCCTTGGTGCTGCCCGTCTCCATCTTGGCTGTGCGGGCACCGAATTGAATCGCACGTTTGGCCAGTGTGCTGGCATTGGTGAGACCTAGCTGGTATGCGAGCAGCCGCAGCAGCAGCTTCTCACCTATGCCGCGAGCATAGCGCATATCCATTTTGCGGTCCAATGGTGTGGATGATAAAAGCCTAACCACGTTTGCAGCCAGGAACGGGTACCTTGACTCCTTGCTGTTATCCGAGACGATGCGGTCATCGCGGCCCAGGTTGCGGGTGGCAATGCGTTCGACATCAACGCGGATCTCACGACCCAGGTCCTCCCACTGTCCGCGTTCCCATGCAGCACGGTGCCTCGAATACCCACCGAGCTGCTCGTCAGCGCCCATGCCCAGCAGCAGCACGCGGGCCTGGCCGACATACGGCGATCTGGATCCACTGTCCTTTTCAACCAAACTGCCGTGGCCGCGGCTGGCGAACCAAATGGCCATGCCAATGCTGAGGTCCATGACGGTGTCCGACGGAACCAGCAGCTGGCAGATGTGCTGCTTATGCTCAAGCACCTGGTCATATGGCACATCGACCTCGACAAACCGCCAGTCGCGGCCCGGATCCATCTGGCACAGCTCCAGCCAGCCGGCTCTCCCAGTCTTGCGATCCGGCACGTCATATGCACTGGCTGTCTTGTGTGCCTTGAGCTGGCGTGGGTTTTCAAATGCGACGTTGAACAGTTCGATTGGCTCGTGCCTCGGCCAGATGCGTGTCAGGAGTGCGGCGATCGTGATACAGTCAACGCCACCGGAAAACAGTATTCCGACGCGTGCCGCGGCACCACGTTGGGGGATGGTAGACACGCGTGAGCGAATCGCCTCGGTTAACTCGCGTTCGAGCGCGTCGATAAACGGCTGGAATTTGGAAACACGCGGAAACAGCGAAATGTCGTTGCAGGGCTCAACAGGGGTCGTCTGGTTGGCTAGATCCATCGTGACCCTATCGAATGGCAACTGAAGGCTGGCATCTCCGTCCGATGCGTACGCCCAGTTGAATTCGGCAATATCTATTTCGTCAAGCCTCTGCATGCCTTCGGCGTTAGCTAGATCGATGCAGTAGACCGTCTGTGCCAAGACTTCGCGCCAAAACCCCTGCGCACCGCCGTTGGCCACCGATGACAGAACAATCGCGTCTTTAGACGTGTGCATCAGCAACGACCGGCGGCCAAGACAGTCGCGTGCGAACCACAGCTTTTGCGATTTCTGGTCAAAATACACGAAGGCGTAGGGCCCCTCAATCTCGCGCAACGCATCGAGAATAAACGTTTCCGAGACAACCTTGAGTTCCTGCATGCGGGCGAACAGCAAGAGCCCATCGTTGTTGGCGCCGATGGGCAGACCGGAAAATACCTCGCCGTTCCAGCAAAACACATCGTTGGCGGGGAAGTAAAAGGTTGCGGCTGAGCAGTGGGGCCGCGGAGATGCAATACGTGGGCACCGAACGTCAAGCTGTATGTCTTTGAAACTGTGGTCAGCGACGTTTCGCCATGTTGGTCTGGGCCTATATATCAATACAGTTTAGCGAATGTTCTCTAAAAGCTATCCAACAGCATTCCTATTGATTGGTACCTCGCCGGCTGTTGGCTGTGGTCAGCTCTGCCCAGATCTTGGTGTAGTCGTCACTGGGGAGAAATATTGCTTTCGCTGGATCAGCAGCTGTATTCCACACATAAATGTCCTTAGTCTTATAAATAGAGTGTTCGGAAAAGTCAAGGATCCTGCGTTGATGCTGGTAAAAAAATATGCGAGCTGGCACACGCATGTTGCTCATATCCACCTCTATGGGTTCAAAAACCAGCTACACCTGGAGGAAGCTCATGTCAAAACCGCCGTTTTTGGCCATCATGTCAACAAATCCAGGCGTGGTCTTGGATCTCAGCGACAGCTCTGGCACTCTGATCTGCGGCACAGTTGGGAAACCGTTGGCTCTGCTTGTCTCGCCGTGCCTGGCTCCAGCGCCAGATGTTGTGAGCTGGCCGATGTTCCTGGGTGTCGGTGTCAGCAGCCTATTGCGTCTGGCTGGCGTGTGTGTGCCGTCCGGCGCTCCATGACGAGATGATGTGGATGGTGCCAGAAGGATCTTGTTCCCACCAGTCGTACGTGGGCCTGCAGTGTCAGACTTGCCAGTGCCGTTCTTCGCGAGGTCCTCCAGCCGCTTGTCGATCTCCTCTATCATCTCCCAGTTGTTGTTCTGGCGGGCCTCCATTCGGCGCTGCAGGAGCTTTGCACGCTCAAGTGCCGAGTTCAGCGTGGTGCCAGAAGAAACCAGCTGGGCAAGACGGTTGCGCTCGCTAACCATATCAGTGATATCCTTGTCTGTAAGCTGGTAGCTGCTAGCCTTGTCGAGTGCCTCCCGCTTTCTTGCTACGTCCGACGATGTAGGGCGCTCGCGGATTCGGTCAGGCGCGCAACACGCTCTCCCAGCTATTGAATTCCTCGAGTTTGATCGGGCTATTGGAAATGGTCTCCATCGAGTAGTCGCGCTCAAGTGCTCCATACTTGAGTACCAGGTACTTGTCTGTCAGGGTCTTGTTAACGCTGTATGGAGGCTGATTCTGACCCTGGCCTTGCACCACGTCTACAATCTCCATCATCTTGTACGAGTTGTATTCGCCGTGCGAGTCGCTCTCGCGAATCACAATCCGTGTAAAACATCCGATCGCTGTATCCGCAAAGAACGGTGAAAACAGCCATTTTTCAATCTGGTTACGCGACAGACAAATTGTTTGCAGTTCATCCAGCGTAGCTGGCGGCTCGCCGTCGTCCTCGCTCTCGCTCCCCAGTTCGTCTCCCGAAGGCGTCCACCCACCGTCACCATGGCGGCGGCGCTCACGGGCTCGCTTTAGATCCGAAAATGCGCCAGCGCGACGACTCATAGCGGTCTGACCGGGTACTACGTGACCTACTGGTATCATCCAGCCCACGGTTGCCTGCCTTGAGTTTCATCTTCAGCTCGCGTTGCTCCTCCAGCAAGTCGCGCTTCTCTTGGCGCTCGGCCAAAATGCGTTCACGCTCGACTTCGTTGAGGGACGCAAGCCATTTGCGGTCCTTCTGGTCCCCCATGAGATCAGGTCCCCACTCGTCCAAGGGCTGTTCGTCGTCGCGACCCGTGCGACTGTCGGCAACGGACAGATTCGAATCACTGTCTACATCCATGTTCGAGTCGGAACCTGAATAGTCAGAGCGGCGGAGAGTGCCTGCGTGGGCTGTGCCGATCGCGGCTGTGTCGGCGCCGCTTGTGACCACTGTGAGACTTGCTGCGGCTGTCATTGCGACTGCCGCTAGCGCCATCATCCTCAAATAGCTCTAGAATATCGTTCTCAAGCTTATCCATCGCGAAAATATACGAAGATATGGAAGGGGCTGCCAGCCAAATAAGAGAATAGGAAAGGGGAAAGTGAGCAGGGGGTGGTGATTGCACAAAAGAGCGGCGCAGCCAACCAGTCCGTTCCAAATGTGAATCTAAAATACGGGGTCAATGTATGATGGGTCTGATCGACCTCTCCAAACCCGTGACTTTTAGAACCAGCACATTGTTCCCTGACTCTTTAATAAACAACCTCTGCCTTTTTGCATAAAAAGACGGGGCAGTCCTACCAAAACATACATCGTGTAGACTTGCTCTCGTCGTTTGCGATTGACATTACAGCCAAGGTATGAAGCAGTGTAAAGGTATTTTTAGCACGCTGTGCTCATGGTACCACCATTCTCCGCTAGACAGGTTGACTTAGTTGCGGCATGAGTAGGTAAGGTCAATGACGATTTGATGGAATACGAAAGTACGTCAAATATATGCCAATGGGACAGTGTGGGCCATCCTCAGAACCAACATCATTAAAATCATCACCGGGTTTCTCTACTCCATCACCTCAACCACCAACTGAAAATGAGTACCCTCAACACCCCTTTTCCTCTATGCAATACCACATATGTAGGCCCACAATTGCACCGATATTTCTGTCTTAAAGGTGACATAGAAGCTATGTTGAGTAATAGAAAAGTGAGTGCGGAAAATATGCAGAGAAGGGATTGGTTTGGTAGCGACCTTTTAAAGACGTTAGGATAGAAAGCTGTGGTTCATCTCTGAGCCAAAAGCCGCAGCAATTGTAGAGAGCAGGGCATAGTGTGCGAAAAAGTGTTTGAATGCAGCTGCTGTGGACATCCGAATTCCCATGAGCCTGCAGCAGAAATGCAGCCTGTGGTTGTCAAACAAGCCTGTATTGTGGACAGCGGATGGCTTAGCAGTTCATAGTCCTTCCTGCGCCAATCCGTTGCTTTGCGTGCTGAGGGTGGAGGCAAATTTGAGTAGATGTACATGTAGCGTAGTGTGGACGCCCCACTTATTCATCCTAGGTACTGTCTGCCATATATATGAACTACTACTCATATACATGCGGTTAACCTACACTAGTACCTGTGCTATTGTGACATGGCTGAGCAAATCACTTATATCCTAGAATACATGGACAGTGTGAGGAACGTAATGCCCAGACAGCCCAGACCTCTGTCACGACATGGCCACGGTCCTTTTGGCCGCAGTGAGAAACAAGACAGACATCACTTTCCACCCGAACAATGCCCATGTATTCGGAAACTGCCGATCCACGTCTGATGCATTCATGGCTGCATTTCCCTGAGCCATCTTTTGCAAGGGTTGTCAAGGGATGCGGCAACCCAAACCCTTGTCTCGCTCCTCATTCCCTCTCATCATCGTTCCTACCGTTGAATATGGATATTCTTAATAGTGTCTTTGACACCATCATGTCCCAGATGTACGTATTATTTTGAAATACATAGTCTAGTGATGGCTACGCAGATGCTAACTGGTAATCTCACAATTAGGACTCTCGGAGCGATCGCAGATGCATCACTGACTGCTGCTACTTTGACTATGGACACCTGGAAAGGATCCTTGACGACACCGGTTCAGAAACAGAAACGCACTGCTATTGCCCTCAGCGCTGGTTTGCCTCGCCTCTCTTGCCGCGTCTATTACCAACAGTCCGCCTTAGTCTCAACTGCCTCGCTGCTGGCATCAGTAACTGTGCTCGGGTATACCCTGTCTTGCCGTATGGTCAGCGATGGCACTGCATTCCTGAACGTCGCCCGTGCCATTCTCATGGTTGTCTTCTCAGTACCTCACCTGAATATTTGCTTGTTAACAAGTGCTCTGTCCCACCTTGGTATTGCGTGGTGCATGCTCACTCCTTTGACGCAGAGAGAAATACGCAGGTATACGAGGTATGTGCTGGGTTTCGGTACACTTGCTCTTATACGATTTTGCTCTAAGGGTGACCTGTCTGCTAAAGGATATGCACAGACGAGGAAGGGATACAAGTGGACTTTATGCGGAATTGAGAAGCTGCAGTTCGATACGAAGCAAGATCTACTTTGTACTGCGTGGATTTCTGGCCATTGCTTGGAAGCGAATGCTTTCTCTGGCCATCATCGACATGGTCATCCACCTCTGTGCGTATTACAAGGGCATTGTGTTTGTGATGATTATTGGCGCAGTGGACCGGGAAACCAATACAGAGGACTCTAGGGTATTTGCACTGTGTGCAATATGGAGCGCATTGTCCATGTTCTCCGTGATCGGCGAGTATCATCAGGAATTCAAAGGGCCACGCCTACTGGGAGATCCTCGATGTTATGCGTAACAAGCTCCTCGCGATCAAAACATCACGGAATGGTGAGCAGCTTACAGGTGAAGGGTATCGTGAGACTATCTCAGAAGACACGTACCGTATGGCTTATAAAGTAGACGATGTGCTCAGTATGCTCAGCCAGTCGGTAGCGAGCTTTCTCAGCATTCCGGTTGCTTATCTCCAAGGTTGGGTGGCATGCTGCTCTACCGGTTGCTTTCATGGTCGTATTTTCTATTGCGCGGAATCTGGTTACAGCTAAGCTTGAGGCGCTGGAGAAGTTGAGCAAGGCCAAAGTCAGACCTAGATTCGTATAGAATCTAGGACATTCTACTTCGGAGTATGAGCACGGTCAAGTTTTATGGATGGGAGCAAGCGTTTCAGCGTGTGCGTGGATATCCAGACCGCTCACGATACGTTCCACCCCTATTCTGGCGCATCGTTAACTACATCGTCACCCTCGTCGGCAGTTCAGCGACTCAACTTGCGACTGCTCTGACAGTTGCATCATATCTTCAGTCATCCGGAACATTGGCATTTACTGAAGTGATGTTTGTGGTGTCGTCGGCAACACATATCGCAGGATTTGCCTTGAGGTGTTCAAGTATTTCGTCTGATATTCGAAGCATCTATAAGCATGCAACTGCACTGGAGAAACTATTCGAAGACAATCCTAACAGGATACATCGAACGCACTGGCTCAAGTAGGCGATACTGCAGTGGAGCTCGATAGGTGTGCGTTCCAGTGGGGTCCTGACAAGTTCACTCTTGCACCAACGACATTGTGTGTCAAGACTGGTGAGTTCGCAGTTGTTGTCGGCAGAATCGGAAGCGGAAAGTCGTCCCTGTTATCTGCTATCTGCAGTGAGATGCCGCTGGTTTCAGGCACAGGGTGCACATACGGTCGGATTGGGTATGTCAGTCAGAAGCCATGGATCATGAATGGGACATTCCGTGAAAACGTGCTGTTTGGCCAGGCGTTTGACGAGAAGTTCTACTGGCGCGTTGTCAAGGCGTGCGCACTAGCCCAGGATGTCAAGCTGTTCCCGGCGCAGGATTTGTCAGAGATCGGACCGCGTGGTATCAACCTGTCTGGCGGACAGAAGGTGCGGCTGGCACTGGCCCGTGCTATTTACTCCCGCGCAGACATCTATGTTTTGGATGACCTACTGGCGGCGGTTGATGCACATGTCGAGCGGCATCTAATCGAAAATGTGCTTGTTGGCAGTGGAGTGATCAGTGACAAGACGCGTATCCTGGTCACACACGCCGAGCATGTCGTCCCGCTGGCGGATAAGGTCATTGCACTGACAAACGGCGTAGCAGATATCGTGGATCAGCATCCTGTAGGCGTTTACTCAGAGCCCGCCAAAATCGCCGTCAGAGGATTATGAAGATTTGTCCAAGAGCAGTGATGGAGGATCTGGCCAATTCACCATTGACCCGGAGATTGGCATCCCGCAGTTTCAGTGGTCGTACATGTGGCGATATCTGAGGATGAGCGGATTGCATATCGTTGGGGTAACATTTGCGATCCAAGCAGCTGGTGCCTATGCGACGTTCTACGTTGACAGCTTGCGCTTGGATTTGGTCATGGACAACAACAGGGAGAGCATGGCCCAGTCGCTGCAAATGTATCTGCTTATGAACGCCTTGGCCAACATGCTTCAGCTCCAATTAGGTATGGTTGGTGGCTGGATTCAGGAAGGATTGTGGTCTGCACGTTTACGGGAGCATACTCGAACTGAGCTGCTTGGCACGCTTCTCCACATGCCATTGTCGCAGTTTGAGAGCCTCCCGAGTGAAAAAATCGCCATCCTTTTCAACTGGAACCGAGCTAATATCTGCAATTCGCTTCCATATCAGATCTGCCAGCAAGTACTAGGTGCCCTCTACGCCTTGAATGCGATTATACATGGTGTTCAGCGGATGCCCATGGTGCTTACTGTCGTTTTGCCTACAGCTGCAGCAGCGTTCCTAGCAAGTCAGATGATCAGTGTGGCGTATAAAAGGCTTAATGGTGTGTTTTACTCCACCTCCAAGTATATACCTTTAACGTCCATTAAGGTAATTACGGATGGCCAGGAGGTAATGCGTATCCAGGGAGTCCTTGGTATACATTTGCAAGTGTGTGCTTCTCGAATTGCAAACTACAGCAATATCGTGTTGCATAACAACCTACTAGTAAAATCGACATATACTCTGGATGTTCTAGTCACTATGGTGGTCAAGTCTGCTATGCTGCTGTATCAGGTTTGGCGAACGTCCACATCGGGCATAAAATCTGTGCCAGGCGAGGTTGAGATGGTAATGCGTCTTGTAGAGATTATGCTGACTGGTACCAAGAAGGTTTCTAATGCTGGCCATAACCTCAAGCAGGAGCTACCTTTACTTTCAAAATACTTTGTCTATACTGGACTTCCACGCGAGGCACCTACGACCATCGAGGAATCGCAGCCACTTCAGAGCTGGCCAACCGATGGCACTGTCGAGTTCAGGAATTACAGCATGAGATATCGTGAGAATCTGGACACCGTTCTGAACGACATTTCGTTTTCAGTTGGCTGCAAGGAGAAAGTTGGTATCGTCGGACGCACTGCTGCTGGCAAGTCATCGCTGACATACGCACTACTGCGCCTAATCGAGCCAGCAGGTGGCTCTATCTTCATCGACGGAGTGGACATTTCAACAATTGGTCTCCAAGAACTTCGCTCCAAGATCAGCATCATTCCACAGGATCCGGCTCTATTTGCTGGCACCATTCGCGAGAATCTGGACCCGCTGAACAAGTTCACTGACGACGAGATTTGGGTTGCAATTCGCAAGGGCCATATCGAAGATCTTGTCGATAAGCCAACACAGACTTGCGATATTGATGACGATAAGAGTGGTCCGTGGGTCGAAGGAACAGGTCTGGACAAGTGGGTGGAGGATGACGGGAAAAACTTTAGCGTCGGACAGCGCCAGCTCGTTAGTTTGTGTCGCGCACTGCTCTGGGAGCGCAAGATCTTGGTTCTCGATGAGGCGACGGCAAATATCGATACAAAGACGGACCAAATCATGCAGCGGGTTATCCGTGAGGAATTCAAGGGCTGCACAATCTTGACCATTGCGCACCGGCTCAGGACCGTCATGGACAGCGACCGGATCCTGGTCATGGATCAGGGCAGGGTCGCCGAGTTTGACACTCCGGTCAACCTATTGGCACAGAACTCCCTGTTCAAAAACCTCGTCGAGAGTATGGAGTTCAATGAGAAGGTCCAGGCCATTTCCTCTTGAGCTTTTTCTGAGAGATTTTCTGATACCTACTCGGTTCGGTGTTCTATGAAAGGCATGACAATATATGTGGGTACCATCGCTATATGTTACCGCCGTCAGCAGTTAGTGATGGCTCATATTAGCCAAGTATAGTCTTTGTTATTTATTGGCTACAGAGTAGCCACTAGCTGGGGCATGGTTGTTGATGCGTATGTTTACAAAACGAGTCGGCTCTGCCTGATAAGGGGCGATTTCTAATCACTCAGTGCCTTCTGAGTCTTTGTTGCTAAAGGCGGCTGGATAAGCGTGAATACTCGAGCCTACTCTCACCACCTGGGTGGTTGCCCTACTGAGAAGCCCAATTAGTAATCACCAGAAGCTGCGGGCGTTTAGTGCACAAGCGAAGAAGGATGTTGCCAAACCTATTGGCAGTTTACAGTTGACTGCATAGCGGGAATCCTAATACGGGATCTAAACACGACCGTTCAAGGTCCAATGGTGATTGAAATCTGCTCATGACTATGAGCAATTGACACCCAGTTTTCATAGTACATTTAATATGTAAAACCGAGCAATCGATCTTCAGCTGGAGCTCAGTAGGTACGCTAACTACTCGCAATACATCGGCTCCTCAGTACTAGAATCTCGAAATAAAACGTGCGAGTAATTTGCGTTGTTTGTACTCACGGTTTGGAATTTGGAGGAAAATAGTTCCTTGCGTGGGGAATAGGTAAGTAGGATGCGAACAGTGTGGATCACATGTGCGGGGAACAGATGTGAAAAATGTACCTTGATGCTGAGGATATTGATATGTGAGTAATTATCATTCTGAGAAAATGTCTTAGAGACATAGAGTATTTAAAGTACAGCATCACCTCGACATTCACCAAATACTCTGTGTATCTATAGTGCATCCTACCATCTGTATTTAATTCATCAACCATGCGTGCATTTAGCATCCTAGCCTTCGCTCCACTTGCTTCAGTCGTGTTCAGCCTGACTTCTGTCGAAGACAAGATGATCACGGACCTGCTCAAAGTCCTGGAGCGCGGAACAAGCCAGTATCCGCTCGAAGAACTGTTCCACGGGCTATCAGAGACCATGGGGTTCCGGCACAGCGCGGGCAGGCTCAACCGGTGGTCACAGGGCACACGTGCCGGGTACGAGACCGTCTATGACATGCTGCAGTTTGTCGACGCAAACGGCAAGCATACAGACGAGCAGCACCAGCGCATCCGCCAGCTCGTAGACATCATTGGGGTCAAGATTCTGAAGAACAGACCCAAGTTTGTTGACACCAAGACGGTGGTGCTGCAGGAGATGGAAGACGAGGGGTTAGAGGAGACAAAGCTTAGTGTTATTAGCGAAGTCAACAATTAAATCTCGTCTATTCCAAGCTCGGCTCTCAGCATGTCGTCGAAATCGGCCACTGTCAGGGGACAGGTATCGGAAAGTCGGGATTCCTTGAGCCCCGGTGCGTGTAGCCATATGGAGAGGTTGGTCATCTGGCGGTCGCTGTCCAGGGCATCTGGCGGTGCCTCTGAGTTTTGCTCCAAGCACTCGATGGTGGATAGCAGCTGGGCAGCATGCGTGCTGCGGAACTCTACGGCGTCTGTATACGCCTTTGCACACTGACGTGCGCCCAGTCTGAAAATTTTTGCAGTGAGCCGAATGCAAGCGGCTCTGCAGACTGCGCAGACGCAGCAGGTGGGATGAGCTTGGTTAGTTCGTCGGCAGCTGCTAGCATTCTGTCGATCTGCTTCTGCATCATTGAGATTTTGTGCATGAGCTGGTTGAGTTTGGTGCGCGCGCTGGAGAGCATTGCTGTGGTGTATTTAGAGGCGAGGTCAGGGAATAGCAGGGTGGTGCTGGGGTGCCAGACGGCGGGTTCCTGGGAGTTGCGAAGCTGGAGGAGGTCGTTGATGAGAGAGTTGGCGAGGGTGACGCCGTCAGAGTTCCAGCCGTCCCAAGACCGCCCGGCCTTGTAGATGTCCATCAGGGCATTGAGCGCGTGCCGCTCGACGTTCCGCGAAACCATTGTGTAGATATACGAAATTGTCCAGGCACAGGAAATGCACATTGGGAAAGGATACACATGCGGGGGACGCGTATATTCTTTTATGGTTTTTATTAGACCAAGTAAATGTACAGACAAAGAATCGGTATTCTGGGCCCAGTCTGCCCTAGCCGATGGTCCCTACGAGAAAACACAAGGTCTCCTACAACATCAAACACGAAAATCGGACTAGAGCAAATTGGTCAGCGCTTTACGAGCGCTCGCCGCGGAGACGACGGGCCAGCTGCAGATCCTTGGGCTGGATGGTGACACGGCGGCCGTGGATGGCAGCCAGGTTGGTGTCCTCGAACAGACCAACCAGGTAGGCCTCGGCGGCCTCCTGCAGGGCGGCGATGGCCGACGACTGGAAGCGCAGGTCAGTCTTGAAGTCCTGGGCAATCTCACGGACCAGGCGCTGGAACGGCAGCTTGCGGATCAGCAGCTCAGTGGACTTCTGGTAGCGACGGATCTCACGCAGAGCGACGGTACCGGGGCGGTAGCGGTGGGGCTTCTTGACGCCACCGGTGCCCGAGGGCGCCGACTTGCGAGCGGCCTTGGTGGCCAGCTGCTTGCGGGGAGCCTTGCCTCCGGTGGACTTGCGGGCGGTCTGCTTGGTACGGGCCATTGTTAATTCGGTTTAGTTGAAAAATGAATAGAGAAAAATCTTTCACAGATACGTTAACAGGGGCAGGAGGGGCGTGCCGGAGCAAAGTGGTTTATATAGGGCCGAAGGACGCGCGAACGCATAGACTCGGATGTGCGACTTGCGAAAAAACGCAATAAATCCAGCTGCGGGACCCAGTGGCACGACGCGTTCTGATTGGATCGTGGCTATGTCTTTTAGATAAATTTTACGCGTGTAAGGCCCAGACTGCCCCTTGAGCCACGCCATCCGTTGTGAAAAAGTTACTGTTAAAGTAGCTGTTTCTGTTTCCAGCCAACCAGCATGCGTATTGCTGGGGGCGATGTGGGTTTCGATTCTGAACTTGCTACCTTGCAACGACTTCGGGCTGTGTTGGCGTTTTTCGCGTTCCACTGCATGCTTGTTTGGTGTGGATATAAAAGGCACCACCTTGGCACCCACCCTCGCGCCGCTTTTCCTCTTCAAAGATATTTTTCTAAACATTTTTTGAAAACTACCTACTATCAACCATGTCTGGCCGCGGAAAGGGAGGAAAGGGACTCGGAAAGGGAGGCGCCAAGCGTCACCGCAAGATTCTTCGCGATAACATCCAGGGCATCACCAAGCCGGCCATCCGTCGTCTGGCGCGCCGTGGTGGTGTCAAGCGTATCTCGGGCCTCATCTACGAGGAGACCCGCGGTGTGCTCAAGGTGTTCCTTGAGAACGTCATCCGCGACGCCGTCACCTACACCGAGCACGCCAAGCGCAAGACCGTCACCTCGCTGGACGTCGTCTACGCGCTCAAGCGCCAGGGCCGTACCCTCTATGGCTTCGGCGGCTAAACGCCTTATTCAAACACTGCAATTCATTTGTGTAAAATAAATAGTTGAAAAAACATGGACGCGTCATCAAGGTGAACTGCGGGATATGTTTTTGCTGTCTAGGCATGGAGAGCCACAGTAGCATTAGAAAAAAAATAGCCAAAGCGGTCTCCCACTTGCTTTCTGTTTACTCGACAATTTTTTCGCTCTTTTTTCCTTATTTACTTTCTAACGTTATTTTTTGTCTCGCCCTACTCTTTTTATCCTCTCCAGCTCTGTTCCACTTGAAAAGTCCTAATAGAGGAAGCATAAGGCTTACATAGAATGTCGGAGAATGAATCATCGCCGGCCGACATCGCGGGCTTGGACGAAGGCCATTCGACAGGCCTGGGCGCCAGTCTCAACCTGGCGCTCGCAGCAACACTAGGCGCCAGCAATTCGAGCGTACCTTCGTACTGCCACACGCCGTCGGAGCCATACGAGGGCAGCGTTGCAGTGACCTACCCATCGCCAGCACCCAAGGCGGCAGGATTCTCAGGTGGCACACATAGCTCCTCGCAGGAGGTCGCGCTAGATGCATCAGCGGGGGCGCTGCAGGCGGAAATTGACCAAGCGTCGATGACACTGGGCAGCGCATGGTATCTGGTGGACCGCAGGTGGTACACGCGCTGGCAGGAGTCGTTTTCTGGGATCACGAGTTCCGACATCGGCGCAATCGACAACTCTGGCATCACAGACATGGACGGCGAGCTGCTGCCGGATCTGCAGATGGGCGAGGCCTTTGAGGCGGTGCCGGAGCGGGCGTGGGCGGAGATGGTGCGGCTGTTTGGGCTGAAGGACAACCGGGAGGTGCGGCGCGTGGCAGTGGCCGATGAGCACGGTGCTGCACGACTGGAGCTGTACCCGCCATCAGTTTTTGTTTCGTCACTCATTAACGAGGAGGAGCCAGCGAAGAGGATAGCCATTTCGCTAGCGGCGCCGCTGAGCGAGCTCGAGTTCCGGGTCAGAACGGCGTTTGGACTGGCGGAGGGCGACGATATATCACTGTATCTGCCGTCATCCAGCATCCGCGGGGGCAAAAAGGAGGAGGCGCATTCTGATGCGAGCCCGCCGTCGTATGAGGCTGCGGTGGTAGATGATGCGGACCACGGGGCGGGCTCGGAGAGCCGGCTGATCGGGGTGATGGAAGATAAATCGACATCGCTGGTGGCGGCAGGGATTCTGGAGGACTCGGCAGTGTGGATGATGACGGTGCCCAAGGAAATGATGGGGCTTGCCATGGGAGATCTGCGCGCGGGCTCGGAAGCCGACGATGCGTCAAGTGTGAGTGCGGCAGCACTGTTCACGCCATCAGGGCGGCGAGAGCGCGCTGGGTTTGGGTCGGCATCAGATAGCGGCAACGAGGCCAGCAGTGAGGACGCCAACGAGGTGACCAGCGGGTTCGTGTCGACCGACGCTAGCACCGCATTGCTGGCGCGGGCCGTGTCGCAGGAACACTACCTGTGCGGGCTGAACAACCTGGGAAACACGTGCTTCATGAACTCGGCGCTGCAGTGCCTGGGCCACATTGGCGAGCTGACGCGGTACTTTGTGTCGAATGTATACACGAGCGAGCTGAATCGCGACAACCCGCTGGGTATGAAGGGTGCCGTGGCATCGTCGTATGGGCGGCTCAGCAAGGCCATGTGGGAGCTGGGCCGAGGGGCATATGCTCCACGGGCCTTCAAGCAGACGATTGCACAGTGGGCGCCGCAGTTCCGCGGGTACAACCAGCAGGACGCACCCGAGTTCCTGGCGTTTTTGCTGGACGGGCTGCACGAGGACCTGAACCGGATCCTCAGCAAGCCATATATTGAGGTGCCGGACGCCAATGGGCGACCCGACGCGGAGGTGGCTGGCGAGCAGTGGGAGATCTACAAGAAGCGCAACGACAGCGTGGTGGTGGATCTGTTCCAGGGCCAATACAAGAGCACGCTGGTGTGCCCCAAGTGCGAGAACGTGTCGGTGACCTTTGATCCCGTTCATGTATCTGACGCTGCCGCTGCCCGTGCAGCGCCAAAAGTGGCTCGATGTATCGCTGGTGCCGCTCAATAGTTCGGTCCATGCCACGCATATGAATTTGCTGGTGTGCAAGGACGACTCGGTCAAGCAATTGAAGCAGAATGGTCGCGCATTTCAAACAGTGCGATGCTTCGCGTCCTGCTGGCATGCGATGTGTCGTCGGGGCGTATCTATCAGATCTACAGTGACGAGGACCCCCTGGCAGATATCAGCGACTCCGACTCTGTGGTCATGTACGAGCTGGATGCCAGCGTCGAGGAGGTTGCTGAAGACCCGCTGTCGACTGAGTCTGTGGTGGTACAGCTCCTGTGCAGCAAGGGTGATGATGGGTCGTCGAGCTCGTCGTTCCGCTACAGCTATGCGCCGGATATCATCTCGAAGCCACTGATCGTCACGCTGCCGAGGGCCGAGCAAACCATGGGCGACCTGTACCTGCAGATTGCGACGGTGCTGGCGCGCTGGACCACCGTTGACATGTCCAAGCTAATCGAGCAGCTCAAGGATGCACATGAGGGTGGTTCTGGAAATGGCGGCTCTGACACGGGGCGGCTGCTGGAGTTGCTGGGCCGTGCAGTGTCACTTAGCGTGCACCGCGCAGGGCCATCGGGTCCGCGGTTCCAGCGCCGCAACATGTCGTATCTGTCGTATATGCCAATGGGCCGCCGCAGTACGCCGAACTCGTTTAGACCGTTTGAAGACCGTCTGACCAACGATAACTGCGAGCCGCTTGTGCCGGCGTCAGAGGAGAAAGCACCTGTCGCGCTGTCGCAGATGTCGGTTGATGATGATGTGCCTGCTTTGCAGCAGTCGCGCAGGCGGATGCGCTCGGACGATGATGGTGGGCGGTGGGATAACAGCGAGTCGGATAACGAGCCTGAGGTCGGCGGGCGGGCAACGCCCAAGCGGGCAAAGTCTGATAATGAGGAGAATGAGAGCGATGGCGAGGCGAAGCAGCTGATCACAGTAGTGTCTGCTCTAGAAGAGAGCGCGAATGAGGCTGTGGCCCCCGAGGAGCCACAGCAGCAGGAAAATGACAGGCAGTGAGGAGTATCCTGTCGAGGTGCTAGGGGGTGATGATGGCGAGTCTGATGCGCAGTCAACCAAGACGCAGAACAGTCCGAATGACTCGGACGACGATATGGCGGCAGCCACCGCTGCACTGTCGTTTACAGACATTATGAGCAGCAGAGGTTAAGCTGAACACCGGCGATACGCTGATCTGCGAGTGGGATCCGGAGGGAGCTCGCGCGCTGTTTGCGGAGCTGCTACTGGACGAGCCCACCATGGAACCGCGGCTCGACTCGCTGTTCGATTTCGGCCGAGCGGACCAGTTCGCAATGCCAGTAATGGAGGACGCGTCAAAGTACACTGGCCTGCCTGCGGTGACCGATCTGGCAGTGTCGGAGCCTCCGCGCACAGCGCGCCGGCCGTCATTGGTGCAGCGCGCGCAGCGGACAATCACGCTGGAGGAGTGCCTGGCGGAGTTTACACGCGCAGAGGAGCTGGGCGAGGAGGATCTGTGGTACTGCAGGCCAGTGTAAGGAGCACCAGCAGGCGACGAAAAAGTTTGATTTGTGGCGGGTGCCAGGAGATCTTGGTGGTGCACCTGAAGCGGTTCCAGCACTCGCGGGCGTGGCGTGACAAGCTCGATGCATTTGTGGATTTCCCAATCACGGGGCTGGATCTGACCAAGACTGTGGTGAGCAAGCTTGACGGGAGCGCGCTGGTCTACGATCTAATTGCAGTGTGCAACCACTACGGCGGGATCGGCGGCGGGCACTACACGGCATATGCGCTGAATCCCGAGGACCGCGAGTGGTATGACTTCAACGACTCGCATGTGTCCCCGGTGGGCAGCCCTGATGGCGTCAAGACATCTGCTGCTTACATGCTGTTCTACCGGCAACGGCGAGAGGGCGAGCATGCAGGGGACTCAGCGGCGGCAAAGATCAATGAGCTGATTGCCAGATTTGAGGAGGCAGAGAAGGAGAGGAGTGAGCGTGTGCCGGGCTCGCCGATTGCAGGGTCGGCTGCGGTGATGCCTGACCTGGACTTGGCGATGCCGTCACCCTCAGGCGATTTTATGGATGCCGACGAGGAACACGAGTTTGCGGGCAACGTCGAGGCGCTGGCGGAGATCGGGCCTGTGGGCCTGGCAAGTCCGCAGCTGAGCCGCAGCGACGTTGCCATCAGACAATGACGATACGCATGCATCGCTGTTTGGCGAGGACCCGCAGTCAACAATTGAAGAGGATGCTGATATGCTTTAAAGAATCTATTTTTCTACGTGATTTCCTAACAAACGTAAAAAAGAAAAATTCGATGCTAGTTTGTAGCCACCGCGCGCAGGATGCGGACGTCTTCGCGCGGTCCGGTCGTTTCTATCGGTGGCGACCAGGCCCATCCTCCGCACGACGTCCATGCCCTCCTTGACCCTGCCAAACACCGTGTGCTTGCCGTCCAGGTGCGGCGTGGGTGCCAGCGTAATGAAGAACTGCGAGCCATTGGTGTTTGGTCCCGAGTTGGCCATGCTGAGCACACCAGCGCCCGTGTGCTTGAGCGCCCTTGTGATTTCGTCTTCGAACTTGCCGCCGTATATGGACGAGCCGCCGCGGCCGGTGCCGGTGGGGTCGCCGCCCTGGATCATGAAGTCCGCGATGATGCGGTGGAAGATCACAGAGTTGTAGGAGCCGCGGCGAGCGAGCTCGTAAAAGTTTTTGCAGGTGCGCGGGGCTTCGTGCCAGTAGAGCTCGATGGTGATCGGGCCCATGGAGGTTTCGAGCACGACGTTGCCAGAGGACATTGTGAAAGGTGATATTGCTAGCTATGTGGATGCCTTTATTTTTATTTTGTTTTATTTTTTCGTTCGTAGCAGGCCATTGACGTATGCCAGTAGTGACGCATGTTATGGCCGTATAATATCAATTGAGTGACTTGTGCTAGAAAGCCCCCTGGTTATGCCTGGAACTGGCTCCGCAGCTCCATGATCTTGATCCGGTGCTCCTCGGGCAGCTGCGCCAGCTGCTCGTCCGTCAGACTCAGCAGCTGGTTAATAACCTGCTCATTGTCAATCTCGGGTGCACTGGCTTGGGGAATCTGTGGCTTTGGCAATGAAATCGGGGCTGCCCCACCTACCACCGGCATGGGCGGCGGCGGCGGCGGCCGTTGTGACGGGTACTGGGCTGGCACCGGCTGCATTGTGGCCATGGGCGGCGGCGGGTACCGCGGCACCGAGCCTGTCGACCCCGATCTGCCGGCCCCGCGCACCGCGCGCTTCAAGTCCTCCGGGCTCGCCAGGTCCAGCGACCCCAGCGCACAGTACAATGCGTGAGCCAGTGCCGGATTTTCCATTAGCTCGCGCCTGGCCACATGCAGGTTGCGCTTGGCGAAGGTCTGGAACTGCGCAATCAGCTCGCTCTTCTGCTGCTCATTCAACGGCCCTACGACCTCATTCACCGTCTCCACATCTACCTTTTTCGGCGGCGGCGGCAGCTGTGCAGACCCCGGTGCGCCGCTAAGCGACAGCCCGTCGGTGTTGAAGTGTCGACGGATCACCTCGCGCTCAGCAAAATCCAGCTTCATGGGCCGCCCGCCTACTAGTGTCCCCGAGAGGTTTTTAACTGCGCTGGCAGCAATCTGGATATCGGCATATTCACAGAATCCGAATCCACGCTGTTTGCCGCTTTCACGATCGAAGACGAGCCGGAATTCGGTCACCGGTCCCGCTTGCCGGAGGATGCCGATTAGCTGCTCTTCGGTTGTGTCGAAGGGCACGTTGCCTACAAATACTATGTTGTTTTCGCGTGGTTCCCGCCGGTAGTCCATGTCTATAGGTTGATGCGTGATGTGAGGAGGGGTTTTCTACCATTTTGTAAAAAATCAGACCTGCCTGGAATGTGTATTTGATTCGCTGCTATACCGTATTGTGGTTTTTATATTTCGAGATCCCTTTAATATTCGGATAACCACATGACTCTGGGGCTTCAGCGAAAGCCACTTGGGACGTATAGCAACGCGCATCTATATCTCCATGTGTAGCAACTGCCCAGGAATGCAATACGCATTTCTAGCGATGGCATGTCCCAGCCGTTGTGACTATTGCCCCCCTGTCTACTGCTATCGCCCGGGATCATCTGTGAATGCATGCTAAGCTATCTGCCGGCAATCATTGAAATCACGCCTGGTGACTGTATCGGCCACAAATGGCCACGTTTCAAATTCGCCTAGATTTGGGGAGGATTTTTTTAGCCTCTGCCTACAAGGCGTAAACAACCATTTTTCTCTTCAGCCCTAGAGGCCATTTGGGCGGCGCTCTTGTCTTTGCTAGTAGACAGACGGGCACGGCTGGTTGTCCAGTTCGCTTGGCGAAAATTTGACATGTGAAAGTCGCTAGGTAGCTTTTTCTCCCTCTCTCACTACCACACCTCACAGTTCTCATGTTAACTTCACCGCATAAAAAGCCTGTTTATTTCTTGGGTACCAGCCCGCTGTTTTTCTTTCTCCTCAAACCTTTCTCCAGCTAATTTTTAATACTCTTATCCGCTTCCACACAGAATGCCTACCCCTGCACCATCATCCAACGGACCCTGGGACGCCAAGCTGCAGCAGTTCCACGGCGGCCAGGACTGGGCGCATCTGGACAACTTCATCGAGGACTTTAGCGTGACCACGAATGCCTTCGGCATGCCCGAGTCTGCCAAGCAGGCCAGCGTTAGCTCGATTGAGCACAGCCATCACTACCCACCAGCGGACCAGGAACCGGCCAAATCCTCCCTGGCACAATTCCTGTGGCCCACCTCCTGGCAGCAGGACGGCGACCGGCTGATCCTGGGCAACGGTGCAAGCGAGCTAATCGACCTTGTGATCCGCATGGCGCCGCGCGGCACCTGGAAGCCGGGACCGTTCCGCACACAGTACAAGGAGTACGAGCGGTCTGCGCGCAACAACGACTACATGATGCTTGATTCGGAGAGCCCAGAGAAGGCGAACGTTGTGTGCCTGGTGAATCCGTGCAACCCTACCGGCGACTACATGGAGCTGCCGGAGCTGCAGCAATGGATCCTTGACAACGCTCTGCCAGGCGGCCATGTTTTGATTGACGAATCAATGCAACCCTGGCACTCGTCAGAGTTCCGCAACCACTCATTGACCAGCGCGCGCGATTTTGTTGAGCGGATCTACCAGGATCACGGAATCTCTGTGTTTGTGATGCATTCGTGGACCAAGCTGTGGTGCTGCACCGGCCTGCGCCTGGGCTCGGTCGTGTGTCCGACCGCCGACCATATGCGCGCGATCAAGAAGCTGCAGGTGCCGTGGTCCGTGAATACGGTGGCGTTGGCGTTCCTGGATGCCGTGGTTGCCGATAAGATATACTTGAACAAGACCTGGCAGATGACGGGCGCGTGGCGCAAGCAGACTGTCGATCGGATCAAGCAGCGGTTCCCGGCCTGGCAGTGCCATGGCCGTGAGTTTTTGTCGTGGATCTGGGTCGACACCAAATCAGAGGAGGTTGCGCAGAAGGCTGTGGATTTGGCAAAGGCCAATGGCGTGCCGGTGCGCAGTGGCCGTCCGGGCTATAACCTGCCGACGTATATCCGTCTGGCTGTCCGTGAGCCAGCCAAGGTCGACCATCTGTTCAAGGCATGGGAGACGATCTAACTACTCTTCACCTTCAGCATTGCTTGCAATTATTATCTAGTGCACTTGTCATTACGACCGGCAAGTAGCTGTTGATAGCACGATGTCGTATTCTCGATGGGGTTGGCATCAAGCGCACCACTATAGTTCAAGTTGGCTTTCTGCTTTTAGCGAGCTAGCTTGCGTCTGTCATGGCTAGCAGTTTGGTGTTGCCGTCAGCCGCCAGCAGACTTAGCCCCTGAATGCGAAGCGCCATTTCCTTTGTATCCTCTCTGCACGAATAGCATGCGCCCAAAATGTGAGTGCTCTGTGCTGATACCCTGAAATAATAATCTTGCTCCTTGAAACTGACGCGTATCGGGCATCACAATTGTATCAGAAAACGTACGGGATGCTTGTCAGACATAGGCATGCTTGATCTGTGACGTTCCGCCTTCCTGAGAACCTCCTCATTTTGTATTCCCTATGAAATGACATATTTCAACAGTTGTTCAAACTCTTTCTATGGCCGAAGCTTGGCAGTACAGGCACTGTGGCATGGGGTATTCTAATAATGTTGAGTGTATCGTTGACATTTACACGCAGCATAATGGTGAGGAATATTCCTTTTTAGAAGAAGGCATATCTAATGTTCAGAGCATCGTCAGGCAGTTGCTATTTGAGGTAACTCTTGGTGTATTCACCTGCCTTGTGCGTTTTGCAGAGCTATATTAGGCAACCTTAACGACTTTTGTGAGCACACAGGAGTTGATCATCGTGACAATGTTGAGAAGGCCAACAAAGAGTATACTGAATTTATGAAACGCTGTACCCAAAGTAATAATACATGATATTATAATATACCTTGTAATCCCAGCAATTAGCGGGTACGCTGAGAGATGTTTCCTGTGGTACATGATGTGACTTTAAGTGAAATACCAGTTTTATGTAATCTTTGCCGATTACTTGTCCCGTGTCCCATGTTGTAATGGAGTGGCATCATTGTAATTTAGTATTTGTGCTATATAGACATGTGGCTATCCACAAGAGCTCTGAGACTGTTTGTCGCTTTTCTTCGACAGTGATATCAGCTTCAATCAACAAATTAGCAAGAGTGGCATGAAGTGAAGGCTTAGGTGAATGTGTGCTTTGCATGTCAGCAAAAAGATTTCACCAAACAGCGCAGAGCCCACCAAAGCCACATGGGTGTCATGTTTAAGGCGCTTATTTTTGGACCATGTTGCTGATGCTGCTCCGGATCTGCTGGGCTGTGGAACAATGCACATAGTAAGCCATCAATGCCGATTCAGCAGCAGATCTTTGATATGCCGGACTCCCATTGTATTTTAAACGCAGTGACGAAGGTGTTGCGACAGGCATAACCAAAATACCCCATCTCTTAACCAATGCAAAACAACTGCTACCCGGATCTCTATAAAAAGTGAGACTCGAGAGGTCTATACCGGAAACTCCATATCATTCCATTTCACTCACATATCCTGCTCAGCCTTTATTGAACTCTTTCTTCATGACCAATCTCACCAAGAAGGCCGATTCTGACAATGATTCAATACTAGATGGAATCGACTGTCTATCAGACACGACCGTTCGTACACCTGAGATGTCTGCCAGTATCATATCAGTTATTGGAGAGCAGCAAGACATCAATGCTGACGATGACATAGTCATTGGTTATCTGCGGACGATTATTGGATATCGTTCTTCTATTCACTCGTATCAGCAGCAGAACTTCCTGAAGGCATATACGGCTATCATGTCTGGCGAGGTTATTCGTATCCCTAATAGGACGTACAGATCATTCAGTGTGGAGTCTTTGGAGGTGCGTGTGAAGCATCACAACTCAAAGCTCAAGGACATTGTACAAGGTGTTGGCGTTGTTTGCTGCATACTGGATGACATTATACAGGCGTATATCGGCGTACTCAGTCATGAAGCAAAGCTCAGTGCCATTAGGGAGCATAGATTGTATTTCCATGAGGTTTTGGATTCAGGCTATATTACTTTCGACTCGCTTAAATTCGCTCAATACCCTGCTTCGTACCTTGAAGACTTTATTCCATGGGTAGTTTGCGATAAAGATTTACAGTTGAGCAACTGTCGCTCGTACCTTGCTACCCACGGGTCACCTCTGGTTAGATATGTTCTGGAGAACCACATTGCGGGTACTGAAGACTGGGACTCAGCAAAAACTGCTCTCGTAAAGGAATTCACGCCGAAGGCTTCCCAGGAAGAAGTAGCAAAAAGCAAAAGCAAAGTAGCTGCAATGATGACCTGGGCTGACATAAACGAGTATCTGGAAAGTACCTATTGCAATACTTGGCATAAAGGTAGTACGTATTCCAGCCCTTGCCGTATTTATGATTCACTTTTCTCTCACAAGCGCGTTGATAATGTTACATATATTGCAACCTACTGCTGTATGTCGTTCGTTAGTGCCATCACCAACCATTCCCAGCAGGAGTTCATTGTGAGTGCTCTGAAGAAGAAGAGTATTAAGTGTATCTCAACCTTCAACTTTGGCACTTTGTAATGGCCATCTCATTCTTTCCCTCTTTCTATATTACCCTTGTTTTAAATAAATTCTCCTTGCAGTATGCATTCGTCATTATAATTCTGCATAATGGTAAATGCATAGCAGTTACAGTTATAGCATAATGTGCTACTCTGTGTATTGTAGACGCATTTCTGCACGAACAACACAGGAATACAATGTGACAAAGACCTTGGGGCCACGGATATATGGGCATTCTAATACGAGATCCTGAAAAGCCCATAAATATTCGGCACCCCTAAGCGACACGCGCTCAGAGGATGCTGATGCGCTTGTTGTTCGATGGCTGGACATACAACCAATATTCTACTTCAAATCTCCTTTATTAAAGTATGTCGAGCGAGAAGCCAGATATCAAGAACACAGCGCCCAAGCAGGATATCCCTGCTACCCGGCTGTTCAAGGTCCTGAATCCGGAGCTGTTCATGAAACCGAACCGGTGGTGTGGTGATCACACCACAGTCACTCAAAGCCAATGCTTATGCGACTCAGCCGATCACAGATGATGAGACCGATTCATCACCCCAGGCTAGGCCACATAGTTAGGGCTATAAAGTAGACACCGGATCACTCTAGGAGTGACCCGGGAGGAATCATCTCTTCTTGTCTAATAATATTAACTGTCCCCATTAATTGATTAGTGCCTGGGCGAGTAGACGAAGCTCGTGACCTTTAAATAGGGTCGCGACAGTGGATCATGGGTGGAGGAGTCGTGGCCATGGCTGGAATCATCTTATGGCTTGGGTCTGGAGAGCTCAAGCACCGCCGGGAACAGGCGCTGATAGCCAGTACCCAAGGCAGTGAGGAAAAACCGCGCACGCTGACGTACCAGGAGCAAATGGCCGAGCGCAAGCGGAGCAGCTAGCATGTATTTGATTCAATGCAATAAAAAGCCTATTCCTGGGTCTTGGTATCAGACATCCGCCACATGTACCAGGTAGCTACCGATCTGTACGGTTCCCAGATCCTGCCTAGTGCCACCAGCTCGTCATGTGTCGGCGTTGTCTTGGTGAACGGCACGCCAAAATGCTTGCACATGGACTTGCGAATCGCCAGGTCCAGTGTCGGCAGCACATTGGCGCGCTTCAGGTGGAACATTAGGAACATATCGGCGGTCCACGGGCCGATTCCACGGATGGCCACCAGGGCCTTCGTCACCTCGTCATCAGATAGTGCTGCCAGTTTGGCATCGGAAAGCTCGCCATCACGAAACTTCTCTGCCACAGCCTTCATGTACTCGGACTTGCGCTGGCCTAGTCCGCACTCTCTCATCTCGTCCACATCCAGGCTAGCAACAACCGAAGGCCTGGGGAACTCGAAGTCATCGGGTGTCAGCTCAGAGTCCTCCTTTGTAAGGTCTTTGAGTGTGCCGAACCGTCTCAGGAACTTCAAGAGAATGGCTGCTGCGGCCTTGCCTGCCAGCTGCTGGTACACGATCGACTTGCACAGTGATATATACCCAGTATCGCCGGTGTGGTCGCGGTCTAGACCCATCGTGCAGCGCTTAGACTTGGCGATAAACTCACCTAGGCGCTTGTCAGCGTTCTTTAGGTGCTCGATGGCTACATCGATGGCGGCCTCATCGGTCAGCGGCGGGGCTGTCAGCAGCGTTGCTGCGGTGGTCTTGGGAATCGGTGTGACCTTGGGCTTCTTGGTACGGGCCTTGGTGACTTTGCTCGGCGATGCGGGCTTTGGGGCCACAGGAGCAGCGGCAGCAGCAGTGGTGGATGCCTGGGCCAGGACACGAGCGCTGCGGCGGGTTGTGACCATGCTTGCTATTATAACTGAAATAAAGAGAACTGAAAAAGGAGCCCTAATTCGTGTGGGAAAATAGTGCTGGTTCATCTGTCCGCAGCAATGGGCTTGCACGAAGATTAGCTGGCAGATTAGCCCGCCACAAGATCAACGCCGAAGGACAGTTTCTGAGTGCTCGTTGCCACGTCGCTATTGTAACTTCCCTTTCATTGCCCTCCTGGAGTCTACTTTTCATTTTCCGTTTGCTGAATTCAAATGTCGTCACCATTCGAGGACGCACTCAATGCCT
The DNA here is from genome assembly GCF_002104995.1 of Linderina pennispora. Lineage (NCBI taxonomy): Eukaryota > Fungi > Kickxellomycota > Kickxellomycetes > Kickxellales > Kickxellaceae > Linderina > Linderina pennispora. Next base: position 694,760 of record NW_024468257.1, on the reverse strand, counting down.
ACCTTGAGACAACACAGCCGACCGCTGCTCCACAGCTTCTAGACGGATTCGCAGTCTCCGCTGATCCACGCTACGCGTACAACGCTCAGACAGGGCTCTGGCTAGATATTGCATCGAACACGGTGTCGTACTATGACGCCAAAACATGCACATATGTGGCAGCTGACACTCAGGACAATGCTCAATCGTCGGACTGGTTCGAGGGCGTTGTGCGGCTGGTTGTCGTTGACTCAGCGTGCTTTAGTCCTGGCCAGGTTGCTGATGTTGATATTGTGGAGGGCTTGAGTATCGGCCGTGATGAACATGAGGCCAGTATCACGCCGCATCTGCGAGTTCCCGAGATTTCTGTGTCGCGGTTCCATGCCCGGATCTATGCTGAGGACATAACAGAAAGCGAGACCGTGGACAATTGCGTTGAGGTGGGGTCGGAGGACGGAGAAATCGAAGAGCAGGAAGATGACGATGCAAAATATTCAGAGGATGGCGAATGTTCAGACCACGAGGTGGAGGCCAAAACCGATCCACATCGTCTGCTCACTCTATATGTCGTTGATCAGGGCTCCACGCATGGCACATTCATCAACGAGGAACGGCTCTCGGAGCCAAAGTGTGCTAGCAAGCCTCATGTGATTGCGCATATGGACAGGGTGTCGTTCGGGCAGTGTGTATTTGAACTGCATGTTCATGAGCAGTGGGCATGCGCACGGTGTAGCGCATCAGAACACAGCGAGATCCCAACTCGTTCTTTTGCTTCAGCAATGCAGCCTGAGGCGAAGAGTACGAAGTTGGTACCAGATATTCAGCAGGAGCGGATCGAGAACCTAAGGGCCCTAAAGCGAAAGTATATGTCCAACAAGGGATACCATAGGCACACGACTGGTAAGACATATACAGATCGGGCAAAGCTGCGACGGATGCATCAGCCAGCGCAGTTACCTGCACAGCCATATTCAGACACGGACGACCACACGTCACTTTCAGATGAAGGTGATGCATACGAGTTTACGGGCAACAACGAGCGAGCAGGGCTGGGTCTACAAAACATGTCTGATCAAGATCGACGAGAGTACAAAGTAACCCGGCTGACGCGCGAGCGATATATGTCTTCGTAGCACATTTATTTCCATACTAGAAATACTCTGCTCGCGATGCGAGCTCGGCTGCTAGTCAGCATGGGTTGGCACGTCGATAAGAGCATCACGGCGAACCGGTCATTTGAACGTGTCGGATGGTTGTTGGTGCAATGGCGGTCATGGACATCTCTCATCCTGATGGCCTGCTCAGCGTAGGCGCTTCAGCGCTGGCTCGCTGCTGCTGGCAGCAGAATCGCCTGCTGCTGCTGCACGCCTCTTGCACGGCCTCTTTGTTTCAGGGGTGGTGCCAGAAGCATTGGCAGCAATGGCCGTAGAACGACGGAACCGTTCAGGAATACTGCCTGAATCACAGAGTGACTGGAAAATGAGTCTGAAGTTTAGAACTGCTGCGAGATCGCGGTTCAAGAGCCGAGACGAATAGGCTCGCCTGTATTGTGCCATGGCCCGCTTACATGACTCGCTTGTACAGCGGAGAAGGCCATGGCACTTCACAGTTGGGTTCTTCGATCTCTGGTAGGGCCGCGGGTTGGGAACATGCCGGAATGTCTGCTGCAGCAGCTGATGCAGCAGCAAGTGAATCGGCCGCTACTGCTGCAGTTGCTGCAGTGGCCTCTGTTTCATCTGATGGCATCTTCGCTGCTTCGCGTGCAGCCTTCTTGGCCAATTTTTCGCCCTTTTCTGCTGCTTTCCTTGCCTCTGTTGCTGCCCTCTTTGCTGCGTTGATCTTGGTACCCTGCTCACGGGTTTTCGAAACAAACACCTGCTTGATTATTTGCTTGTCTAAGCGCACATGGCCTGGGATCCATGATGTCCGCAGAGGCAAGCATTGGGGGGAGACTTGCCAAGCTGCTCATTCTCGATAAGCTGGCATAGACGAATGTATGCATGCAGATGCTTAAGTGGATTTACCTTGGCATCATAGTATCGGCTGCCTTTGGCGAATCTGTACTTGGCATCATAGGCATTGAGGACTGGTGCCAACTTGTTGTAGATTGCAAGCATCGGTGGGGTGAGCACACTGAGATCAGGGTGCCTAGAGGCAACTGCCTGGCGGAGCTTCTATGCAGGTGTGTAAATATACATTTGACATGCGTTATTGAACTCAGTCTTGGACACATTGCCCATTGTACTGCGCAGTGTGTTTTTGCGGCTGCGAATATCAATCAATTTGGCCAGAATCCGCTGTAGGCAAGTGCCATAGCGCAACACAATGTTGTTCTTGTATGCTGTCATCAACTCGGTATCCACGTATGTTGCTACTTGATTCATGTCGCGTATGCCATGTAGCTCAATATCGCCATTATGCAATAGATAATAATAAATGTGATATCTAACTACATCACTGAAATCGGCGGTTAACAGTTCTGACCTGTCCTTCTGGTTAATGAAATCCTCGGCAGATATGACAGTCTTCACCTTCAGGTTGCGATAAATAAATAAATAAATGGAACGAAAAAACCCCTTTTTCACAAATATTGAAGGGTCAAAAGCATCATCGTCAGCTAGTTGATGGAGTAATATCCATCATACAAGCATGTATGTATGCTCTTTGATGATATTGACGCTGTGTACAAATTCCTCTAGGCGGGGCAACATAGAATCACGGAAGCCAATACCACCAAGTGATGTCTTTATGACAGTAGTGCTGCGGGTAACTAGCGGACGGTCGGACACTTTTTAGACTATAAAATCTTATATATAGGTAAAGATATACACTTAGCATAACACTGGCCTCTGGAAGACCAGCACGCGCAGATATCCCTGGTTGTCGTTGTACGCACCGACCTCAGTCCAGTCATAGAATATGTTCCGCACGATGCGCTCCATGCCCTTGCCGATTTCAAACCCGATGCAGCCCGCTGGTTGCAGGATCTCCATGTTCGCCATTAGCGATCTATGGATTGCGCTGTATGCCTGGAATCCGCCGTCCTCGGCAATTAGTGCCAGCTGCGGCTCGTGCTCGATCATCCGCGTCATGCGTACAGCCTTGTGCGGCGAAATATACGGCGGGTTGCATGCTATAAAGTCATATGGCGACTGTCGCAGCACCTTCTCATCGGCTGCAAATGACTCAAAGTCGCTTGGCAGCATTTTTGCTTGTGAAGCCAGCCCATGCAGTGCGACGTTCGCCTGTGCAATGTCAAGCGCTGCCGGGCTGATATCAATACCGACACCACGTGCTGCAGGTACCTTCAGTAGTATTGACAGAAGGATGCATCCGGTTCCAGTCCCAAGATCCAGAACCTGCGGAGCTGCTTGGCTACCAGCAGCTTTCTCTAGAAACTCAACGGCTGCAGAAACCAGCGTCTCCGTACTGGGCCGCGGGATAAGCGTGTTCTTCGAGACACGGAATGTGTGTCCACAAAAGTCCTTGGTTCCGGTGATATACGCAGCAGGAATACCATCGGCAGCCAGTTCTGCACCGTCTGCTGGCAGTACATCGGATTGTTCTAGCTCCTCTCGTGCCTTCTTCTGTCTACGTTCGTAAAACATGACTTCGCGTTCGCAAACTGACATTATCTTCTGCGGAATCGGCACGTCAATGGTTACAGGCTCATAGCGTGCATCCGTAGCAGAAAGCGTCACTCCAGTGAGTGACATCAGGATCCCCTTATCACGATGGTTCGCCAGTGGCCGGGCATAGGTCTGCGACCCGACGATAGGGTGTCCGATTAGATGCATGTACCGGCGCAGAACCAGGCTTGCATGAGCAGCATGCCCCACCGATGCTTTGATCATTGTCAGGTGGCCAACATTGGGGCTGCGTGTCACCGATTCAATATGGATCTCGACGTGGTTGAAGATGTCAGCAGGAATACGGTTATATTCACACCAGAGGTCCAACGGCGTAGTCTCCTCAGAGTTGTCACCCGACACCGATGCGGCCTCCAGCGACTGCAAGGTGACGCTATTCACCAGGCTCTGCTCGATCTTTCCATGACAAAGTGCACCAAACCTGAACGTGATCTGCCCAGTATTAATTTTTTCGGCCAGCTCCTGTTGGATCTTTGCATCTCTGGCCAAAACCACGAGTCCCTGTGATCCACGCTCAATCTCATTGACAACGATCCACGGCTCCGTGCTGATATCCTTGTACTTTTCGTCCCCGCTAACCAGCAGTGTCGCTGGCACGGCCCATCCGATATCGCACATGCGCGCACCTGCTGGTTTCATCACGACGGCAAGATCAGAGTCACAGAATTTCAACTCGGTCCCCAGAACCTGTAGTCTCCGGGTATAGAGATCAACCAGGCTCATCTCGACCCGTACTGTGTCGCCTTCCTTTAGTATGTGAGTGTCAAGTGTCAGGTCCCCATTGACATGCACAGCCTTTTTACGCAGCGCAGAGATCACATCTTGGCGGAGGGGCATAATGTCGCGGAAGTTGCGTGCGAGGAAGAGACGCAGTTTTGTACCAGCATCTGCTGCAAGCACCCTCAGCTCCTTTGTCTGTGTGCGAAGGGCCATTATAAAGATACCGGTGTGGGGATTTTACGTGAAGAAGGCAGGAGACGCAAAAGTTCAAGAGCATTTCCGCGCCGGTCGGAGGCGACCCCCGAGCGTGATGATCGAGCATAGGGAGCACAGAGTAATGGGTTCTAATGAGCAGACACTGGGGGTGACCAGCAGTCGGATTTAACCAGGTGGGCGATGAAGCCTGCGTTTGCTTGCTGCTGCCAGCATCGGTGATTCCGATCAGCAGATATTGTTGATATAGTTCGGCCGATCACCGCTTTTGATCCTCTGGCCGATTTTTAGTACCAGTCATTTTTTCAGCCAGGACTTGCTGCAGCGCGCTCTTCTTTACTTTCATTCAGACAAACCCCCCCTTTTTTCACAGAGTTCCAGCAGCAAAATGCGCGTGAAACGGGCCAAGGCATACAAGAAGGCGATGCAGTTTTATCAGCAGGCGTTTGGGTTCCGCCAGCCGTACCAGGTCCTGATCACACCCGACTTTATCGATGAGTGCATCGCCAGCAAATTGTCGATGAAGGAGGATTTGCCCGAGGTGTTCCAGGGACCTGTGAAGCAGCTGGTCAGCGAGTGCACGCTGAAGGAGCTCCGCAATGGCGGAGACGATAAAATCGTGGCTCTGGCTGCGATCAAGCTGTTTGAGCGGCGGCGGTGTCCACACAAGGAGCTATCGCTGACTGGCCTCGAGTGTGTGCGCAAAATCATGGGCAAGGTGAACGAGCACAACTACGCAGTTGCGACGCAGGATATCAAACTCCGGAATAAGCTGCGCAATATCCCTGGTGTGCCGATTGTGCATGTCAAGCAACGCCAGGTGGTCCTCGAGCCGATCACGCAGCTTTCGCGCGATGAGCTCAAGCGGAGAACAGAGGAGAAACTGAAGCCAAGCCGGTTTGAGACGAAGGTGGTCAAGACAGTCAAGAGGCAGGACCGCCAGGAGAGATTCCGGCAGATCAAACTGAAGAAGCTGCCGCCGTCGGCGCTGGCAAAGGAGGCGCTGGCCAAGAAGAAGGCGGAGGAGGCCAAGGCCAAAAAGAAGGAAGAGTGGAGGAACAAGAAGAGGGCTATTAAGGAAGGCACTTTGAACGACGTCCAGCCTACAGGTACCACAAAGGAACCCAAGACCAAGGCTGGACCGGCCAAAAAGGATGCGGTCCAGTCGCAGCCCAAAAAGCAGAGTGGGCAGCCGACAGCTGGCTCAAAGCGTGCGCGGCCGGATGAAAAAGACATCAGCAACACAGCAGCAGCCACAGGTGGAAACGAGAACCAGAAGCGCAAGCGCAAGCGCATTCGCACACACAAGAAGAAGGCTGATAAGGCTGAGTAGGATTGTTAGCAAATGGCATATGTTGAAACATTTACATTCCACAGTGCATGATACTTGCGCAGTTTGTCGTAAAACTCGCGTTTTATACGATGCAAACTGTATGATGCTGAGGTAGTTGTATATATAGTTTTACGCTTGAGATCAAGCGTCTACGTCTACGTCTACGTGTGAGAGGCAGGGACCTTGTCTGCCAACAGTTAATTCAAACCACCCGCTCTATATCTTGTGAACTAGAGCGTAAATAAAGATAGCTAGAATGAAACGAAGAAACAGTCATTTGCGTGCCAGGCCCAGTTGTGTTAATGAGTAGAACTCAAAAGTCAATTTAAGAAACTGGAAGCCAATATCTGAGCGCATGGACACTGGTACCAGTACCAGAATTTGCTCCCTTCGTGAGTGGTCTAGAAAGGCAGGGACGGGGGGTTCAGTGATGACATTCTCTTCACATGATATCCAATTCTAAAGCCTTTCCAAGCAGCGTGAATCAGGTAAAGACTGCGGATTATTTAATGGCTTCCTACAAGCACCAGAGTCGATTCTACTCAGTACAACAGCTATTGAGATCTTCTTGCTAGCTCTGCTTCCAGCTGTGCAATTTCGCCCTTTAGTTCACTGCTGGCGACCTGTATCTCGATGCATTTTTTCACGCCCTCTGTCCACCTCTCCTCGATATCCCTGAGCCTGATCCCTGCCTCTGTTTGCTCATATTTCCGTGCCTTGTTGACATTTATGCCTTCATCCCGGTGCCGGTCTGTCGCCTTCTCGATATTCCTCAGCAGCCCCTCCTTCTGGTAATTGCTCAGCTTCCACGAATTCGCGCCAAACTGCTGCAGCAACTCCAGGTTTACCAGACGGATGTTCTGGTGCTCAAGTTGAGCCGCGGCATTCTCCGCCGCAGATCTCCATATGCCAACGCTGTCGGAATCCTCAGGTGCTTCCAGTTTGTACCGCTCAATGTCAAATTCCGGCAGGGGCTTTCCAGCACGCACGCGCTCATACTCTTTGCGCAGAAGGTCGTTGTTCTTGAAGAGTGTGGTGGATTTGGGCAGCAGAGGAGGCGACATGCGGCCCATTTCTTTTTGGATCAGCGAGCTGACCTGGTCGCGCATGGAGGGGTCGTCATACTCCTTGTCAATGTACGGCAGCGAGTCGATAGCGGCGCTATGTGAGTCCATGGATAGGAGGTTTATAGTGGTATTGGAAGTTTACAAGCAAAGTGACAGTGTACGAAGGGGATTCAAGGGCCGACTGGCCGGTTGGCTGGGGCCACATCAGCCAATGAAGAATGCAGCCCTTGTGGGTGTCTCGCTGCGGTGCTCCGTGCCTGCGGGCTGGAGGAGAAAATCAATGATCCAGAAACGACACCAAAGCCTGCAGGCGTATGGGGCAATCGGGATGATGTAAAGCGTGAGGGCTTGGACATGAGGGTAAACATAAAAGGCGAAATGTGAAAAAAGGACTATTGACGTGGGCAGATAGGTGAGGGCTAGTACAATTGCAAAGAAAAATTTTGCTCCTCAAGCCTGCCGCCGTTGGGGTACAGTATGCAGTTCCGACCGGGCCATGCGCTGCTGCATCTCGCTGCGTGCTAGGCGCGACTTGGCCAGCCGCTGCTCGACCAGGGTGCTGCCGACAGTTGACGGCTGGTGCATATCGACGCCGCGGCCCTCGCCCGACACCAGCGAGCGCAGGTTGGTGGGCCGCTGCAGCGAGTCGGCGTGGTGCGAGCCGGCAAGCGACTTTGGGCTGGCAATGGTTCTGTTGCGGGCCAGGCGGGCGTGGACCGTGGCATACTTGCCCGACGAGCCGATCAGCGGTGTGACCTTTGTGCGAGCTCCAGCGAGGCGCGATTCGAGATCCTTGACGCGCGACATAATGTCGTGCACCATGCGCGCTGGGTTCTCGCCGTTGCCAGCGTCGATGTTCGCTGATGACTTTGACAGCCCCGAGTTCTGTGGCACCACGCGGCTGTTGCGGCTCCGCACCACGTTCAGCTCCAGATTCAGATCCTTCAGCTCGTCCTTCAGCCGCTGGACCTCGTCGACCAGGATCTTCTTTGTCTGCACCTCGGACAGTAGGTGCGAGTTCTCCTCCACCGCGCGGCTCAGCCGGAACTCCATGTCTGTCAGCGACGATTTGGCTGCCCGCTCGTTGCGCTCCAGGTCGTCGTTGTCCTGCTCCAGCTCGCGCGTACGGCTCTTGTAGTACTCCTGCTGCGACCGCACAAACTGCAGCTCCCGTTCGATCGATGCCAGGTCCTCACCCGCCTTCAGCTGCGCCTTCTGGTACTTGTCCTTCAGCTCGTCAATGTCAAACTTGTACCGCTCATTCTTTGTGCGTAGCTCGCGGTTAATTGCCTCCAGCCGCTCGATTTCTGACTCCAATTCCCCTTCCAGCTCAGCGGATTGCACCTGGAAGTCCTCCAGTTCGTATTCTTTGTTGGCCAGGTCCTCGCGCAGGTTAAGCGTCTGGTTGCGCCAGTACGCGATTTCCTCTTCTGGCGATGCAAAAGTACTACAAATACAGCCCCTTTTCTGTTAGTCTATGGCTGTCTGGCGCCTTCTGCTACTGCACCGTCGCCGACTGGCACTTACGTTGGGTCCTCCTCGTTCATTCTCTTTTCAAAGAGGGAATTGGGGGCGGAATTTACAAGTATAAAAAGGAAGGCGTTTTGAAGTAAAGTGGGGAAAAAGTCGTGCAAGCGCTACACTGAGAAAATATCTAACTGTTTTCATCAGAACTCGTGGCTCACATGATTGGGCCAAGCCGGAAGATCTTCAAACCCAGCTTCAGCATTATGATGCTGCAAGCCAACGCGTACTACACCGGCCGCTGCTTCTTGCGATTCAAAAACTCCTTCGCCAGCCGCCTTCGCTTTGCCATCTTGCTCTCATTGTCGTCCATAACAGGCTCTGCGGGGACGCACACTATATCCTCGACCTGCACGCCCCTGGCAAAGCAGTCGCGCCGGAACACATAGTACGCGTTGCACTTGTCGAACGGTGACAGAAACGAGTACATGGCCATCGACGTTGCCTTCTCCACTCGCAGCTTAGTCTCGAGCTTTGGTGGATCGGCAGACTGGGAAACCAGCTTTGCTACCTTGTCGATAACCGCCCTGGCATTGCCGTCAGGCACCATGATGTCATCGGGAACCTGGATTGGCACTGCTGCTTCGCCGTTTGCGTGCTTGTCGTCACCATCCGGGCTGGGCTCCTCTGATCCAGACTCTGGGTCGTGTTTAGAGTCGTCTGCAGATTGTGAGCCCGAATCAGACTCGTCATTGTACCCGTACAGGCCGGCCTGCATGAGCCACCTGATATGCTTGTAGAACGGGTAAAGCGAGTCGTCCCTATTCAAAAAGTAGAAGTCGCTGTTGTTGCCCTGCTTGCCCTGGATCGTGAGCTCCATTTGGTTGGAACGGTCTGCAGGCTGGCTGGAGATGAACCGGGCTGTACGCTCGATGATTTCAAAGTGGCGCTGCGATTTAGGCGCTGCCATTCCATCGGACAGGGAAAATGAAGGGCAGAATGGCGGGTCGGTATTGGCTTCGTCGAGGTGGTTGAGCTGCAAGGCAGACACAGCGGGAGCAACTGGCTTCCCCTCCACGTCATACTGAAGTGCTGTACCACTTGCTTCGCTGGCGTCTTCAGAATCAGGCTCGCTGATTTGGCGAATGTATGCCTGTCTTTCTGGACTGTCCATGTAAAATATGCACCGCTCGTTCTCCTCCGTCTCCAGCGATTTAAACCGGCGTGCATCCATTTCAGGATCAGCGACAACAGTGCCAGTATCCTCGTTTCGGCGAATAGAGTTCATGTCAATAAGATATCTGATGTCATAACGGTCTACCAGCGTATTGGTCTCGGCTAGCTGAATCAAGTCTGCTCTGTCCGACCGCTCTGCCTGTTCGAATATCCGTGCTCCGTAGCCAAACACTATCGGCGTGCTGTCCGGCTCGTCATCAGTGCTGGCCAGAAAACCCTTGCCATAGCGCTCTCGTTTCAGTGCCAGCCACTCTTTTCGCTTTTGCTGTCTAATGCGGTGGGAGTCCATTACGAAGTATTAAGAGTATGCATTGCGCACTGATGGCCAGCCCTGGCACCTCAGCTTCCCAACATGAATATCTCGATGTGTGATCTATGATAGTATGGTACTCAGGCGCATTAGCAGTAGCTTTGCTGTATTCGCTTGCGTTCAAATCCCCTCACACTGCAGTATGTCTCGTGATAGGTTTGTGAATTTGCTTGCAGACAGCCTCAGGCGTATCCATGCTTGCCAATGCCACCGAAAGGTGACACGGTGACCATAGCAATCTACATGAATGCATTTGTGAGGATGAGGGATGGATCATCCACCGGTGGAGCCACAAAAGTCCTGCAACAGCATGAGGTCCCGAGATCATGGTGGCCACATAATGAGTGCTTTTGCCACCTTGGCCGCACACGAGGTTCGTCTGATCTTGTGATATGTCTCTGGCGCCAATCCCTAATGTCGTGTGCATCGACAAGGCTGGCTGTCCATTAGATCCAACTACTGTCCCTCAAACAGCGATTTCCTAAATGAACATATGCAGATGCAGACCTAGTGATATAGATAAAAATTTGATATTGCCTGTGTTGCAACCAAGCTCGCCTCTGCTGAAAATAGGGGCCAATTCGAAAGCGATCACACGCCACGCCAAGCGGTCTGGGTTTCTTCTACGCTCAAGGCTTGCCAGCTCAGTATTCAACAGAGAACAGCATTTCCTAGTTTGTATTCTTCAGTATGGATGTCATAGTACATATGCGGATGTCATTTAGCAGGATCCAAAGCATTCACTCCATAAATAGTATTGTGTCTAAGGTTGATGTAAAGGTGGATGTCACATTGTACCGAAGTAGTTGCTATGGTTGGCCTTACAGCAGCCCATCGATGCCTCAAGCTAAAATTACATATAAAAGCAAGACAACCATGCTAAAAGACTCACATAAGACCACATTGCAAGACGAAGCACCAATCTTCTTATTGACCTTGATACCCCAAGCCGATTCTCCAACCATGAAGGTATCATTTTCGTTTACTTCGCTGCTGGCACTCTCTTCTCTGGCTACAGGCTCTCTTGCCAGCACCTTCCAGTCTGCCAAGTGGGCTGCAATCCCTCCTGACTACAACACTGCCTTGGTTGACTGAGTATCTAAGTAGACCAGTACAGCTACTAGCAATTTTTGGCCAACATCTCGCCTGAAGGTGCTTCACCTGGGGCTGTTGGCGCCGCGCCCAGCAAGAGCAACCCAGACTACTACTACCACTGGACCCATGATGCCGGTACCACCCTCTTGGAGATCTCCACCTGGCTCAACGGAACATCTGACGCGTCAGGGTCTGAGGTGTATAGCAAGAAACTCGCCGACTATGCCAATTGTAGCCGCAGCATCCAGACCATCGAGAGTCCGTCAGGAATCGGCACTGCAAAATTCATGATGGATGGCTCAGCGTTCACTGGAGCCTGGTGCAACCCGCAGCGCGATGGTGCGGCGATCCGCGCCATCTCGCTAATTAGCTACGCTCGCTGGCTCATCGAGCACAGCAAGGACGTGTCGCAGTACTATGATGGCAAGGACCCATCTGAGTCGGTTATCAAGGGTGATCTTGAGTATATCGCAAGCAGCTGGAATGCCGACAACAACGGGTGCGGCATCTGGGAAGAGATCCGTGGTAACCACTTCTACACATGCATGATCCAGCGCCGTGCCATGATTGAGGGCGCGCAGTTTGCGGCTCAAATGGGCGACACTGGCACTGCCTCCATGTACGAATCCCAGGCTGTGCCTATCACTGGCAATATGACCAGTTTCTGGAACAACGACAAGAACCTGATCTTGCCAACCATCAACAGCAACGGGGGTGTCAACAAACCGGCCAATATTGATTCACAAGTGCTTCTGGCTGCGCTACATGCTTCCTTGGGTGATGGATTCTACATTGTCGACTCTGACCAGATGCTAGCTTCAGTTGTCGCCAAGACTAACGCGTTCAAGCCGCTGTACCCGATCAACACTGATACTGAGGCGACAGCCAGCTCTGCTACAATGCCAATTGCTGTTGCGCTTGGCCGCTACCCCAAGGACGCACACAATGGCTACAACTCTGGACAACAAGGAAACCCGTGGTCGCTGATCACCTCAGGTATGGCGGACTACCACTACCGCCTGGTTGAAACCTGGTCCACAGCCGGCAAGGTTACCATCACCAAGGCGACAGGGACATTCTTCAATCAGATGAAGGAATTTTATGGAATCGCGTTTACCAATGCGTACGAGGTTGGTGCCACGCATACCAGTGACTCTGACACATTTGGTGGGCTCCTGGCCAACACCATACTGTCAGGCGACCGTTATATGGTACAGGTTGCCCACCATACGGATGCATCGGGATTGATGACCGAGCAATGGCTGTGCGGCGAGGGGACCCCAACTGGCGCTCCGAATCTGATCTGGTCGTTCGAGGCACATACTTCCGCAGCACATCACCGTACAGCTGCATCGCGGATTGTGTATGGCAACTAAGCCTGCTCATTAATTAACCTGTGTTCCTAGCTCCATTGGCATATGTCAACATTGAATGCAATTCCAAATTGGCCACAGTATATCAACAGATCATTTCCTTATTTCCACTCCAAGTCCAATTCGCCGAATAGGAGGCAGCTGCGGCATGGGGTATTCCCACACATGTCTCGCTATCTTCTGGCCAGTGGAGAGGCGTGTGCGATTTTGTAATTCGGGAACCAAAATGCAAGACCTACCTCTGCTATGCACGGATCTTTGTCGCAATGTTGGCACCAGTTTGTAGTGGTGGTCCCTGTTTTCAGCTTGGCTTTCATGTGTTTTGCCACAAAAAGGGAGGCGCAAAAGCCAAGTGGGCTAGCTGGATTGGACTAGTGCAATTTCCGACATATAGGCTGCTAGCGCGATCGACATGGCGTATGCACCAGGGAAGGCGATCATTCACCGCCTACGGTCACGAGCGCTGTGGCTCTGGCCCACGAAAACGCATAGTCTGGAGAGGTCCATCCGCGCTGCTTGCTGCTGTCCTACTGGACTGAATTCTCCACATGAAACATGCGGCACAATACCGGCCATCCTGCAAATCCTCGGGTGCGAGTGGAAAGTGAGCCAGTGCGCTCATCGAATTCCAAGGGCAAATTAGTAGCTGGGAAGATCCAGCACGGCCGCCATACAAGCGACGTTTCCAATTAATCTCTTGCACCACCCGTCGTCGTTCGCTGGTTGCCCACCGCCGGCCAATTTTGCATTGTGATGCGAGGTGGGGGATCCAACTTGATTGCAGCCAGAGTATGTAGTCGTACGAGGAAGCTTAGTGGCTGGTGTTGTCTGATTTGCTCGCCGGTGCCCACCCATTACACATTCTCTACCCTGACTATTTGGCCTCGTATTAGGTGCATCTATTGCGTATCTCTCTTTCTGTCCCAGCTGTCTGCGCTGCGCAGGTGATCTTCAAGCGCATGCATTGAAGGTTCTAGAGATAAAGTGGCCAGTGTAGCTGCAAGTGCATGTACAGACAAGGGGGGTGGAGGACAGGAAAAGAAGCAATTCTCGGTTGAAGCGATTCTGTGGCCCACACCGACAAATCCACGCTTATCGGCGTATAAAAACAGGGGCCACCTCCTGAATCGCAATTGCCGAAACCACATCGACTACGCAATATCCTTCCTCTCAACCAAGCTATTAATTCACAAGTTCGAAGCAGGCGCCACACAAATGAAGTCGTCAATCTCCATCACCTCCATCCTTGCCATTGCGGCCTTCGTCGCTGGCACACCCGTCGACCACGGATCTCTCGCCAAACGCGCCGCAGCCCCGCCCTTCAACACAGCCCTGACCAACTGGGTCAACAGCGAGACCACCTATGCCAAGAACGGCGTTCTGGCCAACATCTCACCATCTGGTGCTTCCGCAGGTTCTGTCCAGGCTGCCCCCTCAACCTCCAACCCGGACTACCGGTACCACTGGGTGCGCGATGCCGGAATCACCCTGCACGAGGTTTCTGGATGGCTGAATGCCACATCCGACTCGTCCGCAGCCGCTGTCTACAACAAAAAGCTGGCAGACTATGCGACATTCAGTCGCACAATCCAGACAGTCTCCAGTCCGTCCGGCCTGGGAACTGCCAAATTCTACATGGACGGTACCGCCTACACGGGGCCCTGGTGCAACCCGCAGCGCGATGGTGCCGCAATGCGTGCAGTGTCGCTGATCAGCTACGCACGGTACTTGAAGTCGCAGGGCAAGGACGTGACGCAGTACTACGACGGCAAGAGCCCGACCAGCTCGGTCATCAAGGCTGATCTTGAGTACGTCGCCAATAACTGGAACGCGGATTCCCAGGGCTGCGACATCTGGGAGGAGGTCCGTGGCAACCACTTCTACACGCGCATGATCCAGCGCCGTGCCATGATCGAGGGCGCGCAGTTCGCCAACCAGATGGGCGACCCCGGCGCCGCAGCATGGTATAATACTCAGGCAACGGCTATCACCAATGGCATGGATGCGTTCTGGAGCGGCAGCATCATTCTCCCGACCATCAACTACAACGGCGGTGTGAGCAAGCCATCAAACATCGACGCACAGGTGTTCCTGGCCGTCCTGCATGCCTCTCTTGAAGATGGATTCTACACTGTCGATTCGGATCGTGTGCTGGCCACGATTGTCCAGCACATTGCCAAGTTCAACTCAATGTATGCAATCAACACGGCCACAACGACGACCATTGCGTCAACCAGCGTGCCGGTGGGTCCGGCGCTCGGCCGCTACCCCGAAGATACATACAACGGGTATGAGTCGGGACAGCAGGGCAACCCGTGGACGCTGATCACCTCGGGCATGGCCGAGTGCCATTACAGGCTGATCTCAACATGGAGCAAGAACGGCAAGATCGTGGTTACCCAGGCAGTAGCCAACTTCCTGAACCAGCTCACCTCGCTGTACGGAATCACGTTCAGCAACTCGTACAGTGTTGGGAGCACATACGGCAGCGGGTCGGCAACATTTAATGAGATATTGGCCAACACCATGCTGGGTGGCGACCGCTACATGGCTCGCGTCGCCCGCCACACTGACGCGAACGGCAAGATGTGGGAGGAGTGGAACCTGAGCACCGGCTTCGGCCAGGGCGCCCCTGACCTGACTTGGTCGTACGGAGCCCATGTCTCTGCTGCCACAAGCCGTGCTGCTGCCTCCAAGATCGTGTACGGCGCTTAGACAGGAAATATGATAGTATGTTATGTTGCAATATATGAACAGTACCAAGGAATGCATGCAGTGGACTACTTTTCTAGCTCGCGGGTGATCTGGCTCAGACTGTTGTTGATAAACTCTCGGCTTTCCGGTGCAAACAGATGGTACGGGAGCGGCGACGAAATGCGGTTGTTTCCGGTACCCATCCCGTCCCTGGGCTGCGACATGTATGTCTGCTCTGTCAGAGCCGGCTGCTCAGCAGCATAGGCAGCTGCTGGCGGAATAGAAATAGTGGTCCGTGGGCTGCTGTTGTCCGAGATCCGGCTGGCAAGCCCAGAGGGTGACTTGTAATGGCGAGAGTCTCCGGCCACAACATACTCGCTGTCACTCGGGTCCATCATGTCTCTGGCAAACCGCGAGCTATTGACAATCTCATCCAAGTACGCGTCGCCAGTAGTCGACAGGCGCCGGGCCCTTGTCGACATGCCATAGATCCGTGAGCCCGCTTCTCCTTTTGCTGCGTGTAGTTTCCGCTGGCCGCCTGGTCGAGAGTTGAGAATTCGTTCGAATCCTTAGCAAACGACACCGAGCGCTCCTGGAAATACGTTGTCTGGCTGGCCGACCCATTTGACGACCCTATTGAGCCCAGGCATGGCAGTTCCCAGCAACGGCGCGTCATACTGCTCGTTGGTCATTCCACGACGGGTCCGGTGCGTGCGCTTACTGCTGCTTTCGTACATTTGTTTCGCGCCCTCGCTGCACCAGTGTGACCAGTTGTAGAGCAGCCCGTGCTGCAGCGGGATGATGGACACCCAGGCCAGCACCAGGTACGCGACCCCAAGGGTCACTGTGTACACGCAGGCGATGATGTTGTACAGGCTGTTTGTGTACACAATGCAGCCAAAGTACGTGTACAGCAGGCCGCGGCCGCCGTAGGTGAACAGGAAGCGCATTTGCGAGTTGAGAAAGCGCGGGGCCCGGACCTCCGACGCCAAGAGAGGCGAGGCTGAGCAGGCCCGTGTACGCCTGGTAGATTATCAGGTTAGTGGGCGATGTGTGGTCGATGACGTTCATGACGCTGACGCTGGCGATAGCTGCGCATGCCAGCATGTTCAGCATGTTGAAGAGCAACAGCAGGAGGTAGATATTAAGGTACGTTCGCATTGCCGGCAATAATAAATATATGAGGGGGGAAAGCAGAGATGAAACAGGAAGCTGACCGAGTGTCTCGCTTTCATTTCCGGCTGGTCTGTGGAACCCGTAGAAGCGAGTGACAAAGCCCGTTACTATTTGCAACAGCTTGGACAAAAGTGGTGGCTTTTTTTTCACATTGGGACCGGTAGTTGAAAAATCAAGCGTTAGGCATGGTTTCCTTTTTTGCTGTCTTTTTTGTTTTACTAATTCGCTACTACTTTCTTTTTTCCTTTCAATCATGTCTGGGCTCAACGGAAAGCACAAAAAATACTCGTGGCTGCCCGAGACCAACCCGTCGGCGCTCTCCTGGCGACGCCAGCCCAGCGCAGTCGACCTCCAGCCGGCAGGAAAAACCTGCTAAGAGCAAATCAACACGGGCCCGGCCCAAGGGCAATTCAGGCAATTCAGGCAAATCCAAACCCAGAGGCAAGGGCATCGACATGAGCGAGCCAGCCAGCAGCCTTGGCATAACAATGGTATCCAGCGAGCCAGCAGCAGAAGACGATGCGTCGGGGCAGCTGGCAGCAATCACACCGCCAGTGTCGAAGCTCGGGCGGAAGCGGCCGCGCAAGGACAGCGTCGACGAGCTAGTGCGCTCGCGGTTCATGTCGAGCCATGCGCCACAGACTAGCAGCATGCCGCCAGCAAAGCCTAGCCGCACCAGCACGCCGCGGGGACGGAAAAAGGCCGTGGATCCAGGCACGCCTAGCATCACTGCCAGCGTCAGGGACGCATTGGCAAGCGAGCGCACAGTGAGCATCCGCGGCTCGCCGTCACAGCAGGGCACGGTGGCCATGAGCAATAACGCATCGTCGGTGGGCCACGGCAAACACAGATACCCGAGCTATTATCAGGGCATGCAGATATCGGGAAGCAGCACGCCTGGGAACGCGCACATGGCGATAGGCGACCTGGAGGGAAAGTACTCGTTCCCGGCATTCCCGATGCTGAATCCGCGCAATGTGTCGTCGACGTTCAGGCGCACAGACCGGGGTGTCGGCCCCGTGTTCCAGGACCGCGGGCTGGAGGTTACGACAGGAGAGAACGTCATCGTTATACACCCAGGGTCGAGGTGGCTCAGAGTCGGGCGGGCAAGCGACGCAGTGCCACGGGAACTGCCACATATAATTGCACGCAGGGCCCGTGCAGCCAGTCCTGCACTGGCCAAGGCGACCGCAGATAAAGACACAGCCAACTCGGAACAAGCCGAGGCAGTAAGTGGCGATGTCGAGGCTGAAGATAAGGAGGAGCCAGAAACGAAGGAGCCCCCTGTTGCTGAGGAGTCAATTGTCGACGAGACTCTAACAATGCTGCGCAGTGTGCTCAAGGAGCACCAGCGCCAGTCGAAGCGCAAGGCGCCGCCCAACGCATACTCGCAGGTGATGTCGTTCAACAAGCAGGCCACGCCCACAGTAATCCAGGACCACAACGACCCATTCAAAATCGAGTGGATCCACGACGACGAAATTTCGGGAGACTATGTTGTCGGCGAGGCAGCGCTGCGGATTGCCGACACCAGCAAGTTCCTTGTGCGGCACCCAATGCGCAACGGCTGCTTTAACGTCGAGGACTACGCGACAATCGAAGAGGTGCTGGGCGACATTGAGACCATCTGGAGCCACGTTCTGGATACCGAGCTGGGGCTTAAGCGCCGCGACCTGTCCAACTACGGTGCAGTGCTGGTGATCCCTGACCTGTTCAGCCGCATCGAGGTGGCGGCCCTGTCGGACATGCTGCTGCGGAATATGGGCTTCCGGTCGCTTATCCTGCAGCAGAGCTCGACCCTGGTGACGTTCGGTGCCGGCTTCTCCTCTGCCTGCGTGGTGGATATTGGCGCGCAAAAGACCAGCATTGCATGCGTCGAAGACGGATACTGCCACCAGGAATCGCGCGTAAGCATCATGCACGGTGCCGACGACATCACCCGCTTCCTGTTTGATCTGTTCCAGCGCAGCTCATTCCCGTACCACGAAGCCAACCTCAACCGGCTCTACGACTGGACAATCCTGGCTGATCTGCGCGAGAAGCACAGCACGCTGAACCTCTCGGACGTCAACATCCGCATGACTGACTTTTTTGTGCGCGTGCCCGACAGACCCACGCAAAAGTACAGCTTCAAGACCTACGATGAGATGTACCTGGCGCCGCTCTGCGTGTTCTATCCGTACATCTCAGATGCATACTACAAGATACCCGCATACGCCCGCTCATTCCTCGGCGGTATCGGGCCCGCCGCCCAGATCGAGACAGGCTGGGGTCCGCCAATGTGCAGCCATATGACGCCCACGCAGTTTGGCATTCTGCCGTCACGGCCAATTGAGATTGAGGCGCCGGTGACAGCCGATCAGTTCACTGAAGCGGCCACCGCCCCGGCCACGGTTCCGGCCACCGAGCCCAGCACTCCCGAGCCCAGCGCTGCCCCGCCTGCCGGCTCCTCAGCCACGCCGGTGGTCGACAAGTCTCTGGTCAGCCATCTCAAGGACATGGCTGCCAGCGAGACAAAGACGCTGCCGCCAACGCCAGTCGTGCCCACAGTCACGTACGTGCCGGACCCCGACTCCCAGTACGCGCGCATGCCCCTGGACGCGGCCATCACACACAGCATCACCCATGTCGGATCCGTCGACCGGGCGCGCAAGCTGTACAACTCGATTGTGCTGGTGGGGGGAGGCGCCGCATTCACGCCGGGCTTTGGCGAAGTGCTGGCAAGTCGGCTCATGTATGTGCGGCCCGATTTCATGCAGTCCGTGGAGCGCGTCGATATCGTGTCGGCGCCGCGCGACCTCGACCCCAGAGTGCTGGCGTGGAAGGGGGCCGCTGTCCTTAGCCGCCTGGAGTGCGCAAGGGAGATGTGGGTCGACCGGACCGAGTGGATGGACTTTGGCACCAAGCTGCTGCGCGAACGGATGCTGTTCCCATGGTGATTGTGTATGTCTTTTTTGCATGTTTCTTTTTCTTTCCTTTAAACAATGTTATATCTATCTCGATTCTTTTCGGACCAGCAGCTGGCCTCCGTCAGCATGCCAGCCCTGCAGCCATTTGATCTGGCTCTGGCCCTCGTCCACCAGCCGTGCAATCTGCGGGTCATTCGTGGGTAGGTCACGGTAGAGCTCGAATGTGAACCGCGCGTTATGCTTGAGCTTGGCCCGCATCTCCGGTATCGGAAATCCACGCACTTGACGTAGTAGGCCACGATACAGCGACAGGCACTTTGCCCGGTTTGTTTGGACCGCTATAGACTTCACTGGCGGCAGCAGCAATGAAGAATCAGTCGAGGAGAGCGATCGCCGAACAGTCCGTGCATCTGCAATCCGCTTCATGTCCTCCATAGCCGTACACACCCAGTCAGCGATATCGGGAAACCGCACCAGCAGCTTGGGGACATCCTTTATCCCGTCAACGCCAGCCAGCTTACAGATCTGATCGTAGATATACAGGACCGTATCCGGGCTGCATTTGTACACACACAGTCGCATAAACGCATGCCACTGGTGGTCAGTCAGCGACGCACCAGTCTGCATGATCCGGCCAACTAACGCAAATGCCCCGTTGACATCGCTTGTCTGGATGCAGTACCGCAGCACCATGGTTAGATCCGATGGCGATTCGGGCAGCTCATACTGCGCGTGGATTTGGTCATAGACGCTCAGGGCCTTTGGGAGTTGCTTGTCCGAGAGCAGCGCACGCATGATGAGGTTGAGAGTCACAGGGTCGCCTGAGCTAGCGTGCAGAGCGGTGGGCTGCGAGATGTTTTCATCGAGCAGCGAGAGCGCTGTGTGCGGATCTTTGGCGGAAAGGAGCGAGGACATAGCCATGTTGAGCAGATAGCTTGTACGGGCGTGCTCAGTACAGCTTTCAGCATCCACAGCCGAAGGGGATCGCTGAGAGTTGGACAGGAGCCATTCAGAAGCCTCACGCAAAACACTCATCACGCCAGCAACGTCGCCAGAACGTACATACGCATACATTAGTATGCCCCATGTCACCTCGCTGACCAAGATACCGCTGCTCGATTCACTGCTTTGCAGCATGCAAAGCTCCTCAAAATATGCGCGCACCTGCTTTGGCTGCTTCAGTATCGCCCACGCATACATCAGCGAGTGGTATACCTTCGCTGGCCGCTTAATATTGCACCGCTTCATATCTGCCAGCAAAGAATCTGCGACCTGTGTTTTGCGCAGAAAGAACTCGCCCATCTGTGCCGGCTTGCCTTTCCGCGTCAGCCCGCAGATAATCGCCGTATAGTAATGCACCGATGCCGTAACCCCAGATCGCAGTGCAGTGCGCGTCAGAAACGTAATTGCGCGGATGTCATCGGTGCGTGCCAGACTGTCGGCCAGTACTGCGTAAATTGACTCGGTGGCTGTGAATTTACCCGTGGTGGTCCATGCGGTCCGAGACTCAGCGTCACGAAATACCATGAATGCCTGCTTGACCATATCGTGCGCTGATAGCGAGCGCATGAGCTTGTGTATCGCAGAGACCGATGGGGACTCAAGGCGAGGGGATAGTTTAAAATGCACAGCGAGCGCACACTGCAACACCTTGTCGGTGTCCCCGGGGCATTCTGGCGGCTCGATAGCGGCAAGGATTTGTGATATCGCTGCATGATGTGTTGAATGCAGGATCAGTAAGCTGGTGTCCTCCAGCATCACGTCGACGATCCTTTCTACCGCCTGCCAGTCGTCGCTATGTCTTGTGTGCCAGTATGTCAATAGCAGGTGGAATGTACGTTGGCATTTTAATGCTCTGGCCACGGTAAGCGCATTCTCCAGGCTCCCTTGTCGCACCAACGCACACATTACATCCCTGTGCAGATCCGGGTGCCGCTTTGCAATCTCCGTTCGCCTAAGGGATAAAGTGACCAGCGAATCTCGGGTTGCTCCCTGTGGGTGGCTCGGTAACGCGTACACCGATACTGCAAAGTTAGGCTGACCCGCTCGGAGCGCTGACCGAATCAACGACTCAACAGGCGCTAGGTCCGGCGTAACACCTCGCGCCATCAGTATCCTCATGGCTCTATCTGCCAGATCAATCCGAACCAATGGTGTGTTCGATCCCCGTAAGACCGCCACAGCATCCACACACGCAACGAGTTCTGCCGATATCCACGACCTCGCAATCCCTGGCGATTTCCTCGCCTGCCGTAGCGCCAAACGCGCTGGTTTTGAAATGCACGTTCCTACCATCTTCGCTAACTTTGGCTGCGCGGCAGACTTGTATGCATATGCAGCGCATGATGAAAACACACAGTCCATAGCTGCCCTTTGCTGTGCGCTTAGATTATTATACATGTCGACCAGCCCGACGTCCTGGTCCGCTAGCAGCGCCGCAAAAAGCATGGTGCAGTCGTCCAAATCGCCGCGCATTTCTGTCTGCATTGTCGCATAGATCCCAGCCAAGATTCCATCGACCGAACACATCCGCTTGACCAGCATGAACTGCGTGAGTGGAGAGATTGTCGTTCCGTCTGCCTTCCAACCGCCATATGCGCGTTTGGACAGCTCAATTATATGTGTCATGTCGTCCCTGCGTATGCAATCCCAGATCGCATGCTCCACATCGCTGAACCTTATGCTGCTGTCGATCTGCATGTGCCGCCGTACAAGATTGATTCTGCTTGAGCTGTTTCGATCATGGACACCACCGTGTGGATCAGATGCTGTAGCCGCTAGGCCTGCTGAGGACACATAGTGTCTGGCAATCCGAAGCGCACACCGGTGTCCGGCTGCAGTTTTTGCTGCTGCTGCCGGCCCGCATGGAAACAAGACAGCTGGCGGACACGGCAGTCGTCGTGGTAGCATATATCTGCAACTCTCCCAAAAACGGGGCTTCTATGTGTGAGGCGTTTGAATTAGACGGAAAATACTGCGCTGCCGGCTGCCCCTCCACACTCCTCAAATGATAAACGGACTATGAATGCAAAAAGAAGAGAAATTCGGCGCGAATGGGAGCAGAGCCAGCAGTGCTTGCACAGCTTTGAGAGCCAGAATAGCAGCACCATTGCTATCTTTTCAGCCCAAAATGGATCTCTGGGGGTGCTGATCGGCGCAGGCGTGATTTGTTGATCTGGGTCTGAAGTTTTTTTTTTTGTTCGCTGCAAATGCTCAGCTATACATTGATGCCTGCCTGGGACCTTGTTTCTCTCTGCTGCGACTCTCCAAACCCCTCCCGTTTCAATTTACTTTTTACTCCCACACATTGGCAGAATGGACGAGAAGCTACTGGACTCCAAGGCGACCTTTCTGTCGCTTGATCTGGATGACCGTCTGCTGCGCGCACTGGGCAACATGGGCTTAGTGCACCCGACCCTGGTGCAGGCCAAGGCGATTCCCCTGGCTCTCGCAGGCAAAGATATCCTGGCACGGGCCAAGACGGGCTCTGGAAAGACGGCAGCCTACTGCCTGCCAGTCCTGCACAAGATCCTGCAGGCCAAGGACGAGCTCAGTGTGAACAGCGAGGAGCGGAAGCGGACGCGTTCGTTGATCCTGGTGCCGACGCGTGAGCTGGCGGAGCAGGTGTTCAAGTATATTGCAGATCTGTCAAAGTTCTGCGGCAAGGACATTACAGCGGTGAACATTGCGACTAACGCCGCGCTACATATCCAGGCACCGCTGCTGGCGGAGTTGCCCGATGTCGTGGTCTCGACGCCAGCCAAGATCCTCAAGCACCTTGTTGCCAAGAGCACCAGCCTGGAGACCCTCGAGACGCTGGTGATTGACGAGGCCGATCTGGTGCTGTCGTTTGGCTATGAGGAGGATATCCGCGGGATCCTGGCGCACCTGCCAAAGATCTACCAGTCGATGCTGATGTCAGCCACACTCAATAAGGGCGTGGAGTCGCTGAAGAAACTGATTCTGACCAAGCCTGCGATTCTGCGCCTTGAGGACGACAAGGAGGAGTCGAGCAGCCTGGTGCAGTACGTCGTGAGGTGCACCGAGGAGGACAAGTTCCTGCTGGCTTACGTCATTCTGAAGCTGAAGCTGATTGCCGGCAAGTGCATTTTGTTTGTCAACGATATTGACCGGAGTTACCGTCTCAAGCTGTTCCTGGAACAGTTCTCGATCCGGGCCTGTGTACTGAATTCGGAGCTGCCGTTGAACTCGCGTTACCACATTGTCGAGGAGTTTAACCGCGGAGTCTACGACTATATAATTGCTACAGACGAGAGTGACAAGATGGGCGAGGCTGATACAAAGGAGGACGAGGAAGAGGAGGAAGAGGCTGTGGAGGAGACCGAGGCGGCCGAAGAAGCCAAGGGCGAGGAGGATGCCGAGGAGGAGAATACAAAGAAGAGCAAAAAGCTCAAGAGCAAAACTAAGAAGCGCAAGCGCGGGCAGGACAAGGAGTACGGCGTCTCGCGCGGCATCGACTTCAAGGGCGTGGCGGCAGTGATTAACTTTGACTTCCCGCTCTCAGCGCGCGCCTACACGCACCGTGTTGGGCGCACAGCGCGCGGCGGCAGGCGCGGCATGAGCCTGTCGTTTGTCACCAAGGAGGATGCGAAGCAGAAGACAGTGCAGGCCAACGAGGAGCCGGTGTTTGAGCGCGTGGCAGTGCAGCAGCGCAAGCAGGGCAGCGAGATCCTGCCATACAAATTCGACATGGCGCAGGTGGACGGGTTCCGGTACCGCGCCAACGACGCAATGCGCTCGGTGACGAAGACGTCGATCCGCGAGGCGCGCATCAAGGAGATCAAGCAGGAGATCCTGAACTCGGAGAAGCTCAAGGCGCATTTCGAAGACAAGCCGCGGGACCTGCAGTTTTTGCGGCACGACAAGGAGCTCCACCCGCAGCAGATCCAGCCACATATGAGGCATATTCCGCAGTACCTGGTGCCCAAGATCGCTGGCGTGGCTCATGCGGATGGTGTGGCGACGACGCCCGAGGTCGGGTTTGTGCCGTTCAACAAGGATGCGAAGCGGAGGAAGGGCAGCCGGCGCGGCGGAAACAAAAAGTCAAAGGGCGGAGATCCACTCAAGAATCTGGGCAAGAAGCGGCGTTAGGTTTCTTTTTTTGCATTTAGAGTAGCCCATATATGGCAAGCTGCCACGTTTGTTGTTCAGGGGGTATGGTGAGTGCATACACGGCATGGAAACCGTGCATGTTGATATCGCGGTATGCCTGGATGCCAATCTCGCACCCACAAAGGGGCATGTGGTTCTGAAGGGAACATTGGTGCAGATTGATATGTTGGATTATTGAACACCAATATATAATTTCCTTTTTGCAGTATTTGACAATGAAACGAGAGACGTCGCACGACACGGATGGAGAACGTCCGAAGAAACGAGCGCATGTCAAAGACACGTCAGACACCATGTTGCCACCGCATGTTGACTATCAGATCCTCTCAACGCAGTACCCGGACCTCAAACAGTACCTAAGAGCGAACACCAACACAGGCAGGCTCAACGTGCTCGACTTTGGCAGCCCAGACGCCGTGCGGACACTGAACAAGGCGATGCTAAAAGTGCATTTTGACCTGGACATCCAGCTACCGGAAAACAGCCTATGCCCGTCGGTTCCCAACCGGTACGGCTACGTGAAATGGCTTGCAGACACGTTTACCGACGAGTTTGGCGATACGGAGGTAGTTGGCCTCGACATTGGCACTGGTGCGTCCTGCATTTACCCATTGCTGGGCGCCCGCGCCATTAAAAACAGCAAGTTCATCGGGAGCGACATCAACCAGGAGTCGATAGAGGTCGCCAACGACAACATTAAGCGTAACTGCCTGCTGTCCCGGATCCAAACATACCTGAACACAACCCGCACGCGCAAGATCCCGCTGGATGCAGCAGGTTTTCCGTACAAGACGCTCTCCTTCTGCATGTGCAATCCGCCGTTCTACGCCGACGAGAAAGAGCGTGCGAGGCTTGAGAACATGAAAGGCGAGGCGCCGATACTGTCTACCAGTGGCAAGGATGACGAGTTCTACACTGACGGCGGCGAACTCGCATTCGTCATAGGTTTGGTCGACGAAAGCCTTGTTTTCAGAAATAGAGTCCGCTGGTACACGACCATGGTCGGTAGAAAGTCAACGCTGGTGGAGCTCCGCAAAAGACTACGGTCGGAGAAGGACGTTATTCGGATCAAGGAGCACAAGATCACACTGGGGAAGACCACACGGCAGTTCATTGCATGGTCGTTTGACCGGTCGCCGCTCCGGCAGCTCACGATACCGAGAAATTTGCAGAGCGCAATGCAATGGACTCTGGATACTGCAAAAGACCTGGGGATTAGTGTGCAGCTGGTAGGGGATTTGCGAGTGGAGCTTTCGGCGACCCGCGTTACGTGGTCGCGAAAGGCACGACGTCAGGCAAAGCTCCAAGCAAGCAGCTCGGAGGATGTGCCAAGGGATCCGATCCTCGAGGCCACAGCAACAATGAACGAGGTGGATGGCAGCTGGACACGTATCGACCTGCTTGCCAGCACCAGCTACGACCTGGCGTGCTTTGAAACGCTCTACACACACCTGCTTCGGCGGATATCTGAGCTATCACAATGAATAAAGGAATGGAAGAAAGGAAGTCTAATTTCTGCCAAAAATTCTGGTCAGAACCGACAGGTACGTCATGCTGATAGTGGAGGGGTCGTTCTGGTAAATGCTCATCAGGACGCCTGTGGCAGCCGAGAACAGGGCGACCTCGCCATGCCGCACATTCTTCCACCAGCGGCGCTTGACGCCGACATCCCAGCCGGACTCGAGGGCGCGCAGGAAACAGTACATGGCCAGCTCGATGCGGCGCGACGGAGCCTCGAGCAGCACCGCCAGGCCGCCGACCGACCCGGTGATGATGTACGACCAGTAGCTCTCGCGGCCGAGAACCGCGCGCATGCCGCACGAGAAATTGATGATGCCAACGATGAGCACAGCCAAGAACACCGAGCTGCGCACGCTGGATTTGATCAGGCTCAGGATCACCCCACGCGGGTCCTTGGCCAGGCGGTGGCGCTTGAACAGCAGCAGCACCGCAAGGTTGAGCGGCGTGTAGACGCGCATGGCCAGCGGGAAGACGTTGAAGAGGATGTACAGCATGCCCCTGGTGCAGCTCTCGGTCTGCGGGTGCAGGATGCCGCAGACACCGAAGCCGTGCCGGATCTCGCTGCTGAGCGCCGGCAGCAGGACATCAGCGTACTTTTCTGATGCAAAGTACTCCCGCGTGGTCATGCCGGCGGGAATCCGGCCGTGTAGGAGACTGCCTGGCTGTGTGGCCTGGCCCACGGTCCGGCTGATGCTCGTGAGCGCCAGATTGGCCGTGTCCGGGTAGAACCTTTCGTACCCGCTGGCACGCGTCAGGAACTTGACGTAGCCACGGGGCATGACTTCGGTTTCAAACAGAATGCACATGCCGATAACGCAGCACGACGCCGACATCAGCGCCGTGGACGAGTACTTGCGGATCCAGCCGACAATCCGCTCGATAGTCTCGGCATGGCGGGCCTGGCGCTTCGCCTCCTTGCTGTTGTCTGCGGTGTCGGGCGACCACCGCACATTCTGCTTATCTCGGCTGGGCCCGGGGCCCGCCTGCGACATATGCAGGCCTTTCAGGTGCTTATGCTGGACATCCCCGGCAATCATGCTGCCGGCCGAATACGACCGCCGCACTGACTGGCGCAGGGTACGGTCGTCCTTGAGCTTCTGCTGCTTGCTTGTCCACCGGTCAAACACCCACATACACCCGTACTGGAGCGCCCGCGAGACCATATACAAAGTCACTGCTGTGCGCCTGGACCGGCTGCGATCAAGCTTAATCGAGATAAGCCCAGCCAGCATCCCGGCCACCAGTGCATTCGTATAGTCGCTGCTGTGGGCGCCGCGCCAGCGCCTGAGCGTGCACAGAAAGCCCTTGTAGGCGCCGATCAGGACCGACAGGAACGTGGCAAAGCTGGCCGTGTCCCGGTTGAACGCGCGCAGGAGAACCCTGGGATTGCGGAACAGCCGCAGTGTTAGAATATGCGGCGCCACTGCCAGCCCGTATTTGACCACGTAGCCGACCAGGAACGCCTTCAGGAAACCGCGCACTGCGTTCTGCCTGCATGTCGTGCCCTCATGCAGGCATACGGCCTCCTCGCGCTGCCGCTTCTTCGACTCAATGGCCATGCGCCGCAGGTCGGTGCTGCTGTGTAGGCGCTCCAGCTGCTGGTGGAACCGCCGGAACCCAGCCACCACCGACTCTTTCTCCTTGTCGGTCAGCGCATAGCTGGTTATGCGCGCTATCGTCTCGATAAACGTGTTGAGGAGAACCGAGGTACTGTCGGCTGCGTCCGCCATGACATAAGGAATACAAAAAAGAAGAAAAGCTGCTGAGAACACCTGGGGAGGAGAAGTGAGTGTCAATCGCGGGGCAGTCGGAGGCCAGCTTTGGTCCTTCACAATGCACCGTCACGTGGGAGTCGGGTACCTTGTTTTGCCGAAGTCGGGCCACGCTGGAGGTTTTTGTGACTTGCTATTTTTTGAGCGGTTGCGCGTGAGGCATGCATGCCATTTCAGGCAAATCCCAACACCCAGTTAGTGCACCAACCAGCTGGACCCAACGCGTGGTCGGGGTAGAGGTCAACCACTTGGCAGGACTTCTGCGTACTAATACTGCATTGGGCTATTACATGTGAGCACTGCAAAATACAATGCCTGTGCCCTGACGCGGATACAGGCGGATGTATGTTTTGTGTAGCTTTTCCATAGTATTCTAGTAGTCTGAATCACGATTGAGTAGTTCTCTAGCAATCCCAGAACAGCATTTGGCTCCAAAAACCATCGCCCTTTTGAGCCCCACCGTCAAGTAAAGGGCATATTAACCACTGGTCAACATGTAGGTGGGTTCCATCTGACTTCATTTCTTGATTAATTTTCCACAAGCTTTAAAATGTAGTGTACGGAGCTGCCATTTGGATAAAACGCCTGCAGACAGGATCCATGCCATACACATACTTTAGCACAGTACATGGAACTGCAATGTGTAAAATATATGATACCAGTGTGTGGTTCCAAATTCTTATGATCTTAGGAACCCATGGATCAAGACCTTTAGGCCACAATGGCCGGTCATACTATTCTGGGCAACCGGCGCCACTACTTAGATGGGCACCTGCCCTTTCACCTGGCGATTCCTTCTTCCTTCTTTCATACAGCATATTTCATACGTTCAATATACGTCGTGGAAAGGTGCTCGAAAAGTAAACGTGTTCTAGACAGTTGCAGGAGGCTGTCTACCCAAGTGTATCGTACCCGAGACACAACACAGTGAACATCATATTACAGACCCTTTCCCTGTTAACCCATGGCTTGCTATTGATATTCTATGTGGAATACTGGTAAACCTTTTTCTGCCGTATGATCCCGCGTTACAAAAATTACTCGATACTGCGTTCTGAATATCGGGTTTTGTGGCCTAGACTGGGCACAAAGACGTTTAGTCACTTTCCAACGTCTACTGCTACAACTGCTATACGTGCCCCCTTGTCATTTATAGTCGAAAACATCCATCCTTGATCTCCTGATATCGTGACGTTTCAATGCGGTGTTTTGAAAACATTTCTCCACATGGCTTTTTGACAGCACAAGGATGCGTTGCGGCTGCTCTCCTTTCTCTCTTGTATTTTTCGTGCCATCAACTATGGAGCTACAACTTTCTGCTGCGCAACGAGTCCCATCAGACGCACTTGGTCTTATATTCGATTTCATCGAGTATGGCAGACGGTTGAAGGATGGGTGGGAAAAGCTGGAGTCAGAAAAGGGTGGTCGGCGGTACCGCGTCGCTTCTTTCGGATTGCACAAGTTTGCCACGCATGGAGAGTTGTCGCTTTGCCATATTTCTACCAGAACACCGAGACCCTTCTTAACCCCATCTTCCATGCAGCCGATTCAGAACCAAAACTCATCTACCCAAATCTCTCTATGGCAGCTACTGCCGGACAAAGCCTATCAGTTCGTTCCGCACACCTCCTGCCTGTCGCTTGATCACATTGCCAGCGGTGCCTCCATCCGCCTGCTAAATACCGGTGTCCCTCCCACAGTGGCATTCCCAAATGCGTCTGAGCTCAAACTTTCTTTTTACAGCAGCAACGACTTTGACCGTGCTGACTACTCTGTACAAGCCGCGGCTTTTACTGAGCGCATCTGCCAGCTGTTTCCCAAGGCACATGATGTCTCGTTCATTGTCTGCTCATGGCTGTGGAATGGCTCAGAGGATGTATGGAGAAGCCTCATGCATAGCATTGTCCCTACACCGAGAACACTTATCTGTTACAAACTTTTAAATGAGTCCACTACCCTTCGAGATGGCATCAGCAACGGGGTTCGGCGCTTATATCTCGGACACAAACGGAGGTACAGGACTACTACCCAATTGTTCATTCGAATAGGGGCACTATCGAGGAGCTTGTACTTCGGGTTGCTGTGGACCATTCGCACACTGCTCATAGGTGGGACATGCCTGTCAACCAGGATCCACTATTCAGCTACAAATATCCCAAAACTTGCCAGACTATCCATAGAGACACGCGGTGACGCCAGAAAACTCTTTACAAGATCAGCCACCAACCGGTTCCCATCTCTAACTAGTCTCTCCCTTCTCACATTCTGTGAGGTTGACATCGGATCTTTAGTCGGGGATCGAGGTGAAACACTGACATCACTTACGATGTATCTCACTGAGTCTCTGGTTCAATCGCTTCGGGGTCGCCTGTTCCCTAGCCTTGCGTGTGTTCGGCATTTTGGGGAGCATACTGCATGTATTTATTGTCAACGACAATGAAGCTCTAGCAAGAGCTGCAATGGAAGTGGTACAACTGCCATTTTTGATAGCGCCTAATGCCAAAATGATCGAGAACTATGTCGTTTCTGGCCTGCCCAATCTTTCGCACTCATCCATGTTCCCGGAATAATCACCCACACCCACGGCTTCAATATCTGGTTCTTTGCCGGCTTTCTCTTTCCCTCAGCCAGTTCCACCAGATTTTGGTCTGCCTACCAGGGCTCACAAGAGTCAGACTCCGCAGTGTCGTATCTGACAACGGCGCCAGCTATGAGTATTCTGACGACGAGATCCGTACTCTGTTAGCTGGCCTCCCAGTCATTAGCACTCGCTTGAGACGGCTTGACTTTGAAGAGGTAGTGCGCTGCAGTGCAGGGATGGTTATCGCCATTACAAAGTTGCCTTCTCTCCGGATGGTCACAGTCTCGGGTATTCCTGCCGAGGTGGACTATCTTATGGACGAAATCGACAAGCCGGTATACGACGAGTATCGCAACAGCCTGAACAGACTGCTGTTCCATGGGGTGGGTGATTCGTGGAGTCAGCCGCATCCCGATGGGTGATTTATTTACCTCCACCCTTCTGCTGCAACAATAAAACTAGGTGTGCTTGCGTGCCCACCGCGACAGTCCCTGACGTCGACATGTTGGTTGAATCAGGTGAGAGCATATCGAGCGCCAACGAGAGCCCCGCTACAGCCTACACAATGGAGATAACATCAAGCGTCTGATAAGCTGCACAAACGACCTGCATTGGACATAGCCCACGCAGCTCGTATTTTCTCATTTTCTCTCATTTCTTCAGTATTAAATACCACCTTCAAAACCCCCACAGCATTCAGCGAACAGCAACAGGTGTTTACAATGTATGTGATTCGTTTGGAC
This sequence comes from Linderina pennispora, assembly GCF_002104995.1. NCBI lineage: Eukaryota > Fungi > Kickxellomycota > Kickxellomycetes > Kickxellales > Kickxellaceae > Linderina > Linderina pennispora. Next base: position 663,791 of record NW_024468257.1, on the reverse strand, counting down.
AATCATCACTGATCTGTTGATCCGATCACCCAGCATTGCGCATTCAGAGCACAAGAGGACAAATTTTCCTGGCTCGTCTCCAGCCATCCACTTTTCACTCTTCAACAGCCCAGCATACGGAAAATAACAACCTTTACCTACAACCTTTGCCGTGTAGAGAAAATGTCGCAAGAAATCAACGTGGAGGAACTTCTCGATGCACCATTCAAGCGGGAAACAGAGGTATTAACGAGCGCGAATGAAGACACAGCAGATGCTGTTGATGCAAAGGTAAATGCAAAGCTGAATGCCTCCTCCCCGACTGCAGTGAGTGCATCTGCCGCTGCAACAGATCGTGTAGACGAAGACAAGACCGAGGACCGGCACCGTAGGATCCCCGGCGTATTCGCGGTCGCGCTCCAGCCGTGGCCATCGGCGTAGCAGCCGTCGCCGTAGCCGCACGCGTAGTCGGTCGCGCAGCCGGTCGCGCAGCCGGTCGGGCAGTCGACGCTACCGAAGCAGATACTACGGCGACGATGACGACGACATGTACCGGCGGCGTCGCCACTATCCACCGCAGCGAGCGGCGGTACGGCAGCAGATATGGCGACGACGACGATGACCGGTATTACCGTCGGTCGAGCCGGTATAGCGATGATCGGAGCGAATATAGGCGGCCATCGAGCCGGCGGCAGTCACGGTCGCCATCGCGGTCGAATGAGCGCCGGCGCAGTTCCAATGCAACGCGATCTCCGTCGCCGGCGGTGGACGATGCTGATCGGGACCTGCGCACAGTGTTTGCGATGCAGCTGTCGGCAAACCTGACGCGGCGCGACCTGATGGAATTCTTCGCCAAGGCGGGGCGTGTGCGTGATGCGCATATAGTGTCCGACAAGGGGTCACGGCGGTCACGCGGTGTCGCCTACGTCGAGTTTTATTCGATCGAATCGGCGATGAAGGCTGTTGAAGCTCAGCAACGAGCGGCTGCTGGGCGTGCCGATTATTGTGCAGCCGTCGGAGGCCGAGAAGAACCGTCAGGCGTCGCTGAAGCAGTACAGTGCGGCGGGCGTGCCGATGAACCGGACCACGCCGATCAACAGCATGATCCACGTCGACGGACTGGTGGTCAACATGGAGTCGAGTGATCTGCGCATGATCTTTGAGCAGTTCGGGCCTGTGGTCCACTGCCGCGTCATGCAGGCACGCGATGCCAAGGGCGATGTCATTGAAAATGAATGGGCAGCAGGCAGTCAAGTATGCGTCGGCGACAGTTGCGCAGCTGGCAGCCGAAAAAATGAATGGCTTTGATCTGGTTGGATCGAGCCTGCGCGTGCGCATGGCGACCAAGACTGAACTGGAGCGCTGAGGAGACGCTGGCGCGCAGCGAGGTCAGCAAGCTTGTTGCTGGAAGCGGAATTTCCCCAGCTACTGTGCCCGCGGCTCGACTCTACTGCGCCTGGCACCCCTGCAGAGACGGAAAGTGCTATCAGGTCTGTAGCAGTGCTGCTGACAAATATGTTTGATCCGGCTGAGGAGACCGAGCCAACGTGGGTCGAAGGACCTGAGCGACGACGTGCGTGACGAGTGCGTAAAGTACGGCCGGGTCGAGCGAGTGTTTGTGGATCGCGAGTCGTGCGGCAATATCTATCTCAAGTTTGCCGACGAGGAAGCGGCGGAGCTGGCGCGCAAGGCCATGAACCACCGGTGGTTTGGCGGGCGACAGGTGGTTGCGCAGTTCATTCCGGTAGAGCGCTTCGAGGACGCTGTGTCACTGTAAGAAAAAGCCGCCCCTCTGCCTCCGCGTCTATTTACCCCCTCATTGGCCACAGACCCAGCCTTTATCGCAGTACTGGTGCAGGCACTGCGGGCATTTTTCAAAGGGTGCTATTTCTGTTCTCCTTTCGATTTTTTATTTCGCAGTCTCGCATTCCTTTCTTCATACACTACATTCATATTGCAATGAGTACCACACAGAGCTTGAATAGCAGTGGCAGCAGAGTGTGCGGCACAGAAAGCGTCGAGCCGGCCACTGTCGCGACCCCACAGATTTTTAAGGACGCAGACACGGAGACACAGCCGTTGTTGGGTGCACGCGAACAAAGTGGTGGCTATAGCACAGCACTCTCGCGCGAGTTCACCGTTGGCCCAAACAGCAGCGACTCCGAGGAGAGCGAGAGCGAGCGCGAGTACGAGGCCGTAGACATTGGCTTGTACGAGGATACGTTTTCGTTCCGCAAGCTGTTGAGGTTCGCGGGACCTGGGTTCGCAATGTAAGCGCTGGGAGGACATCGCGTGCGTCAATCAATTTATTGCGCAATTCATCTGCTACATGCACACGCTGATGACAGCCTGTATCCGTCTGTTTAGGTCAATAGCGTATGTGGACCCAGGAAATGTGTGCAGCGACCTGCACTGCGGCGCAGTAGCTGGGTACAAGCTGATCTGGCTCCTGTTCCTTACCCATGCCCTGGGCCTGTACATTCAGACGCTTTCAGCGCGCATTGGCACAGTGACGGGCAAGAACCTTGCACAGCACTGCCGCATGCGGTTCGGTAAGCGCATCAGGATCCCCCTGTGGCTTGTGTGCGAGCTGGCAATCATCGGCTCGGATATCCAGGAAGCCATTGGCACGGCTATCGCCCTGTACTTGCTGTTTGGGATCCAGGTGTGGGCAGGGATCCTGCTGGCTGCTGTGCTGAGCTATGTGATTCTGGGGATCCAGAAATTCGGCGTGCGCAAGGTCGAGGCTCTGTTTGTGGCCATGATTGCGGTTATGTGCGGGTGCTTTGGGATTCGAGGTGTTCTTGGCCAAGCCCGACATTCGCCAGATCGCCAAGGGCTTTCTGGTCCCAGGCATCCCGCGCAACGCAACTGTGCAGGCCGTCGGCATTGTAGGCGCGGTGATCATGCCGCATAATCTGTTTCTGCACTCGGCGCTGGTCGGCACTCGGCGGATCAAGCGGACGCGCGGCGTGCGCAGCAAGAGCATCCGGGAGGCGAACTTTTACAACACCATCGAGTCGGCCATCGCCCTCCTTTTCTCATTCATAATCAACGCGACCATCCTGGTCGTGTTTGCCAACATCTACAACACAGGCAGGCGTGCCCTGGACGACGAGCATCTGCCGGGTCTCATTGACGCGGCCGATCTGCTGGGCCGCGCCTTTGGGCCAATCGGCCCGCTGCTGTGGGCCATCGGCTTGCTGTCGTCGGGCCAGAGCTCCACGGCCACAGGCACGATGGCCGGGCAGTACCTGATGGAGGGCATGATGGATCTAAGGATAAGCCCGTGGCTGCGCATGCTGGTGACGCGCTCCGTGTCGCTTGTGCCCACCATGCTCGTTGGCACCCTGGCGAGCTCGTATCTGGACCAGTTCGACGAGTGGCTGAATGTCCTGCAGAGCCTTGCGCTGCCGTTTGCGCTAATCCCGACGCTAAAGCTGGCAGAGAGCAAAAGCGTCATGGGAGCCGAGTTTGCGACGCTCAGGTGGTGGAGGCGCTTTGGATGGGTGGCGGCCGCAGCCATTATTGCTTTGAATATCTATTTGCTGCTGCCGATAGTGAGCGAGGTGGCCACGCGCGGAGTGACCGCGGCCGTTGCTGCGTACGGCATGTTTGCTCTGTATATGTCATTTGTCGCAGTGCTGACGTTTTGCGAAAGCTGAATAAATCTCTCCAATACGCGGGGAAGCATGGGCAGCGGGCCTGGCCGTTGTGGTTAATAGCTGCTGGAGTTCCTTGAAGATGCGGGAAAACTATGCAAGATTGGTGCGAGATACAAAGGGACAGGTTCCCGCAAAAATGTCGGCGTTTCCGCCTCTGTAGAACCGCTTTGCTTGGATGGTGGTTCCAAAATAGTCCAGGATTACAAGATAAATGCTGTAGTCCTGTTGCGGACTAGCTACTGCTTTAAATAGTCTTTTTAGACGATTAAGCGGACCAATCCAACTAGTCCCAGCGCACCCCAATGCTGCAAGGCGTGTCGTGCAGTGAGGGGTACAAAACAACCCTTGGCCAAAGTTGAACCAACGAAAACCTTGGCTAGCGATAAGCAGGTATTGCCTGCCGATGGAAGGGCTCGCCTGGGAGCCCGTCGGAGATGCAGGCAGAGAAGATGCTAGATACAAGTCAAAAAGGAGGCGTCTCGGCTGTGACTTACAGCGACTAGTCCAAACAGCCACCGGATGCACACCATGCGCCGACCTGCGCTGGTATTGTTTGGCGCCGGGGCAAACCTGGGCCATGGGAAGTGCGTTGGGCGTTTGCGCTAGCCAGAGAAATAGTAGCTGAAAAAGGAAACCCCGACGAGTTTGCGAGCCAGTCAGAATGCTGGATGTGCGAATTCTGATACAAGGCGGCTTGCAGTGGGTGGCCCAGCTGTCACGGGGAAAGCATGCCTCCCGTATCCGGACAAAAAGCTGGTGTGGACGCTGGGATGTGCAACGCTCAGGCATTTGCATTTTTGCACTCTTACACACAATCCCCGGCTGTTTTCCGAAGCCTGTGGGCACGCAGCGAAAGAGGGGGTCGTTCCATCAGGGAACGTTCTGATTGCCTCTTCGCAAGGCACAACGCCGATTGCTCCTGGAAGTGGTTTGAGGCAGACGGAATGATTGGGGCAATCCCATCCGGTCTTTAGGCTCGATGTTTTGAGCACATTGTCCCCTTTTGGCTGCCAGATATAGGCGTGCTGGTTTTTTTCTCCAGCCTGGGTATCACTGGGCGTCAGCGGGAGTCGCCGAAGAAACCCCACTGCATGTGTCCACGAAAGATCTGTGGCCGTTACCCGTCCACAAGGCGGGCCCTCCGAAATTTCATCCACACACTCCGTTGTACGGGATTTGTTCGCCCTTTCGTTTTTGGGCTTGGGCACCAAAGATCCAAGAGGCGTCGCAGGATTTTAGCTGTCATTTGTTTGCTGCCAGGCCGTATATATAAAGGCCAATATTTCCTGCGCTGCCAGACTTGAGAACTTGACTACTTGCATCCCTGTAGAACCAATTTCGTTTCAAACGTATTTCCCTTTTCTCTCTCTCTATATCTTCTTGCTAGGTCTCGTTGCGGGCAGATATTGCTATATATCCTCCAACATATTTCTGCAAGTTTTCGACTCCCGCCTTTCCCCTGTATCTCTTTTCCTTTTATATCTTACTTCCCTGCTATATTACGACATAGAAAATGTCGCTTCAAAAGGATGTCAGCTCCACGTCAGCTCTCATCCGCTCGCGCGGCCAATCGACAGCGAGCGACTCGGCTTCGCTGACGCCGCAGGGCAGCAAGTCGGATATTGACGACGAGCTTCACGAGGCTCTGGACAAGCTCGACGAGCCCAAACAGGACTCGAACGAGGAGTCCTCCGCGCCGTACAACAAGGAAATCCTGGAGCCCAAGCCGGTCACGATCCGCCAGCTGTTCCGGTTCGCGACCAAGCTGGACATTACCCTGACTCTGTTCGGCACCTTCTTCTCTATCGTCGCCGGCGCCATCATGCCCGTGATGATCATCATTTTCAGCCAGCTGATGGGCGTCATTCTGGACTACACAACCATGATGATGAACGGCAGTGTCGAAGCCGCCAACCACCATCTCGACCACGAGTCGCGCAAGTACTGCCTGTGGTTCATGGGTCTCGGACTGGTTATGTGGCTCTTTTCGTACGGTGTCAACGCATGCTGGTCGGTTTCCGCCGAGAACCAGGGCCTGCGCATCCGCAAGACGTACTACGAGTCGATCATGCGCCAGGACATTGGCTGGTTCGACACCATCAAGACTGGTGAGCTTACTACGCGCATCACCAACGACGTCAACCTGGTGCAGGACGGTATTGGCGAGAAGTTCGGCTTCGTGTTCATGAACGTCGTGTCCTTCGTTGCTGCCTTCATCATTGCCTTTATCAAGGGTTGGAAGCTGACCCTTGTGTGTCTCTGCGTGATTCCCTTCATTGCTGCTGCCGGTGGCTACCTGGGCATCAAGATTTCGCAGCTCGTCACGTATGCGCAGGACCAGAACGCCGAGTCCGGCGCTGTCGCCGACGAGGTGCTGAGCGGCATCCGCACGGTGATGGCATTCAACGGCCAGGAGCGTGAGATTGCTCGGTACGATGAGAAGATCAACGAGGCGTACAAGTTTGGCAAGAAGAACGGCTTCATTCTCGGCGGCTCCATTGGTGTCATTCAGTTCTTCATCTTTGTCATGTACTGCGTCGGCTTCAACTTTGGCTCGTGGCGTGTGCGTGCTGGCGAGTACGAGGCGCAGACCGTTCTCAATGTCATCTTGGTGCTGCTTATTGGTGGGTTCTCGCTCTCCGGTGCCGCCCCTAATATCTCGGCTATTTCGACTGCTCAGGGCTCAGCAGCCAAGGTGTATGCCATCATTGACCGTGAATCGCCTATCGACCCACTCAACACCGAGCACGGCAAGAAGGTCGACCATGTGCGCGGCCAGATCGACTTCAAGAACATCCACTTCAGCTATCCGAGCCGCCCCGATGTTCCTATCCTGAAGGGCTTTAACCTCGAGATCCGGCCTGGGCAGAAAGTTGCGCTGGTTGGCGAGTCTGGCTGCGGCAAGTCCACGACTATCGGTCTGATTGAGCGCTTCTATGACCCGGCCCAGGGCGACGTGCTCATCGACGGCATCAACATCAAGGACTACAACATTGGGTCGCTGCGTCACCGCATTGGCATTGTCACTCAGGAGCCTGTGCTGTTTTCGACCTCGATCTACCAGAACATCGTCTGGGGCGCAGTTGATCCCGAAGGCAACCCGCCGACCAAGGAGGAGGTCGTTGAGGCGTGCAAGGCTGCCAACGCGCACCAGTTCATCGACATGCTGCCCAACAAGTACGAAACTCTGGTCGGCGAGGGCGGTGCCCTGCTGTCGGGTGGTCAGAAGCAGCGCATTGCCATTGCCCGTGCCATTATCCGCAACCCTGATGTCCTGCTTCTCGACGAGGCTACCTCAGCCCTGGATACCGCGTCCGAGCGCCTTGTGCAGGATGCCCTGGACAAGCTGTCTGCCGACCGCACCACGATCTCGATTGCGCACCGTCTCTCCACCATCCGCAACTGCGACCAGATCTATGTTGTGCGCGAGGGTATTGTGTCTGAGAACGGCACCCACGACGAACTGGTTGAGCTCAACGGCGAGTACGCAGCCATGGTCAAGGCGCAGGAGCTGCGCCAGGCTGTGCGAGCCAAGATTGAGGAGAACAACAGCGAGGAGGACCTTGATGAATTGATTGCTAAGGAGCTGAAGGAGCAGGCGCTGGATCTGAAGGCCACTACCCGCCAGAGCATGCAGAGCATGCAACGCATGTCGACCGCCCAGTCTCTCGATGCAAGCCGCAACGCCAAGCACAAGTCGGTTGACGAGTCGAGTGACATGCGTCTGATGTTCCGTCTGATCTGGTCGCACCGTAGTGCGATGGGTGCTGCAATCCCCGGAAGTCTGCTGGCTATTATCGACGGTGCCGTGATGCCGTGCTTTGCTCTTGTATTTTCGCGTGCCCTATTTGCGCTCAGCATGAATGATCCCGCTGAGATCAAGCGCAAGACCGACCTGTACGCCCAGCTGTTCCTCGTGTTTGCCGTTGCCGGTATGTTCGCCATGTTTGGTCGCATTGGGCTGTATCATATTGCCGGCGAGAACATGACCAGGCAACTGCGCCACGAAGCTGTTTGTTTCGTACATGACATTCGAGTCTGGCTTCTTCGACGACGAGGATAACGGTACTGGTGCTCTGACATCACGCCTTGCTACTGATGCTGAGGATGTCAACAAGATTGTCAGCAGCTTCATTGGCACATGCTTCAGCACTGGGTCGACCATCGTTTGTGCCCTGATCATTGCGTTCATCTACGACTGGCATATTGCGCTCATCATGATCGGTTGCTGGCCCATCCAGGGCTTTGCTCAGTTCCTGCAGGCTCGTGCCTGTCTGGGGCAGTGCGCTGCGTATGCGTGCAGCTTATGAGAAGTCGGGTCAGTCTGCTGCTGAGACCATCCGCAACATCAAGACTGTGGCCACTCTGCGCCGCGAGGAGACCTTCATTGCCATCTTCAACAAGAGCAGCGAGGAGCCCCACGCCGGGAATGTGCGCTCGACCATGATCAGCTCGTTTGGCTTTGGTTTCGCCCAGGCCTGCAACATGTTCGTCAACGCCCTGGTGTTCTTTGCCGGCACCCAGTTCATCATCAAGGGCCTGATTGATATCCAGGGCATGATGAACGCCATGATGGCCACCATGTTTTCCAGCATGTCAATTGGTATGCTCGCTCAGATGTCCAGCATGATCTCAAAGGGCGCTGTTGCCTCGCGTGGCATTTACCATACGCTGGACCGCAAGTCCCACATCGACGGTCTTGACCCGGCTGGTTCGGTCTCGGAGAAGTTCGACGGCAACGTCAAGTTCGAGAACATCAAGTTCAGCTATCCGATCCGTCCCTGACACCAAGATCCTCAAGGGCATCTCGTTCGAAGCCATGGCTGGCAAGAGCGTCGCTCTGGTCGGTGCGTCTGGCTCTGGCAAGTCCACGTCGATTCTGCTGGCTCAGCGTCTGTACGATGCCATCTCGGGAAGCGTCAAGGTCGAGAACCTGGACGTCAAGGACTGGAACATCATGGCCCTGCGCGACAACATGGCCATTGTTGGCCAGGAGCCGGTGCTGTTCAACTACACAATCGCTGAGAACATCCGCTACGGCAAGCCCGGCGCCACGCAGCAGGAGATCGAGGAGGCGGCCAGGGAAGCCAATATCTACAACTTCGTCATGAACCTGCCTGACGGCTTCAACACCAACGTGGGCCAGAAGGGTGGCCGGCTGTCCGGTGGGCAGAAGCAGCGCGTCGCCATTGCGCGTGCCTTGGTGCGCAAGCCCAAGCTGCTGCTGCTCGATGAGGCCACTGCCGCTCTGGACTCGCGCTCCGAGAAGGTTGTGCAGCGCGTGCTGGACAAGGCGGCCAAGGAGCGCACCACGCTGACGGTCGCCCATCGCCTCAGCACCATCCAGGACTGCGATATGATTGTTGTGTTCAAGAACGGCCGGATTGTCGAGCGCGGCACCCACGACGAGCTGATTGCGCTCAAGGGCACGTACCACCTGCTGGTCGAGCAGCAGTCGCTGCAGGTGACCCACTAAACCAAGCCGCTTCACATTCCCCTATATATTTCGATAACATACGCTTTCCTTCCCACATCCCCTACGGATACCATGTTCCCCTTTATTAGCTCACTGAGTGTATATCATGGTTACCAAGCCATCCTGCGCTGCAGCGAGTTGTGAATGCCCTGTCGCGAGTGCTCGTTGAACACAACACCAGTCTTTTCCAGACGCTCCAGCAGCGGGTTATAAATCTCTGGGATGGTTGGGCGGATGGTGCCGCGCTGCGTGACCTTGCCCTCCAGCAGCAGCCGCGTGGCGATGGCTGCAGGCACACCAACCGTACGTGCCATGGCCGTGACACCGGACTCGGCGTTGCCGTAGACCACCAGGGACGAGTTGCGCACCTCGTATTGGCCGCTGCTGTGCTCGATGCCGAACTCGTGGTGCAGGCACACAAGATCGCGCTCGCCCTGGTCTGTACACAAGCGACTTTTGCAGGACAGCGGATAGGGCGTCCAGGGCAGTGGGCGCATGCAGGGGCTCGCTCTGCTGGCCGGGCAGCATGCCCAGCTCTTCAAGCGAGAGAAGCAGTCGGCCGATCAGCGGGTCAGCAGCAGACACACCGAGCTTGCGCGAGATGGCGTCGACGATAGCCTCCATTGACCCGGCACCAGAGCAGCCAAGTACCTGCTGCAAGGAATGCGAATCTGCTCTCTACGTCGACCTGGCTGGAGCTGCTGAGGTCCAGAAGTCCGAGCCTGAGGAAGCAGTCGAGCAGCTCCGAGTAGCCCTGGAACCGCAGCGTGCCGCGGAACATGGTGTCCATCTTGCTGAGGTCGAGTCCATAGATGTCGGCGTACTGCAGGCTGTCGCGGTTCGCCAGACCCTCGAATGCAAATCCGGGCAGAAGCGGAACATTGGCGAACCGGCTCCGGAACAGGTCGCCCGAAACAATGTCCTTTGGCTGCCCGTTAACCTTGAACTTGGCGGCATTGAGCCCGGCAGTCATGACACCGCGCGGCGACCACGAGAACTTGTAGCCCAGCTGGTTGCCGCTGTCCTCGGGGGCAGTCAGCCCTCCGCACCACGAGATGAACGACTTGACGGTGCCGTTGGCGGCTTTCGCCTCGTCGATAATCTTCATTGCGCTGCAGTGGTCGATTCCAGGGTCCAGGCCAATCTCGTTCAGGACTGTGACATTGGATGCGCGAGCGCGTTCGTCGAGCTTCTGCATTTCAGGCGAGATGTAGCTGGCCGTCACCATGTGCTTGCCATGCCGGATCGCGCAGTCTGCCAGCTGTGGGTGCAAGGGAGCGGGCACCAGGCTGACAAGGACGTCGTGGTCTTTGACCAGCCTGTCCAGCTGCGTGTTGTCGTTGAGATCCAGCAGCGTGGCCGAGGCATCGGGGAACTGGTGGGCAAGTTTGCGGGCCTCGTCCAGATTGTTGCTGGCTAGAATATCGGACCGATGCGAAAGGATATTTTTCGGTATGTATTTTTAGATGACTTCACATCATATCGACAGACATGGAGTGAAGAGACGCGAGAAAACTGTTAGTATAGTGGAAAGGCATGTGGTGGTTGATGGCTGATGTTACGTAGGGTATTGCCAGCGATGATATTGTAGAGCTGTTTACGGGTGCGTACCTATCGTAATGTCTGTGTCCCTGCTGCGCGCCAGGTAGTCGACGAGCGGCTGGCTGACCATGCCTGAGCCGGCCAGCAGCACACGCTTGCGTCTGTCGCTGCCCACACGGATCTGCGGTTTGTTCTGAAGAAGCTTCTCCAGGTGTTTGTGCGGAGCAGCAAGCTGCCCGTTCTCGCAGATGACTGCGTTTTTGAGCACCGGGTGCGCCAGATCACCGATAGCCTATAGAATTTGCTCATGTCAGCAGCATGTCTCTTGTTTCTTCCGTTGCATGCATATCGTTGTAGTTACTTACCAGAGCCTTGGCGTACGGATACAGCGAGTCGCCGAAATGCTGGCTGGCCTCGAACGGCAGCTCGGTGGGCAGGTTATCGATCGAGTTGATCTGGACACCGGGCTTCTCGATGTCCTTGTGCTCGATGTTGTTGACAGCGTCGACATAGAAGAACGGGCTATCGATGGTCGACGCATGGCTCATAAATTCGAGACTGCCGCCGATATCGCAGCTGATGTCGGCAATGGCCAGCATGCGGTTCCGCATCTCGCGCTGCTTCTGGATCTTGGCCAGGTCCTGCGTCGTCATCAGACGCGGGTACTTGCTCTCCCAGTAGATGCCATTGACCAGCATGGTCGTGTATGGCGCAATCTTCTCAGCAAACACCGAGCGGTAGCGCTCTGGGAACTCGCGGTACTCGTCACGCACGTACTTGCCGCCATTGATGCGCTCGACGTAGTCCTGGGCGCCGACCTGCAGAGCCAGCAGGCGGTTTTTGTACCGGTCGTTGTACCGGTCCTTGGCAATGAAGGGCAGCTCGTCGACAGTCACGTTGTCGTGTGGGAGCTTGTCGAAGATGTCACGCGCACCCTGGGTCACGTTTCCGGCACCCGTGAACGTAAACACCATAGGCGCAAATGCCTCAGGAAGACCCTGGTCGGTGATGATGTTGCCGACATGGCGGAGCTTGGTGTGCACGCACTCGAGGTTCGGGTACACATGCGCCTGGCCCATGTGGATGAATGGCGAGTTGTAGCCGAGCGCCAGCAGCCGCTGGCCGAGCCCATGCAGCCCATCGATCATGCCGGCGTACCCGGCGTGCTTGCCAAACAGCACCAGCCGGCGCTTCGACTCCTGGTCGACCATCAGCTCGTAGTCGATCACACGCAGGTTCTTGTCCAGAAACGCCTGCAGGCTGGACAGATTGTATGACTGGCCCTTGTGCGTGTGCGAAAACACCAGGTATGTCTTGTCACTGATCAGCTTGTCGATGGGCACCTCCTTGATGCCCAGGATAACGTCGGCCTTGCTCAGGTCCTCCTCGATAATAGCCCCCGCCTTTTCGAACGACGAGTTGTTGAAGATGCGCGTGTTGGAGGGCTGCACCAGCACCTGGACGCCGGTTTCGCGGATCAGCCTCTGCACGTGGTCAGGTGTCAGGGCTGCGCGCCGCTCCCACCGGTTCTTGTCCTCGCGGCGGATGCCCAGGACCATGCCGCGCGGGGTATGCGCCAAGGGCGTGGTCTGCGAGGCCAGCAGCGACTTGGACGAGGTGTTGATGAGCCGACGCAGATGCTGCCGCGGCAGGCTACGCGATGACGAAATAAGATATGCCAGCGACATATTTGGATAAACCCAATTGCAGTGTAGTATACAGCCTAAAAGCGGAAGTGGCAGGTTGCAGATACAGGTAAAAAAAAGTCTTGATAGAGTTTTACAGGGGGTGCACAACGTGTGGGAAGCTGTAAAAATATAGGGGTGTGGAAAAGCTAGTGCATGTCTGGCGACATAGCAGCCTCGCAGAAAAGCAGCCGCCTTTTATACTTTCTGCAGCGCCAGAGCGAAGCAGCATGGTGCTGGTTTTGACACAGCGAAAGAATTCGGAAATAGGCGCTTTATTGGAAACGTTCCCACACCTGGGCTTGCCCGCCCATTACAATTAGCGGTATAGCCTTCGCACGCCTCTGCAGTTCAGCGGCAATAAAGCGTCAGAGGCGCTGCGGGCGACGCATGCCGTGCACAGTAACACAACTGGACGGCACCACGTGAGTGCAGACAGATAGATGCTGACGCCCACCGTGGGAAGTTGGAGCGACCGTCGCTCGCTCTCTTTGGCTGGCGGGGAGCCAGTGCAGAGCAACCTAGTCCGGGATGCGCTCTACGTGCAGGAAAGAAATGATAAACCTGACCCAGGGACCGCAGAGACTGCCCGTTGCTGGCAATGTGATAAGAGAGGGGGAGGCTGGATTTCCCATTCCAGCTAAACTGCCACTGGAAACGTCACGCACTCACCGGAGCCCCTGTTCCCGAGAGCGCCAGTGCCAGTGGCTGAGTATCCATCGCTGCGCCGTGGGGGGAACCAGGCGGTCTCGCTGCGGTTGTTTTGCCACTGAGAAGCCAGGCTCTGGGCTCTGCGATATCAGAAACCGGGTCAAGTGGGCTGGCAAGATGTCACCCTTGCGCTTTCCGGAAGCCCATCGCTGCGACAGGATGGCAGAAAAACCAGCTCCAAGCCCGGAAATGCATTTACCCCACATACGCATGCATAAGCAGCCCAGCTGGCCAGGCTCGACGGGTGCGTAGCGTCATCACCGAGCTAATTAGATCCGCGTGAACGGGTCTGCGGAGCGAGTGTCACGGGGTCGCGCAGCAGGACGAGCTTTCTCCTGCCTGCCAATGAAGATCCTCCTGCACTTCGCTTTCCCTTTTCTGGCAACCGGGGGAGCGTGTATATTTTGCTGCCTGCCCAGCAGCGGCTGCAGCCTTGACTTTGCCTCGCTCTCTTTCCCGTTTCTCTCATCGTTTTTTAATAGACCGTAAAATCGCTGTAGTCAAAGCCCCTCTCGCACCTGTTCATTCTACTATTCATTGTATTCTTTAGACATCCCGCTCTTCTCTTGTATTATCTTACCAAAACGGCTTTTTTTTATTTTTTTCGAAATGTGGGCCTGGCGCGACGTTGTATGGTACGGCTTCATCGCCAGCACGCTGCTGATGATGCTGCCATTTGCTATTCCCCTCACACTGACAGTATATGGGATTGTCTGGCTATACACATGGACACACGACCCGCGAGCACGGCGGAACCTGCTGCAGGTGCTCCCGTGGCACCCGCGGCGAGTATATCGGTGCAGCCGGGCGCTATGGTCTGGTATGCTGGACGGGCTGGGCGGACCGACTGTAGCTATCATCATTGCATACTTGGCAGCAAAGCTCACACGGACCGAGCGTGTGCAGGACACAGCAGTGCGTGATATCAAGTACGGCCCGCAGGCGCGGCACCGGCTAGACTTGTTTGTGCCAATTGCCACGCAGCAGCAGCAGCAGAGCTCGCAGGGCGACAAGCAGGAGGCCGACAAGTTCCCTGTCCTGGTGATTTTCCCCGGCTACCGGTGGTCAAAGACAAAGCGCGCGCGCCTGTACCGGCCCATGGCCCAGACGCTGTGCGGCGACGGCATGTTTGTGGTGCTGCCCAAGGTTGGTAGCACCGGGGCAAGCTTGGAGGAGATCATGGGCGACTTCCACCAGTGCGTGCAGTGGGTGTTTGAAAATGCAGTCAACTTTGGCGGCGACCCGAACCGCGTGCATCTGCTCGGCTACGGTGCTGGCGCCCACCTGTGCACCATGTACAGCCTGGTGGTGCCGCTGAAGACGTGGTATGCGCAGGCCGACCGGATGGCCAGCGATGCTCAGCTGCTAGGCTCGCGGGCCTCGGACCAGGCGCTACGCAACTGGCTTCGGACCATACGTCGCATCCCGCGCCCAGTGGCGGGCCTGATTCTGGTCTCGGGCGTCTTTGACATCGCAGCCCAGCGGCGGTACGAGAAGGAGCGGTGCATTGAGAATCTATCGGCTGCCTGGAAGACCTTTGGCGGGCGGCGGGAGCTCGAAGAGGCGTGGTCACCGGCGGCCATTGTCCGGAGTCTGCGGCGCCGCACCATGTTTATCCCGCCTGAGCTGTTTGCGCGCAACGTGCTGCTGATCCACGGAAAGCGCGACTCGACCTTTATCCTGCAGCAGAGCCAGCGGCTGTTCCGCGAGCTGTGTAGCATCGACGTTCCCGACGTCAACATGAAGATTTATGCCAATTTGCGCCGCGTCGACCCCTCTATTGCGCTGCTGGCGCCGTCGTCGGCCCTGGCTCTGTCGCTCCTGGAGGATATCCGCGCGTCGGTGACCCCGCATGACTCAATGAGCGATACCGACGAGGGCATTGCCGACCAGGGCATTGCCGACCAGAGCATTGCCGACCAGAGCATCCCAGTCGCAGACACTGTGAGACTCAGTGCAGGACCGGAAGCGCAGAGTGGAGACATGCAGCAGTTTCACATGGATCGGAGCAGCCATCGAGGCGATCCCTCAGAAAGCGAGCAGCTGGACAGTACCAGCCATGACCTTGCTACCAGCTTGCCCAAAACCGCAAAGGTCTATGACGACTATTTTACACAGAGCCGCAGGCCAGCTGATCTGGTTGCTAGCACAACGGCAGTCCAGCGCAGCATGCCGTTACCAAGCATCGTCTGAAAATGCCGATTGATCCACGACGCAGGACAAAAATTTTTAGCCTATTGTGGTGGTACATGGACGAAAAAATGGCAATCTTGTTTACGCTTGGTGCCTTCTTGGAATGGAAACCGGCAATTTTCATATGAAAGCCGTGCCCGTGATGTACCAAGCACAGGGAAATGGCCCCAGTCTATGCCAATAGTCAGTCAATTGAAAGCATTTAGACATTAGCATCCCTGTTAGTACATATTGCTAGTTTTGGAGATTAAACGTGGCCACGGGCTGTATATAAAAAGAATGGAATCAGATATTGAAATGAGAAGAAGAGGGAGAGCGGCTAGCCTTCTTGAGCCCAAACATGTGTGCTTGGCCAAAGTCACGGTTGTATCGGAACGTGTCGACACTCTGGAGTCACCACATATAATGCACTATACACTGTGTATCGCCGTGGTAGATGCCTAGCGAAGAAACATCACAATGCAGATCTGCAAGCACTTTATACATACAAGCTCACATCACTGAACGTTTTATAAGCCATCCTTCCTTGACCCAGCATGCTTGTATACCAGTGCGAAATGACCCAGTCAACTTTATTTGAATATTTACCCTCTCCTAATCTTGCAGCCACTGAAATATTTATCGCGCTGTGAACCGCTAAACAAACCAAGTACAGGCTCTACCTCTAATTTTGCAGGGTCTGTTATTTAATATCCTTCATCATATGGACCCACATAAGCAAGAAGTGCATCTATAGTCTTTTTCTGTTCGCTTGTAGTGCCGCTTTGGTTATAAATATCGTCCAAGTCAGTGTCAATGGAATATATTGTTATTCCAACCCTTCCTGGCACACTCCTATTCGCTGTCGGTTAGTTTCACGGTTGCTGAAGCAACAGTGCCGAAGAGTGCGAACAGCGGATCAACACGCGAGAGTGAAGAGAGCTTCATTTCGAAATGCTGAGCAAAGAGAGGTACGGGGTATTGGGTTTGTGGTCAGAGTAAGCATAATTTATAGGAGTCCGACTCTGGGGTACTTTCCCAGAATACTCGAATATGTTATCAAACCACGGTTGGTGAAATTGGTGGGGTAATACCTGGAAATTGCTATATTGTTCATACCAAGGGAGCGGCCTGACCTTGTCTACAAAACGCCTTTGAAGGTGTTTCTGTTGGTCTTACGCTACAAAGGACTGACAAGTGCTGAATATCCAACAATGTGTGTGTCATGGTGTGTGGTGTAATGTGACAGTTCTAACATCACGTTTTTGCTCGCTTCTCCATAGCGCTTTCCTAGGAATAATCGTCAGTGCGTGATGGCGTCGGGTATACTGAGAGGCACGACAATGCGCTCTTGCTAGCTCCTTTTCTATGTTGGGGTTATTTCTTGAAATACATGTTTAGCTCATGGCGGTTCGGTCAGCCTTGGGCAAAGAACAGTCATCCAGTAAAAACACTGGTGTCTACTGGTTCCGTTTAGCGTTACAGCTTTTGGAGAGCTGAAAGTTGCTGGGCATTTTTAACAATTGGCGCCACATGTAGTACGTACCAGCAGCTACATGCAGTATTTAGTTATGTTTTGAACTATCCGTTTGTCGGATGTGATGTTCTCAAGCCCAGTGGTCTAGCGTGAACTACATGAATGGCAGGAATATCGCCTGCAAGCGTTCTATCCGGATGGCCGTTTGGTACGCTATATATTAAACTTGCAGAAAAGCAGCCAAAAAACGAGGTTAAATGGGTATCCACTCGTGCTAGGCAGTGGCTAATATGTCTTTCACCAGGCTCACAGCAATAATACTCAGGAAAATGGCGATCTTGAGAGCCAAGTGTAGTTCCCAGATCGCTAGAGAACTAGACACCTTGTGTCTAGCATATACTGCAATTAGGGTGATGTACATGTATTTTTATACTACGGCTAGTGTAATCTAGGCTGCCCCATTGGTGACATACAATCGATGCCAAACCACGCGGCATAAAACGCCAGCTCCTCATCGTCAGTAACCAAAACCGCCCCGCGAGCCGGCTCCACGACATGAGCAAAATACAGGGCACAAGACAGGACGCCACGATGGGCCTCAGGCACCTCCTCGACATCGGGCCTGCCCTCATCCTCATCCATGGGGTCGTCACTCAGCATATACAGGGCCGAGCACGGCCAGTTATCGAGCTGCTGGCGCGGAGCCTGCAGGATCACCGACGAGTTCTCCCAGGTCCTGGTGCTGTCAATGAACTGCGAGACGGCGCGCGCACGGTATCCGATACACGAATCGCGCTTCGCCTGGTCGATCAGCTCCAGCACCGCCATGCAAAACACCAGGGTGGAGTGGTGGGTGCGCAGCCAGCCGCGCAGGGCCGGCAAGTGGAAGCACCAGGAGTCAAAGTCCGGCACCAGGACCGGGGAGTGGGCGCGAATGGGCGTCGAGGCGCGGCGCAGCTCGGCATGCTTTGCCCGCAGCCCTTCATTAAGCCGTTTGTCCTCGATGGCCTGGGTTATCTGCCGCTGCCGCTGCTCGCGCACCTGCGCGCTCTCCACGGCCAGGTCGCCGTCGGTGTCCCAGGTAAGGAATGGCAGGACGGCGCGACGCGCAAACGCCAGCAATGTTGTTTGGGTGCGGGCCAGGGCTACCGATAATGTGTCGTGGGCCCACAGCGGCAGGTTCTCGATGTCGCTGCTGGCGTAGCTCGAGACGCTGGCGTTTGTGCGGGCGCCAGGCTTGGACTTGCCCGTAAACACCACGGGCAGCTTGGCCGACAAATGCATGACTGGTAGGTCCAGGATCTCCTCGTAGTTGAGGTCGCGCTGGAGCGGCCTGCAGGGTGGTCCAGCCGAGCAGTGTGACATCGCTGGGCAGCAGGGCGCGTCGCATTGTCGGTCGCCAGAACGGCGGTAGCGCGACAGCTGGATATCGGGGGTGTGCGTGCGCGTCAGACGCACGAGCTGCGCAAACAGGGATTCGAGGCTGGGCTGAAGGCTCGGGAAACCTGGTGCTGCCAGGGCGGTCTCGAGGTACGGGCCAGAGCGCCAGATGTCGGCCCACACAGCCAGGACTCATGAGCGCGTAGATGGCGGACTCGCCACTGGCCACTGCCTGCGGGACATAGGCTAGCTGCTTGTGTAAGAGGAGCGCGGCAATATGCTGGATCACGGCCAGGTAGTTGGTGCGCTGTGCCCTCCAGCGCCGGAGCATTGACCACCCATGTGAGCAGGCCCGCCATGATAATGCTGGCACGGTAGCCGTCCTCCCAGACCGCATCCGGCAGTGTCCGCTTGCAGCGCCAGTTGCAATGCTTCGTACTGTGTCTTCATGTGGGATTCGGATGTACACAGAATTGCGTATGCGAGCTCCATGACCAGCTGCTCGACCGACGGCGGGCGGTCGGCAGAGCGGCCGGGCAGAAGCATGGCCAGCAGCATGCTTTTGTTGCGCACCGGCAGGCGGTCGGCGTAGCAGAGCGCGCATATTTGCCAGAACATCATGCCCATGGCATCGTTCTCGTACATGGCCAGCAGCGCCATCTGCTCGCACACCCGGCCGCTGTCGAAATGCATGGCCTGGGCGCACATATACGCACTGCGCGCCAATGCAATAAACGTCGAAGTGTCTGGCAATGGCATCTCGTGGACGTACAGATCGCTCTGGATGCAGGTGCTGGTACCGATACACATCGCCAATATACACCATCAGGCGACGCGCGATTTGGAAGCGCGCGCACCTCTTAGTTCTCCTGGCCACGCACATAGCGGATGGCCGACTGCAAGGACGTGTCTTTGTGGGCGCCGACCTGCAATACAAACAGCGGCTGCATGTAGCCGACGGCCTCGCATAGCAGGGCATTCAAGGTCATGGCCCACCACTGGTGACGCCAGTCACTGGTGGCAGACAATGACGTGATGCTGGCTGCGTAGCCGTCGTCGCAGGTGCTGTCGGCGGGCAGGCGCAGGCGCTTGCGGCATTCGCTGATCGGCGTGTAGAAGACGTAAGCGCCAGAGCGTCTTGTCTGCCTGGCAGGCGTTGGCCAGGTCCGGGTGGGCCATGATCAGGTCCTCGCATTCGTCCTGCACTAGGTGCCGCTGGAGGCTGGCCGTGGTCCATGCGTCGGTGAGCTGCTGCGCGGTGGTGCATGTGTCGAGGTGCTGGTAGGTGGAGTGGGCGCGGCCGGCTGCGTCTTCGCAGCGCCGGGAAAAGTCGGTCCGTAGGGCCTCCTCGGGGTGCATATGTGTGTTCAGGCGTTCGCGCTGGTTTCGTCCGGTGTGTGAACAGTATGAATGCGGAGAGGGTGGTTGAAATTGAAAAGGAAAGAAAGTGCGGGCCAGTCGACAGCTGGGGCTATTTAAGCTAATCTGTCAATGCGAACCGCGGATCAGCGACTCCTTCTTTGATGACGAGGCCGCCTTTCAGGCAGCAGGGGTCCCCTCGCCTGCTTGTTTCTTTTTTAAAATTCATACTCATATAAACTTTTCACTTTCAATTCAAAGAACATCATGTCGCTTTGTGAGCACGTACTAACCGCACAGCTGAGCCCACCGAGCTCCACTACCCCCGTCTACAAAGAAGAGTGCACGCAATGCTTCGACACGTACGACATGGCCGCGGGCATTAACGTCTGCCTGACATGCTTCAACGGCGGCTGTCCGCAGCATGGGCCGCAGCATGCGTTGAGGACTGGGCACAACCTGGCAGTGAACATCCGGCGCACGAAAAAGCAGGCAGCGGATTCTGGCGACGAGCGGCCGGCGAAACTGACCAAGCTGGAGATCACCGAGGAGGTGGAGGAGTACGACTTTACGACCACGGTGCATTGCTGGGCGTGCAGCGGCAGCGAGGTGGATGGGCAGCTGGAGAATATTGCGCCGGCGGTGCAGGCGGTGGTGAGGGCAGCCGAGGCCAGCAAGCAGAGCGAGATCAAGGCGTGGGCAGAGGAAGTCACGGGATGCGCGCATTTCGACAAGCTGCAGCAGCAGCCGCTGGAGGGGTTCAGCCTGGAGGCGCTGCATAAATGCGGGCTGTGCGACAAGGCAGAGAACCTGTGGCTGTGCTTGGAGTGCGGGCACGTCGGGTGTGGGCGGCGGCAGTACGACGGCAGCGGCGGAAACGACCACGCGGTGGGGCATTACCAGCAGACGGGCCATGCAGTGTCGGTGAAGCTGGGCACGATCACGCCCGAGGGCACGGCTGACGCGTACTGCTACAAGTGCGACGAGAACCGCCTGGATCCGGAGCTGGCGCAGCACCTGCAAAAGTTCGGCATCAGCGTGGCGGCTCAGCTCAAGACCGAGAAGAGCATAGCCGAGCTGCAGCTCGAGCAGAACCTCAAGTTCGACTTCAGCATGACCACGGCCGATGGCGCGCAGCTGACGCCGGTGGCCGGGCCGGGGACTGACGGGGCTGCGCAACCTGGGCAACTCGTGCTACATGGCGGCGGTGCTAGCAGTGTGTGTTTGCCATCGACGCCTTCCGCGACCGGTATTTCCCGACAGCTGCCGACCATTTCCTGGCGTGCGGGCAGCCGCGCCCGGCCCAGTGCCTGTCCTGCCAGACACATAAGCTGGCGCACGGGCTGTGGAGCGGCCAGTATGCGCACATCGACAAGGACGCCACGGGGACAGACGGTGCAGACGGGCATAGCGACCGTCGCAGTTCAAGGCGGCGGTGGCCCGCGACCACTACGAGTTCGCGTCGATGCGCCAGCAGGACGCGTTCGAGTTCTGGCTGTTCCTGATGAAGCAGGTTAATGTGATGGAGCGCACCGGTGGGCCCGATCCGTCGCGTGTCTTTGACTTTGTTACCGAGGAGCGCCTGCAGTGCATGGCATGCAAAAAGGTGCGGTACTCTGAGCAGCCGGCGTCGTCGGTCACGCTGCCGGTGGAGAAGCGTGAGACTACGGACGGTCCTGGCGCCGGTCACCTTGCAGGAGTGCCTGGAGGGCATGGCGCGCGCCTGAGACCGTCGACGGCTACCGGTGCCCCGAGTGCCGGCGCCCGACGACCGCGCAAAAGTCGACGCGCTTCAAGACCTTCCCCAAGGTGCTGGCGGTGCAGGCGCGGCGGTTCGAGCTGGTCAACTGGGTGCCGCAGAAGCTGGATATCCCGGTGCAGGTGCCGCTGGGCAAAATCAGCCTGGAGATGTTCCGCGCCCACGGGCTCCAGCCCGGCTGAGGAGCCGCTTCCCGACGAGGAGGAGGAGCCGCAGGCAGAGGAGGCGGCTCCCAGCGACCAGGACATTGCGCAGCTCGAGTCAATGGGCTTCCCGCGCGTGCGCTGCATCAAGGCACTGAAAAGCACCGGCGATGTGGAGGCTGCGCTGAACTGGATCTTCGAGCACATGGACGACCCAGACATTGACGAGCAGCCTGCTTCTGCACAGGCTGCCGACCCGGCCTCGGTTGAGATGCTGATGGCCATGGGGTTCGCGCGCGACCGCGTCGAGCGTGCGCTGAAGGACACCGGGGGAGACGCTGAGCGTGCGCTGGACCGCCTGCTGACGGCGCCCGAGGAGCAGGCGGGTGGGGGCGAGGGGCTTGATGACGTCACATCCGATTTCGAGCTCACTGCGTTTGTCTCGCACAAGGGATCGTCGGTCCACTGCGGCCACTACATCGCCAGTGCTCGCCACGGCCTGGGCGCCGCGGCCAAATGGCATCTGTTCAACGACGAAAAGGTTGTCGAGCAGCCGGAGCCGCAGCCGGAGCAGGGTTACGTGTACTTTTTCACACGGACGGACTAGATGTTTTTTTATATTGTCAAGAAAAAACAATTTACGAGCTCGACTTCATATCGCGCATCACCTGCACGGTCTCCTTGGGCAGGCCCGAGTTGAAGCGCGCCGGCTGGCGAATCCGCCTGGTCTCGGTCATGTTGGGCGCGCGGTTGTGGAACTGGTGGTTGCGCTGCTCATTGCGCTGCTGCTGCTGCTGCTGCTCCACCACCTGCTGCTGCAGGAACAGCTTGTCCTCGAACTCCTGCTGCCGGATCAGCTCCTGGCCGCCCTCGTCGTCGCGCGCATCCTTGGCCGTCTTCTCCTCCGACGGCTTCTTGAACGTCGGCACGTAGCTCGACTGCGACTTGCGCCGCCCGCCGGCAAACACCGCGGGTGCGTGGCCGGCCTTGAGGTTGCTGCTGGGGTCCATCGTGAGGGTTATTAATACAGAGGAGGTCTTGAAATACACTTGAATAAGGGGGATAATAGTTGCTCGGGGGGTTGGATAAAAGAAGAATAGGTTTGTTGCTTGTCGTCTGGAGAGAGGGCCGCGACATAGGCGTCCTTTATATGCTGGGCCTTAGTCTAGGCCTCCTGTCTCAGGCATCAAAGCTCGTCTCCCCCCAGTCCGCTTTCCGTTTATTCGCCATCAAGTCATGCGGACTCCCCGCCATGCATCAGCCAGTGTGCATCTAATTGCCCCTCGGTCATGAGAGACAGACTGGTGCCCACTAAGCCTCTGGGCCCTTTCCACTGACATAATTACCGTGATGGTGACGTTGGCACCACCTACACCACCGAGTACCTGCCCGACCCACCCCGGGCCTCCTGCTCCATGATGTGCAGCGTGGCCTCAGTGAGGATGCGCTTGAGCTCGTTGCGCGCCAGCTCGACCGCCCGCTCCGAGTCGGCCTCAATCGACAAGTACAGCTTGCGCTCGCCCTCGGGCGCCTGTCTTGCCCTGCGGCACAAACACGCCGCGCGTGGTAATGGCAGCGCCCGTCTGCTCGATGATCCTCGACAGCGTCTCGCGGTTGGTCGCCCGCCAGCGCGCCTTCTGGTGGTAGTCGTTGATGTCCAGCTCGCACCCATACGCCCCCACCGGGATGGCGCTGCTGGGCTTGTCAGGCAGGCGCCAGGCTAGCCAGCTGCGAGGCTATCTCCACTGCGTCCCGTTTGGGCTGCGGCTCGGTTGTGCCCAGCTGCTGGTTGATCTGGTCCACCACACTGACCGCTGTGGGCGCACTGCTGCCTACGTTGAAGCGGCGTGCGGCGGCCTGCGCGGCCTGCAGGGCAGCAGCAGCCGCTGCTGATATGCTGCTGCTCTCCGGTGCAGCTGGCTGTTTGGTGGCCGCACGTCGCACAATCTCACCATCAGTGGTTACTGGTGACGGATCGGCAGTCACTGGGCGCTTGATCTCGATTGGCTCGCCGTCACTGTCAAGCTCGTGCTGCGGCTCGTCCTCGTCCTCGTCCTCGTCCAGAGCCTCTCCGCTGGCGTGGCCATACGACACCTTCTGGATTTTCTTGACCAGGTCGCGGTCCTTGTCCAGCTTTCTCCAGGCCCTTGCCGCCGAATCCGGACTTGCTGCTGTGCCGCGCAGTGCCAGCCCTGACTTTTTCCAGGAACTGGTCTGCCAGCTGCTGCACAGGCGTGGGCGGCGTCAGGTGACTGAGCTTCATTGCCTTGACCACCTCGCTGGCGTAGCGGTCCTGGTCAGGGCGTGATGAACGTGAATGCGTCGCCCTTGTTTCCGGCGCGGCCCGTCCTCCCCACCCGGTGCACCAGGTCCTCCATGTGGTTCGGGCAGTCGTAGTTGACCACCAGATTCAGCCCGCGCACATCCAGCCCGCGGGCTGCCACGCTGGTCGCAATCAGCACCGAAAACACCCGGTTCTTGAAGTCCGCCACCGCCTGGTCGCGGTCGGTCTGGTCCTTGCCGCCGTGCAATGAATTGCACACGTACCCGCGCCGCATCAAGTCCCGCAATAGCCCGTCTGCCGCCTCCTGCCGGTCCACGAACACCAGCGCCAGCGTCTCCTTGTTCAGGTTGAAGGCGTCGCCCAGGATCGCCAGCAGACGCACAAACTTGTCTTTACTCTCGACCACCTCCACGTGCTGCGCGACCTCGGGCGGAATCAGCGACCGTCCGCCCACGACGATCTCCAGAGGCCGCCGAAGGATCTTGCGTGCCAGCGCCTCCATCTGCCGCGGGAACGTCGCTGAAAACAGAACCGTCTGGCGGGACGGCCGCACGCTCTGCACAATCTTGGTCACCTGCGGCTCAAACCCCATGTCGAACATGCGGTCCGCCTCGTCCAGCACCAGGTACGTGACGCGGTGCAGGTTCGTGACCCGCCCCGAGTTCGCACACAGCAAGTCAATCAGCCGCCCGGGCGTGCACACGACAATCTCCGCCCCGCGCTTCAGCTCGCCGATCTGGTCCTTGATTGCCGAGCCGCCGTATGCGCACACCGCGTGCAGCCCCAGCGGCTTCAGAAACGGCTTGCATTCGCGGTGGATCTGCACTGCCAGCTCCCGCGTTCGGTGTCATCACCAGCCCAATCGGCCCCTCCCCCGATTCCAGCCCCCGCTGCGCCTTGATGTGCCGCAGCATCGGCAGGATGAACGCCAGTGTCTTCCCCTGACCCTGTCTTCGCCACCCCGATCACGTCGCGCCCGCTCAGAATTGCCGGCACTGCCTGCGCCTGGATTGGCGTCGGCGACTCGAACCCCTTGGTGCTTGATCACATCTGCGCACGCTGCTGGCAGCCCAAAATGCGACCACTCCTGCGCGGGCTTGGGGCAGTCGATGCCACGGATCTTGACGCCCCCCAGGTCCACCCGCATCATGTCCACCTCCTCGGCCTGTCAGGCTGCGCAGAGCTACTGGTTCGATGTAAAAGTCCTTTTTGAACGGCTCGTAGTTCATCTTCGAGTGGTCCACTGCTGCCAGGTCCTTCTTCTTCAGTCGCTTCGCCGCCAGTGCAATCACGTCTTCGGGATCCTCGCCCGCGCCGTCATCGTCATCATCGTCGCCATAGGCTACATCATCGTCGCCCCCCAAAACCTGATCCCTGGCCGCATCCCCGTCTGACCCACGGGGCTGGTTATTGTTCACCTGCGTCGCGACATTCTGCATGTACGCCTCCAGCGGATCAATCTCTGCCATATCTCCCGCTGCATCATTGCGACTGCCACTGCTGTTGGTGCCATTGCCATTGTCCATTGTCATTGCCATTGCCATTGTCAGCATGGTCAAGTGTGATCATGGGTCTGCGCTTGTGCTGCTGCTCCTTGGAACTGCTATCAGCGTCATCGTCGTCAGTTGAAAACACACTGCCTTTAATGTTCAAGCTCGCCAGTAGCCGCTTTGGCTTTAGTCCCAGCTTGCCAAACTTCCGGGGTGGGCCAGCTACAACCACACCAGCCGGGCGCTTCAGCCCAAGCGTCTTTCCAAAGGGCTTCTCCTGCACCGGCTTCTCCTGCACCTCCGGCTGTGGCGGCTGTGGCGTGCTGGCACCGCTGGTCCTTGGCAACGACTCAAACCCTGCCTCGCTCGAGTCCGATGCAAAAGAATTGGCTGCTGTAACGAATGGACACGCTATTCGGACTATCATCGCCGGCTACCGAGGACGCTTGGCTCATGGGTTGCTCAGACTGCTGCTTCTCCTGCTCCTTGCGTTTCCGCCACTGCTCCAGCCGCTCGCGCATCTTGCGCTGCTTTTCCTCTTTTGCTGCCGCCTTTGCTGCCGCATCGTCGGTGGCTGCCATGCCTCGCGGCCGGCTGTTCTCCTCGTGACGGCTGGTGCTGCGACCATAGCTAGTGCGCGAATCAGTCATTATAGTCTCAAATACGGAGATATTTGTAATGCGTTTCCCCTTGCGGTATAGGAAAAGGGGAGCCAGAGAGGAGAGCGTGCTTGCTTTTTGTTTTGTTTCTAGTACCTTAGTTTTCTGTATGTTCTCTGTGAAGCAAAGGCCAATGTATGCGCATTGAACAAGCCAAACCCCTTTGAAAAAAGAATATAAAATTTTTATGCCAAAAAAGAGAAGAAAAACGCAGTGATTGACCTTGCCACCAGCTCTAGAGCGCTCTCAGGACTTGGTGCTACAGTGCGATTCCCTCTGAACGCGTGCTGGCACTCTGTCTAAAAAAACACAAGGCTCGAAACGCTCTCTGTCTTTTTTCTTCTCTCCTCTTGTTCTCCTCTCGGCACACCTACACAAAATATATTCTCCCCCTATTGTTTTGCCGCTTTTGCACCTATTTCTTATCCTCCCCCTTTCTGGCAGCACAGCATTTCCCGTTTGTAAATGAGCGGTGGGAATCAAGCTCTAGATAGCCAAGACACAGCCAACACCAGAACAGACGACATCACCGAGCAGCCTCTGGTTCCTTCGATAAGCAGCATCCCAAACGTAGAGTTTCTAAACAACTTTCGTTCGGTGATGGAGAACCGCCGTGGATCGACTTGGATGTCCGTGCGGCGTGACACACAGCAACAGCAACAGCAACAGCAACAGCAGCGGCAGCGGCAGCAGCAACGACCAAGCCCGGTCATTCCCGGACCCCAGCCAGGCCGGAGGCAGTCTGGACTGCCACGTATCGATCTTGGCGCCCCGAGCACTTCGAACCTGCATGGCGAGGAGTTGGCCGAAGATAACAGTGCCCATGAAACGGAGCATGATCATGTGGACGACATTGACGCTGAAGAGGAAATGGCGCATTCGCAAGAGCCTGGCGACCATGTCATGGATGAGGATGAGGATGACGACGACGACGGACACAGAAGATGACGACGACGACAACGACGATGGGTCAACGAACGGCGCAGAGAGCAGTGGTAGTCCATCGCGGTCTGGCCCTTCATCTAGACCAGCAGGTGGCACACTGCATGGCGCCAGCAAGAAATCCCACCAAAAACCCTTCCTGCCTGAATACCTAAAGTACACGGCCTTTGGCCAGTTCCAACGGTGCAAGGAACTGTGCAACCTAGCAGCCGACGGGCGGACGATGCGCCAAGGAATACCACAAAAGCAGCAGACAGCTTGGCCATGGCCCACGTGGCCCCTGACCTGTTCTTCAAGTCTCTGGTGCAGGACTCGTGGCCACATTACTGCACGCCCGTTCCCAACGCCTCGTCGGTCGCTGGTCTGCGGCTGGGCTATGAATTTGGGCTGGGCAACCAGGTCCGGACCATGCTCAGCGCCAGCACGCCGCGTGCTCCAGAGGTGCAGTCGCCAGCCAACCCCAGAGCCAGTGCGCCAAACGCAGCTGCGGAACCCCCGGATCTGCCGTCGCAGTGGCAGCAGATCAGCAATGACCAGTTTCCTGGCTGTGGGCGCTGATCGAGTGTCTGTGAGATACACGGGGCCAGGCAAGGGTGACAGCGATGCGCGCATGATCCGCTCCGACCACCCGATCCCCGCCCGCTGCGGCGTGTACTACTACGAGGTATTCATTAGGAGCCGCGGGCAGTGCGGGTATATTGGCATTGGCCTGTCACATAACACCAACGGGGCTACGCGGCTGCCTGGGTGGGACCCTGGATCGTGGGGCTACCACGGCGACGACGGGAACTGCTTCTCAGGCAACGGCAGTGGCCGCGCGTACGGCCCTGGGTTTACCACCGACGACACCGTCGGGTGTGGCATTGACTTCAAGGAGCGCAGCATATTCTTTACCCGCAACGGGCTGTTTCTCGGCCACGCCTTCAAATCCGTCGACACCAGCAAGCCGATATTCCCAGCC
Source organism: Linderina pennispora (assembly GCF_002104995.1). Lineage (NCBI taxonomy): Eukaryota > Fungi > Kickxellomycota > Kickxellomycetes > Kickxellales > Kickxellaceae > Linderina > Linderina pennispora. The sequence continues at coordinate 636,107 of NW_024468257.1, read as the reverse complement.
GTCGGCATGCGCACTGCGGGCGAGCACATTGTGGCGAATTTCGGCCAGCGGCCGTTCCGCTTTGACATCGAGTGCTACGTCAGCGAGGCGCACCAGGATGCGCTGGCCGAGATCCACAAGACATCGATCGGCGATCTCATACCAAAGCCCAGCGATCAGACAACCCCGCTGGAGGCCAAAAATGCTGCCGGACCCCGAGCAGACAATCGCGCTGGACATTCTCAAGCTGCGTGACACAGAGCTAGGCATAGCGTCGCAGCCCCGCGAAATGTCGACCGCCGACGCTGCGCTGAGCACGGTGATCTCGTACCTGCTGCACAAAGAGTACTATGCGAGTGCCCGCGCCCTGATCGAGAACATTGCCGGCAAAGGCCAAGGGCGACACGAGCGGGTTGGAATCAGCCAGGCTGACCCAGATCCTCGAGACGCTGAGTAAGCAGAGCGCGCGGCTGGACTGCCGCAAAGCCATCTGCAAGCACATCAGCCAGGGCTGACATCGACAGCGCCCTGGGAATGCTGCAGGAGAGCTATCCGCAGGTGCTCAAGGACGAATCGCTGGTGTTCCAGCTGCGGTGCCGCCAGTTCATCGAGCTGGTGCGGGCCGCCAACGGGTACCACATTGCCGACTGCATTCCCAGCGACGACAGCCTATCCAGCGCAAGCAGCGGCAGCATGATGGACGTTGATGACACGCAGGCGGCCTCGCTGATGTCGCTGGCAGCCATTACCAATGCACCAGCAGCGCCCTCCAAAACCGTGTATGGCCAGATCCCCAATCTGCGCAAACTGGAGCCGGCGCGTCTGGTCCGCATCCTGCTCGACTACGGCCGGCAGCTGCAGGCCGACTATGGCGCGTCGCCGAACCCGATTGTGCGAGAGGGCTTGGTGCATACGTTCTCGCTGCTGGCATACGCCGATCCCGCGGCCAGCCCGATCTCGGCGCTGCTGGATCCAGAGGCTTGCAAGCCGCTGGCCAGGCTGGTTGAGTGCGCGATTGTCGCCACCGAGAAGGCACCGCGCATGTCGGCGCTCGAATGCATCTACCGCCAGTGTGCGGCCCTGCTTGCGGAGTTGAGCAGCCGCAGGAATGGTGCGGCTGCGCTGGTGTCAGTCGACACGGACTTTGTGTAAGGCAGCCAGCCAAAAAAAAATTGACGTCGATGTGTAACTCCATTATTTTTTCCCCCAGATGACGCATGCATGGGGTGTGGCCCAATCACGATTTCATTTTTTTTTAGCGAGCTTGTCAATACATCGAAGACACCCGGGCCTTTTGAGTTAGGTCCTCCTTTCTGCCTTTCTTTCCTCAGCTTCCAGTATTTTTTCTCGCCTATCCATACCCAGCTACCCAATACACCTGAATTCACATACTCTGTATACTCTTACCCTCCTGAAAACCAAAAATAAAAACCCTAGAGTCGACGCCTCCTCCTGCTCAGAGCACCAGCTATATAAGCGCCCTTACTCTTGCTCCAAATACCCTCGTTTTTCCTAAATGGTTCGGACTTTTGAGACGCTCTCCCAGCTGCCGACCCAGCGGGACAACCCGCTCCTCCCACCGTCTGCCGATTACTCGACGAATTTCGAAAAGCGCACGACAATCACCTCTGCCCAGCCCTACCATGAGTTTGCCGGTGATCTGTGCAAGTCGCAGAGCGATACGCGCGACTATCGACTGATCAAGCTTACCAATGGGCTAGTGGTGATGTGCGTGAATGACCCGACGGAGAGCAAGGCGTGTGCAGCGCTGGACGTGCATGTGGGCAGTCTGGCGGATCCAGAGGAGTTCCAGGGGCTGGCGCACTTTCTGCGAGCACCTGCTGTTCATGGTAAGTAGTGTTCTCCGGCTCCATTCTTTTCGAGTCTTTTTTGCATGTTTTTGTGTTGTTGGCGGGATGACGACAGGCTGTTTTGGATTTTTCGTCTAGCGGGGAGAATGCTGGGCGGCGCTGTGTGAAACAGCGTTGTTGTTGACACTCTTCCAAGACAGAGGAGGGGGCCGTGCTGTACTGTTTTCCGATTCAAAAAGCACAAAACCTTTTTTGTTTTGCGCAGGCTGCGCCTGCCAATGCCAGATGAAACCGTGGTGTCTGGACGGGCGCTCTTGGTGCTGCCGCTTTTTTGGGGTCCTGTGGCCGTGCACCGCATAAGGGCTTTTCTCGCTTGCATTGCGGATCTCCCACGCCCTTCTCAGAACTCCCACTGCTTGCCTTGACGACATATTGTGCTATTTCCGGATAGCATTTACGGTCCCATCTGTCAACCAGCCATACCGGCTGTGCGGCTGTGCGGCTGTGCGGCTGTGCTGGGCATTGTCGCATGCATCGATTATCTGCACACCCCTCCTGGACCATGCACGCTGAAATCATGTGTCTGCTTTTTAGGGCACGGAGAAGTACCCAAAGGAGAACGACTACAACTCGTACCTGTCGTCAAACGGTGGCTACTCGAATGCGTACACAGATCTGGAAGACACGTGCTACTACTTTGAGGTCGGGAGCGATGCGTTTGAGGGAGCGTTGGACCGTTTTTCGCAGTTCTTCCTGACCCCGCTGTTTACTGCCGACTGCACTGACCGCGAGGTGCGTGCCGTGGACTCGGAGCACAAGAAGAACATGCAGAACGACATGTGGCGGCAATACCAGATGGAGAAGGAGCTGTCGAACCCGGCCCATCCGTTCAGCCTGTTTGCCACCGGTACGTACGAGACCCTGAAGGGCGCCGCCGAGGAGCTGGGCGTTGATCTGCGCGAGGAGCTGCTGAAGTTCCACGCCAAATACTACTCGGCCGATATCATGAAGCTGGTGGTCGTGGGCCCCCAGTCACTGGACCAGCTGACCGAGTGGGCCGGTGTCCATGTTCTCGATGATCGAGAGCAAGGGCCTGACCAAGCCCGTGTTCAAGGGCCACCCGCTGACCAGCAACGAGACCGGCAAGCTGCTGCTGATCAAGAGCGTTCGCGAGCAGCGCGCCCTCGACATCACCTTTGCGCTGCCCGATCTCAAGCCGTACGTCAACGAGCGACCCGGCCGCCACCTGGGCTCGCTCATTGGCCACGAGGGCCCGGGCTCGATCCTATCATACCTGAAACACCGCGGGTGGGCTACAAGCATTGTTGCTGGCCGGTCGCCGACGTCCGCCGAAGGGTTCGACATGTTCAAGATCACGTCGAGCCTGACGGAGGATGGCATGGCAAACTACAAGGAGGTGATCCGCGTTATCTTTGCATACCTGCAACTGCTGCGCGGCACCGGGCCGCAGGAGTGGTTCCAGAAGGAGCTGCAGCGCATCAGCGAGATCGAGTACCGGTTCATGGAAAAGAACGACGCTGTGACTTTGGCCTCGTCTCTGGCTGCGCAGATGCAAAACCGCTTCGTGCAGCCGTCGCGCATTCTGTCCAGCATGCTGTTGGTCACGCACTACAACAAGGACCTGATCAAGCGCGTGGCAGACTGCCTGAACCCCGACAACTTCCGCGTTCTAATCGCCGCGCGCGAGTTTGATGTGCCGTTCAACCAGGTCGAAAAGCACTACGAGGTTGCCTACCGTGTCGACCCGCTGCCGCAGGACCTGATGGACGACCTGCACTCGACGCTGAAATACGACGAGCTCCATCTGCCCGGGCCCAACATGTTCATCCCCGACAGCCTCGATGTGAAGAAGCCTGCCGGGCCCGTCGAGCCCACCAGAGAGCCCGTGCTGCTGAAGCTGACTGAGGGCTGGGAGGTGTGGTTCAAGCGCGACGACAGGTTCTTCCTGCCGCGCGGCGAGATCCGCATTATCATCGAGACGCCGCTCGTGTACGAGTCCCCACTCAATAGCCTGCTTGCGCAGCTGTTTACCCTGATCCTCAAGGACAGCCTGTGCGAGATCACATACGATGCGCAGGTGGCGGGCCTGTGGTTCGACATCCGCGACTCGAACGAGGGCATCTTTGTGCATGTGGACGGATTCAACGACAAGCTGGGCGAGCTGCTGAAGCTGCTGCTGCGCTCGCTGCGCACGCTGCAGGTCGACGACACGCGGTTCGACGTGTACAGCCGGGAGATCAAGAAGAAGCTTGACAATGCCAAGCACTCGGAGCCGTACACGCACATCCAGACCAGCGTCAGCTTCCTGAACCAGGGCACCATGTGGCGCTACTCGGACAAACTCAGCGCGTTCCCCCTGATCACCAAGGAGCGCCTGCAGCACTTTATCGACACGCTGTTTGAGCAGGTGCGGATCCAGATGATTATGATGGGCAACTTCACTGAGGAAGACGCAATGGGCACTGCCGACACGATCACCGCCGCTCTGGACGCCCGCTCGCTGCCGGACTATGCCAGACGCGTCCCGCGCTCGCTGCTGCACAACCCAGGCCAGTTTGTGCACTACCAGATGATGCCTGATGAGGGCAACGTCAACAGCGGTGTGGACATGTCGGTGTATGCTGGCACCTCGCAGAACCTGCGCGAGCGCGCGCTCCTTGATCTGACCTCTCTGATTGTGACTGAACCGTACTTCAACCAGCTGCGTACCAAGGAGCAGCTCGGATACATTGCGTACAGCTCCGACCGCAAGTACCATGGCGGGCCAATGGCACTCCGGTTCCTGGTGCAGAGCGAGTCAAACCCGATCTACGTAGCGATGCGCATCGAGCGGTTCCTCAAGAACTTCCGCCAGCGCATTGTGGACATGACGCAGGAGGACTTTGAGCGGTATGTGAACTCGGTGATTGTCAAGAAGGAGGAGAAGCTGAAGAACCTGTTTGAGGAGACCAGCCGGTTCTGGCGCCATATCTGCGCTGGGTACTACGAGTTTGAGAAGATCGAGCATGACGTGGCGACGCTGCGCACGCTGACACGCGCGGACGTGCTGGCGTACTGGGACCAGTACGTGAACAAGGAGGCTGCCCCCCGCTTCACGTCCCTGGTGGCCCAGTGCTGGTCGACCAAGATCCCGATGCCCAACGAACATGAGCTCAAGCACTTCCCGGCCGTCTCGATCGGCCTGTTTGGCTGCATGCAGCGGTACGGCGCAGACGAGTTCACCGTCGTGGACGCCGACAAACTGGTGCGCATTGTCCACGACGAGAAGCTGTCTGTGGAGGATAGCCTGGCAAAGGCCAAGGATGCGTACCGGAAGATCTCGAAAAAGTCGGACGAAGAGTTCAGCAAGGTGTGGGAAAAGGTTGCAGAGGCATCGTCGTATGTGCGCTCGGCCCTGGAGATGGTGCTGGAGCGTCCGCTGCCGCCCGTCCTGGTCAATGGTGTAGGCAGTGTGTACAAGGGGCTGGAGAACATCGGCGCCGTGCATACGCCTGATGGTGCGTGGATGTTCGAGGACGCGGCCGTGTTCAAGACTACATTAAGGCAGTCGGGCAACCCGATTCCGACCAGGCTGCTGGTGCCAAAGTACAAGTAAAATAGCTGTTGAAACATTTCTCCTTCATCTCTTTCTACTTTTATCTTCCCAGTTCTGCATCTAGTGTTTCCTTAATCTTAAAGAAGTCACCTATGCCATGAGCGCCAAGCTGGCTATGTGCTAAGCGCAGAATGAAACATAGAAGGATATGGCTAGCAAAGGCTTGCAGTTCTGTGAAGCAGCTGGTATCAGCACCGTGGCACACGCACCTGGTTGGTTTTCCTTGCTGTGGAACCCGCTGTTCTTAGGATCTGTATGACCTCACATATCCGCTCTGCGACGATACGAACCGAAAACACAGCCTCCTGCCGCAACGCTCTTCTCCTCATCGCTTCCACTTCTCACCTATGCACCGTCTGTTCTACAACATCGACATTATCGGCCAGATTGTTTCGGATCTTACTCTTCCTGCCGATGACGAAGTAAAGGATATCGCCGAACGGCACAGCTACTGAGCACTCCAAGCAAAGCTCTGGGTCATCATCCGCATCAGCAGCTCATCGGTCAGCGCAGCATTCAGCGGAGGCCATTTGTATTGTGCCACCAGCACACCCGTGGATGCCCTCGACACGTCGCCCGTGCAAGAGCTGATCTTCCAATTCGAGCACTCAGCGGACAACGGTGCCTTTAGTTTCCAAGCTGTTTGACTTTTTTGACACGCACGTTAGCCATCCCAAGCGTGGATGGGCTGCGATTTGGGTATACCGATTTGCCTAAGCAGGCAACTGGTGAGCTTGACGCAATCCTTGGTCAGAGAGCGACAACTCTACATAAACTATCGCTTGGCTACTTCCACCCGTTCGATTTATCGCGCGTGGCGTTTCCGCAGCTGTCAGTTTTCGAATCTGCAAGTCTTGGTGTTGATGAAGAGAACCACAGGCTGCTGCCGCTGCTGTATGCAGGAACGCTCCGGAAGCTGGTATTCGATAGGATAGCCAGGCAATGCTTCATCTCCACATTCAGAGACAAGAGCGGCGTGTGCAGTGTGTTTAGTCAGCTCGAGCATCTGAGGCTCTCGTTTAATTTTGATGCTGGCGGGAATACGGATATGGATTTGGGCATATCTGAGCACGGTACATTCAGCTTCCCCAAGCTGCGCTACCTGTACACTGCCAACGAAACAACGAGTCTGCGGCATTTTATCCGAAACTTTGCTGGATCTCCTCTCGAAATTGCATGTTCAAGGAGGTTGCGGCTTTTTGAAGGAGGTCGATTTCCCAAGATTCACACAGCTGGAGGACCTATTCGTATATTTTGACTATGTTCAGAGCAACGATGCGATAGAAATCCACCAGAGCGCGTTGACAGCCGGAATGCCACTTCGCTCGGTGGTGTTTGCCGTCCATGGCTACTACGATCTGCCATATGTGACACCGACCGGATGCCCGCTGGTGCAAATATACGAGACCGGTTCAGAAATGGATTCCACCCAGTTGAGCGAGTCCCTGGCTCTAATGCTGCTCGACTGCCGAGCCTCCAAGCCCTGGTGATCAACGTAAACAAGAAGGAATGTGAGCGGCTGCTCAGGCAAGTAATGTGCGAGTTTCAGTCGAGGGGCTTTAGCCAAAGACTCCGTCTCTTTGGATCGCTCCAAGTTTGTTGATCTGGGCGGTCCCATGCTGGTCATGGTACCTTGCTAATGGCTATCTCGAAGAAGATATATGAGTTTTCCGGCGTCCAAACGCCAGAGGCCGTGCTTGACTAGTCAGGGATCTATTGTGATCGTTGCGGCGTGTAGTGCTGCTAATCGGCGTCATTCAGGAAGCCCTTGTGAAGCCTGCGAAAAAGACCGCCTAGCCTTGTGATCTTCCACTTTTTGTTTCTCCTTTTTTCTGGTTCGCGTTTATTATTTTACTTTCACTTTCCTTTCGAATTCACACCTCCTTCCCCCTCAAACATGCCTCTTGCCACAGCAAAAGCCGGCCACCGGCAAGGAGCGCTGCACGATACGCGAGACTTTGCGCGTCTATCGCACTTTCTGCATATATTTCACCAGGCCCTCAACCAGGAGCAAGAGCTGAGCATGCAGCAACTCGAAGAAGAGCTGCTGCAAGATACCGGGGTTGTTCGCGCGCTGCTGAAGCGTGCGCTGCGGATACTTACTGGCAACCGACACATGGAGGAGAAGAGGATAGAAAAGTACGTTGAGCGTGCGTGGGAGCGGCACCTGGCGGGATACGCAGAGCTTCCCGATTCGTTCGCCGAGCTTGGGCTGTACGGCGTGGATGTGCGTGAGCGCACGCGGGTGGTGCTGGAGACCTTGGAGCTGGTGTTTGTGCGGCCCGATAATCTGCGGCATATCAGCAGCGTTGGGCAGCAGGACGCGCAGCAGTGGCGTGTAGAGCCTGTCGGCGTGGACTCGGTAAGCCGCACATACTGGCTGCTGTGTGGCGATCGGCTGTATCGCGAGACGCCCAAGAAGTCGCTGCTGCTGATCGAGAAGCACAACCGTGAGGCCGGCGTCAATAGCCGCAGATCAACGAGGCTGTCAGAGCAGCGCGGGCCGTTGGTCGATCCGCCGAGGCATGACGACATTGAGGACGACGGGGCGCTGTGGGAGCTGCTGTGTGCGAGTTACGAGGAGTGGGTGTATTTCCCGAACGTGCTCGAGCAGCTGACCAGCAAGGCCGATCGCACGGTTTACAGGCGCGTGAGCAAAATTGCGCCAGGAATTGCCACAAGGCTGCACAGCGAGATCAAGAAACAGGAGCTGCTGGAGCTGCTGGCTACACGCAAACGGTCGACGCGCATTGCTAAGAAGGAGGCGATGAAGCACCAGCGCGAGATCATCGAGCAGGAAGAGCAGATGGCCGAGGGCGACTATCGAAGGTCAAAGCGGATAAAACATTCGGCCGAAGAAGAAGAGCCCATCCACCCAATGCTGATAGACACGCGCGATCTCCGAGCACAGCGGCGCGAGCAAGCACGCCTGGAGGCATTGGAGCGGGAGCAGATGAAGAATATCGAGATCGAGCATCCGGCGCACCAGCCGCCGCCAGTGGAGGAGGAGGCTGCGGCAGAGGGTGATGCGGAAGAGAGCTGGATGTTTATGTGTGCATGCGGCAAGGCTGGCCGCAACTACGACGATGGGCGGGCGATGACGGCCTGCGAGCGGTGTCTGGTGTGGAGCCATCTTGGGTGTTCGCTGCGGGCAGAAGCACGGAGATTGGGCCGCGAGATCGGCGAGGACGAGTGGGAGCAGCTCAGCTACGTGTGTCCAAGCTGTCGCTCGTCCCAGCAAAATTAATCGAAGAGTTAGAATTAAAAATTTTTCTGACATCACCTGAAACAAGCATCCAAGCTTGTAAGCCCTGTTCGAGTCTCTTGTCTATTGATTCTCCTCCAATTTCGCCCGTTTCGCCAATTTCACACACAGGTTGATGAGCCTATTCGCCGGTTTGGTAGCTCGTCAATTCGCCGCATTTCGCCAGAACCACACCGCAAGCAATTTACTAAAGGTGACTGCGTCGAAGCGCAATCAGACCGCAGCTTCCCTTTCAGCTGCCGCCTGCCAACTACACACAGCAAAGAAGCACCGGCCGCAGCGCGACATGAGCATTGTGTTGACGGCCAAGGAGTCGCAGATCTGCGACCTGCTGGACAGGGTTGTCGACCATATCCACGACTCCCACCCAGAACAGCCCAAGCTGGTCCTGCGGATTGCAGGTGGATGGGTGCGCGACAAGCTGCTGGGCATGGAGTCCCACGACATTGACATTGCTATTGACCACATGTCGGGATTCGACCTGGCACAGCACGTCAACCAGTACCTGAAGGACAACAACTACCCGGTGCACTCAATTGCAAAGATCAGCCAGAATCCGGAGCGATCGAAGCATCTAGAGACGGCGACAACGAGTGTACTTGACCAGCTGGTCGACTTTGTCAACCTGCGCAGCGAGACGTACAATAGTGATAGCCGCATTCCCGCAATTGAGTTTGGCACACCCACCGAGGACGCGTACAGACGGGACATCACTATCAACGCACTGTTCTACAATATCCACTCGCGGGAGGTCGAGGATTTCACAGGCAAGGGGCTGGAGGACCTGAAGAATGGCATCGTTCGGACGCCGCTGGCGCCATTCGAGACATTCCGGGACGATCCGCTGCGGGTGCTGCGCGTAATTCGGTTTGCCAGCAGATTTGGGTACGAGATCGAGGAGGGCACAGCGGAGGCGCTGAGCCGCCAGGAGATCAAGAATGACTTGGATGTAAAGATCAGCCGCGAGCGGGTCGGTGTCGAGTTGGAGAAGATGGCGGCAGGGCCAAATCCGCTGCTGTCGATCCAGATGCTGCTGCGGTTTGGGCTCTATAAGAATGTATTCCGGGCGCCGCCGCAGGACATGTGGGTTGCCGGCCTGATGGGAGACATTGCAGTATCGGAAACGCTGACAAAGTGTGTGCTGGACATTGTGGAAAGGAGCACGGAGATCCTGCGTGGCGTTCCCAGCGCATATGACATTGGCCCGATCGCTCGCCGCCATCTGGTCCTGGCCGCATACATGTACCCGTACCGTGGCATCACCGCCAAGGACAAGAAGAAGGTGCTGCCTGCTGCACATCTGGTGATCCGCGATGGCATCAAGCTGTCCAACACCGACGTGGACGCAACCCTGTGCATGCACAGCTTTGCACCGAAAATCTCTGACCTCGTCAGCCGCTGCGTCGCTGGCACGCTTGACCGCAAGACCCTGGGCCTGCAGATCCGCGAAGTCGGCTCTCGGTGGTCGATGGCTGTGGCATTCTCGGCTGCTGTCGAGCTGCTTGATGGACGGCCGCTCGATGAAGTCGCTGGAAGATTCACCATGTACACAAAGATGGCTGTCGACCAGGGCCTTGTGGAGGCATTCAAAGAGAAGCACATTGTCGATGGCAAGAGCGCTGCCAAGCTGCTGGGCATCAGGCCTGGCCCGGCGATCAAGGGCATCCTAGAGCAAGTCATGGAGTGGCAGCTGGAATTCCCCTCAGGAACGAAGCAGGAGTGCGAGGCATTCATTCTAGAGAACAGACACAGGTTCCAATAGCTTTTCACTACTTGACATGGTCTCCAATACACCAGCTCCATGCCACTCAGGCACAGCAAAGGCGCTAGCCTGGGAGCCCCTGTCCCTGAATAGAAACGGGGAGTGTGCTATGGTAATCAAACGGACCCCATGCGATGTCCCATGCAAGACAGGTGCGCGCGTATTTGTTCTTCGTTAGGTGATCGACACCCGATGCAGTGCCACAGAGCAGCAAATCAGCTCTACGCAGCTGGACTGGGGTGGGGAGTACAGTGGCAAGCGACGTGGGCTGGGCATCTATAAAAGGCACGGGTCTGAGCGTACACAGGGCATGGTAGCTCAAGCAATATTTTTCCTCTACTCCTCTCCTTGCTCCGCATTTCCAGGCATACGCCACACCTCAATCTCACTAACTATGACTGCCAGCAATCCGACTCCTGTGTGGCTAGACTGCGACGTTGGCCACGACGACGCCCTGGCCCTGCTGCTAGCCGCCTACCACCCGCAAATCAAGCTGCTGGGCATTTCGGCCGTCGCCGGCAACGCCTCGCTGCGCAACACCACCGCCAACGCTATTCGGGTCCTGCAGGCTGCCGGCATTGAGGGCGTCAAGGTTTACCCCGGTGCATCCAAGCCGCTGGTCAAGCCCTCCGAGCACGCTGCTGACATCCACGGCGAGAGCGGCCTGGACGGCACTGATCTGTTGCCAGAGCCCGACTACGAGAAGTACCTGGGGACCGACAAAAAGGCGATTGAGGCAATCCGCGACGTGCTTATGACCAGCGAAGAGCCGGTGACCATCGTTGCGGTTGGGCCGCTGACCAACATCGCGCTTCTGGTGTCGGTGTACCCCGAGGTCGTGCCCAAGATCCACATGCTGTCGGTGATGGGCGGCGCGATCGCCCTTGGTAACACAACCGCTGCTGCCGAATTCAACATCTACTTTGACCCCGAGGCCGCACAGATCGTCCTGCAGGCAGGAATCGGGCATATTGCCATGGTGCCGCTGGATGTCACCCACACTGTGCTCGCATCCAAGGCTGTCATTGAGCGTATCAACAAGGAGGTCGCCGAGCCAAAGTTTGCCAAGCTCCTTACTGACCTGCTTTGGTTCTTTGGAAGCACCTACGAGGACGTGTTCGGCGAGAAAGACGGTGCCCCGCTGCACGATCCGGTTGCTATGGCCTATGTGTTTATGCGTGATGCGTTCTCGGAGCGCTTCATGCACGTGTCGGTTGACTGCTCGCAGGGCCCGTGCAATGGCCGAACTGTGTGTGACGTCAAAAACAAGAGCAAGCTGGAGCCGAACTGCTACATAACCACTGCTGTCGATGTCGACCGGTTCTGGGATGTGATGATCGGTGCATTGGTGGAGGCAGCCAAGAGCTCAACTATTTGATGATGGTACTCGGCGGCATTAAATATATGGCAAAGATTATGAAAAAGGAGCACTAGCAAACCACCACGGCTAGTGCATACGTTGATGTAGACTCGCCTATCCTGTTACTTCAGTAGTGCCGACAGAGTCACGTAGCTCGAAAAACTACTCATTCCTGATGTTCTGACCACGCCAACGGAGGGCCAACAAGTATCAAATCAGCGTATTCTTCCCGTGAAGGAGTGTGCACAAAGAGCCTATTCAAAAAGGCAAACAACCCCCTACTTGCTGATTCGCACACAAACAAAGATGGCCTAGTGTCACGACGACAAATATGGAGGTGGGATGAGTTCAGGGTGGCATTGGTAACTGGAGGTGCGCATAGACGCTCAAAAGCTGCCAAGACAAAGAATTAGATCATGTTATTGTCGTTGATGTGCTTATATAATCGTTCGTGAATGGCGCCAGGGTAAACGTGAACGTGCTGACAATAGCCACTGACAAAGGCTAGCTGCACAATCGTATACACCAATCATGTCTAAATCGGCGATCATCTGAATCACAGCTCAGCAACAAGCTTGTCGGTCGGGTCCTGAGCTATCGCTCCCTAACTATTGGCGATACCCTTGGTCACTACTGTCCACACTCCAGTCGCCCTATATTCGCACCAGCAGACCTACTCTTTGTTTTGGCAACCGAAGGTTTGTTTGCACTACTATCAACTCAATCACTTTGGAACCGCCTGCTAAACACAGCTCACCAATCGAACCGGCACAAGTTGGAGGATGGCTTTAGTCTACTCCAGGCTGGTAATATCACTGACTACGACATGCATATTTGTAGGATCACCAACACTGCAGCAGGAAAGCAAACGGATATTCTGCTGATATTCCGTGGAATCAAAGCATATGCTGGTCAGACCTTTAGGCATGTTGCAGAACCGGCATATTTGCTCAACATCAAACCAACGGAGTATTTCAGAGCTAGAAATGGCGAACTCTCCAAATACATCCAGTGTCAGAAATTGGTAATTCAGCTGGATCTTGTGCTGGTGGTACTGGCGCATGCGGATCAGTAGCCATGTCGCTGGATGTTGCTGTGGGGACAATTAAGCTGGGGAAGGCAAAGGTGACGACTGCTGGTGCATCTGGCTCGTATTCGCGTAATGTCGCCTCTACAACACCACAGATTAAGATGACCACTGATGCACTGGAGGACCATGCGATAGGTCGTTCACCCAAGGAATTGTCCCAGCCATGCACAGCCACCTGCAGTGGGTTTGCTGAAGGTATTGTGTCATGGATCCTAATACGGATGTCTGCAAGTGCTGCAATCAGGTGCGGAGCGCCCATATACGGCGTTCCTGCTATGACAGCGACTGCCACAGATAAGGAAGGGCACATAATACCCACACCAGGCCAAGGGATTCTGATGATAGCTCGGGAGTCACCTACAGGTGATATATCTCCGTTTCTTAACATTAGCCTTCGTCGTCAGGAACGTCAAAAAATAATTGCTTCAATCAAATCGTGGGCTGATGCCAAGCATAGTCAATTGGGTAAGTTGAAATTCTCAATACCTCTAATATCCATACAGGTGGCAAAAGTGACTTTACCAACACTCGCGTAAAGTGTATTGAGAGCAAGGTTCGGCAAATGATCAAAAATGCGCAAGGCGAACAGAGCAACAAATTCTGGAGGAACGATCCCACCATTTTCTCATTGTGCAGCTCGCTCGCAACATGGAGGCTGACAATAGGTGATGTTGAGATTATTTATGCATGCAACGTCCACAGTTGCAAGTGGTAAAAACGATCCCCATGTGATCAACCAGCAGCTCAAGAAGCTTGGCCGTACACATGGATATGCTGTTCCTGTAGTATGCCAGAAGTGGCTGGCTGGACACCCCAGAATGCTACCAGCGGCCTGGATGCTCAACAGTATGATTCAGTGCATGCAAACAGGAATCGTGCCAGGAAATCGCAATCTAGATAACGTCATATCTGAACTTGTAGAATACAGCCACCCTGTTTCCCCAAGCAGGTCAATCCAGACGCCAGGGATTAGTACCACTCTTCATACACCATTTAGATTCGGTCAGGTTGGTGGAGAGATTCCTGTTCCCATTCAGACTATGTGCACGCAGTTCTTTCACAAGAAGCACTTGGTCAGCACCGGTACAAGGTGAAAGAGCGTGAACAAAAAGCAAGCCGCTACTGGCAGGATGTGCTTGTTGGTAACCACATGTTTGTACAGGTGAAGGATGCCTGACCATTCACACCTGGGCAGAAGTCCCATGTATACATGGACTCTACATCAAGGGCCAAATATGACCCAGCTTCCGGAACATACCATTTCTAACCATATTAAGAGGCTTTGAGTAGAATTTTATGAAAGCGAAATTCATTTCAAGTTCAAGAGTCAAGTGCGCTTCGCCTGCCCAAGACCACCTTTGTCTAATCGTCCAGCATCATATCCACAACGGGGTGCGATTTGTTCATTAAATATGGCTTCTTCGATCTCGCAGAGCCGGCCAATGAACTATACGTGCTCTACACCCTGGCAAGTCACATATATTTGGGCTGACCTGGAAGTGTGAGCAAGCACATGCGACCCGTCATAGATTGATCCTGCAGAACAGGGAGCCAAAAGGCATCAAAACGCAGTATCACTAGATTAAGATTATATGATCATTCAATTTTTTATGGCTGCGTTTTTTATTTGAATTTTTTCAAAGTGCCCAACGCTTTTCTCACTTCAAACCTCCCAATTGCCTCATTTTCAGAGCTCGTAAATACAATAATGCCCAAAGGTAAGAAACAGACGAGCGGCGGCACCAGCACGGATAATGCACATTTATTCGCATGACAGATTAACACAGTCTTTTTGAACTTTGTAGCTATCAAACGGTCCAAAAAGTCGCTGTTGGAGCAGATCGCAGATATCTCGGATCCTAAGCCCAAGGACTTTGATATCGAGAACGCGGACCTGAACGATGCTGCGAACGACCGGGGATCAGACTCCGAGTCAGAGTCGGAAGATGAGGAGCTGCGTCGCGAGCACTACATAGAGATGGGGAAGAGTTCTCTTCGGCAGCAGCAGGGGATTGGAAACCTTGGCCCCAAGTACACTGGGTCCAGGACCAGCCGCAAGGCACTATACGGCAGCGACGAAGATGCGAGCGAGGAGGAAGCTGAGTCTGATGAGGGTAGCGAGAGTATCAGTGAAGACTCCGAAGAAGATATCGCCTCGAGGGTCTCGCAAACCAGGGAGGAGGACAGTGAAGTGGGTAGTGATGAGAGCGATGCAGACGAGAGTGACGACGGCATGGGGTTCAATGATGATGCTGGTGCTGAGGCCGCGCAGGAGCAGGATCGTGTCAGGGAAGACATTCGCAAGCTGGAGGAGGGTGAGAGGGCGCTGCTGCAGTCGATCACGCAAACAGCCAAGAGCGACGTCGAGAAGGGCCATCATGTTCTGAACCAAACCCGTCTGTGGGAAGGCGCCCTTGATGCCCGTATCCGCTTGCAGAAGATTGTGACTGCGGCTGATGAGCTTCCCTCCTTTGACCAGTTCGAGCCCCTTGTTGAGTCCCGGTTCAGTAACGACGATGGTGAGGATGAAATGAATGAGCTGGAAAAGGCACGCCAGTCAATGCTACTACTGATCAGCTCACTGGTCGAACTGCGTCGGGCCCTTGCCGAGCAACACCCTGCAGCCAAGAAGACGATGGCTGGCCAGAAACGCAAGTCCGAAGATGATGACGAGGGCGAGGACGGTGACGTCGAGGCGATGTGGAAGGAGCTGGAGGAGGTGCGCTCGGGGTTCCAACCGTTCCGGGACGAGTCGCTGGAAAAGTGGGGCAACAAGGTGCAGGTCTCGGCAGGCGTTACCAGCAGCAAAAAGTTCAAGGCGGTCAACCAGGGCATCATGCACCAGATCAGCCAAGCACTGGCCTCCGAGGAGCGGCTAGTTGAGCGTACGCAGCTCAAGCGTACAGAGTACAAGATCATTGGCCAGTCAGACACCTCTGAAAAGCCTGCTGCTGTTGCCGATGCGCATCTGAAGGACCGCAACCCGGAGATCTTTGATGACACGGACTTTTACCAGCAGTTGCTCCGGGAGCTGATTGAGAGCCGCATGGTTGATAGCAATGATCCAACAGCGTCGTTGGGCGTGCAGTGGGCGGCAGTCAAACAGCAGTCGAAGAGCAAGAAGCGCAATGTCGACACAAAGGCATCCAAGGGCCGCAAGGTGCGGTACCACGTCATTGAGAAACTGCAGAACTTTATGCCTCCGATCCCCATCGGATCGTGGCATGAAGACATGGTCAATGAGCTGTTCTCGTCGCTGCTCGGTCAGCGGGTGCCCAAGAACATGCTGGAGGAGGACAGCGACAGCGAGGGGCACAGGCCAGGACGGTCAGTTACCGAGACGATGGTCAATTCGGGAGAGATCAGCGTAGGCGGCGACGGCATGCGGCTGTTTGGCTAGTGTTTTGGTAGCGTATCACTAATGCTAGCAATAGATGACCTATATATTCACTCGCCAGCGACATGCAGCCACCAGAGTTTTCCTCATCTACTTCTCATGCTTGCTAAAAGTATTCCGAAAATTGTTGCCCTCGAGGGGGATACGGCACGGAAGATACAGTCAGCTGCCGAGATCCCTTCTCTACTGAGCACTGTCCAGGAGCTGGTTTCCAATGCGCTGGATGCATCTGCAACGAGGATCTCTGTTTCACTGACTGGTGGTGGGCTCAGCAGCATCACAGTGGTCGACAATGGCCATGGAATTATCCAGGAGAGCTTTGCTTTGCTAGCTAGACATGGCTGTACTTCCAAATCGCCAATATCGCGTGCCCGCGGTAACTCATTGGCTTCTATATGCGCCGTGTCGAGGCAGATCAAGATCCGCACCAGGACTGCTAACGACGACGTGGCAACAATGCTATCGTTTGATGCTCGCGGGGTCCATTCGGACCAGCGTGCAGTTGCGGGCAATGTTGGTACGACAGTCACTGTTTTGCAGCCGCTTAGCGTTGTCCCAGTCCGCTACAAGTTTGCAAAGTCGCAATTGTCAGGGATCGGGCGGGATATTTACGACTGGCTGGTTCGCTGCTACATGGCCAACCACTACACAGCAATAAGCTTATCTTCTGGCGTGGCTAGTGGTAATGGTGCTCGGTTGATGCTCAGCGCTGCACAGGATTTGAGGGAGGCCACGGAGATGTACTTAGGTAGCGGATCCCGCGATAGTCTCATTTCATTCGAGCACCAGTGGACTGATGGTGAGCTGAAGGGCGCGTCGGTTGCCGGTGTATTTGCAAGGGAAGGAGCGATGATCATGGCAAAGCGTCTCCCGTCGCTCTCTGTATCTGTCAACAGAACGCCATGTGGCATAAGCCTGCTCCCAAACATTCGAACAACTCTAAGTAGCATGGGTATGGATAGTGGTGCTGTATCTGCAAAGAAGCTGTTTGTTGGCATTCTGTCCTTTAGCTTCCCTGTGCGAGTTCTCGACAGTAGCTCACGCGCGCCCCTGCTAGCCAGCCAAGCCATTGCTGAGGATATTGAGGCCGAGATTTCTGCACTCATCGAAGTAGCTACCAAGGACAAGAAAGTCATACTCGTCAAACAAGCAGCCAAACCTCAAAGCAAAGCCCCCGCACTGAGGAGAACAAACTCCCAGACCACGGCGCCAGCGAAGAGCAGACAGGTTGGCAGAATGTCCAAGAGTGTGTCGGTACCGCAGCTGCACAGCTTCAGGCACACGCCAACCTACCCTCTAGGCCTGCAGGTCCCGAGCAATGGGCCAGACTCATTCCGTATTCCCAAGGCATTCTGGAGTCTGAGCTCGCCAATAATCGATGCTGCTGTCAGCAGTAATGCTCCTGCTCGAGTCATTTGCTGGCTCATGGCTGATGGCCGCATTGCTGGCGCAGGAACGCTCCGGCAGCAAGTTTTTGATGCAGAAAACAGGGCGCACATGTGCTTGCTCGAGGTCGGCGGCACGCTCATGGCGCTTGATGTCAATGCGCTGCCGCTGAAGACATTGCCCAGCCCCAGCTCGCTGGCCGTTCACATCTCACAAGAGCTCCGGCCATATCTCTGCATGGCCCAGATCACACATTAATCCGATCGACGAATCAGCTCTCGCTTTACGATAAACGCCCTTTTTTTCACCGCTGGCCTGCAGGCGCTTGGCCAATTTCGCTTTAGCAAATCGTCTCTTCCCGAATTATCTTTTCTATCTTGCAGAATTTACACCTGGTATAATGTTCAGACGGACGGTAGCCACAACTCTCGCGCGGAGCGTTCGCGCTTTCAGCACCAGCGTCGCGGGCCAGGGAGCCGTGCGTGCTGGTGTCCTCCTGCAGCGCGATCCGATCGTGATCCAGCAGGCAAAGGGGTTCGAGCTTGCCTCGGACAAATACTTCCAGTGGCTCGAGTACCAGTCAGCAGAGGCCTTCCCGCGGGACTTCTTCCTGAAGAAGGGCAGCTCTGCGGAGAAGAAGTGGATGGATATCGAGGACGAGCGGGCTGGCGAATGGCTATATGATCCAGAGAACAAGCCCAAGGTGAAGAGCGTCAAGAAGCCCGTAGTGGGCGACGAGGAGACGGGTCCCGAAGTGTCGAAGCGCATTGAGGTGCACTCGCGCGAGACCGAGGCTGACGCCAAGAGCGACGTGAGGTCGCTGGAGCGCAAGCTCGATCGGACATTGTATTTGCTGGTGAAGAACACACAGGGCGAGTGGGTGCTGCCGGCTGGTGCGGTTCAGGGCGAGGAGCTGCTGCACGAGGCGGCCCGGCGGAGCCTGAAGGAGATGTGCGGCGAGAAGATGAGCGTGTGGATGGTGGGCCGTGGGCCGGTGGGCCATGAGGAGTCGAAGGATGGTGCGACATTCTTTGTCAAGGGCCATATACTGGCAGGCCAGGCTGCTCCGAGCAAGTCGCTAGCGGCCGACTTCAAGTGGGCAACGCGAGAGGAGGTTGAGGGCACTGTGGCTCCAGCGTACTGGCAGTCAGTCAAGGACATGCTGTCGTCTGTTTAGAGATGTCTAGGCAGTTTAGAAGAAAAAACACCCACTCATGCAAAATATATGGAAGGCACTCTTTGATATTAACAGGTGACAGCTTACATGGTTCAGAATGTGGAGTTTGATATCCGCGGGTCGGCGACCTCCTGCACCCAGGCCTCCTCATTTGACAATGCCAGGTTGGGCGGAGGGCCGACAAATATCGACCCGCGGTGACCCAGACATGGCCACGTACAGTGCTGCAGTGACCGTGTCCTTGTGCAGGGCCCAGTACCAGCGCATGACTCTTTGCACCGGCGGCAGTGCTGCGAACACAGCCATGTCGAACATGGACTGCAGGGGGCCGATGACCTGGCCCATCATCCATACAGCCTGTGCCGCTCGCGACGGCTCCAGATGCAGCGACTGGAACCAGTAGAAGATCAGCGAGGGCGTGAAGAAAATCATTGGGCTGAGCGGGTAGAGGTATCAAAATGCGGGCCTTCCTGCGCATGCGCTGCTCCAGCGTGCGCATCACGTCGGTTGACAGCGAATGCTCGTGGTTGTGCGTCGACGGGCAGGTTAGCCTGCAGTCTCAGCGTGACTATGGCCACAACGATAACGAAATTGAGCAACTGCAGTAGCACCCAGAGATAGAACCCGAACACCATGTAGCAGATGTCTGAAGTTAGGCTGCCGAACGTCCACTGCACGTATAGAAGGGCCGGGTTGAAGCTGGCCTGTGGCGAAGAACAACGGCGAGCTGAACAAAAACGCTGTCCCCACTGAGACCTTTGCGTAGTGGCGCGTAACCCATCGCAGAAGCCGGTTGCTTGACCACCACCCGAGAAAGTTCATCTCCAGGTCCAGCGCGACACGACTTGTCATGAACGACACCAGGAGCGGGAAAAAGTACGACGCGAAAGCGAATACCCGCGCTGTTGCACTCGGCTGGTTCATGCCCTCCTTTGTGCAGAGCTCGCGGATAATGAGCTGGCTGATTTGGTATATGGCGTCGCAGAGCCCTATCATCCCGGATACCCGCACGGTCACTGTGTCGGCAATGTCCTTGTACATGGAAATGAGCACTGCCGCGGATACCGCTACCGCAAGCCCACACGCTGGCGAAATGACATCGAATATCACGCAATAGTAGTCTATTAGCCACTTTGCCGATGACGAGTATGACGTGTCCATAGCTTTGTGTGTGTGTGTATGTGAGATCCCAGATGCGTGTGCTGCTTCTTTCTGAGCTTCTCGTCGTGGCTTTCCCTTCGTCTGCTATATATAACAAAAAATAATTACAATAATACACAATGTTAAAAGATAGAAAGCAATAAAAAAATAGGAAAAAAAGAAAAGAGCCGTAGAGCTTAACATAATGGAGAACTGTAGCAAGGTAGGAGAAAAAGAAGGTCATGCGCAATGCAACTATGCATACACACGCCTGAGAGTGCCGTCTATTTTTCAGCCCAGCGACCAATGGATGCCTGGTGGAGATCTCCTATTCCAGCGGCTACCAGGAACAAGAAGCCAGGATTAAAATTGGACGATGGTCGGCAGAGAAACACCGGCATAGGCTGGTTGGCCATTTAATGAGGCTGTGCTAGGAGAGATAAACTTACATGTGCTGCAAATCGTCTGGCACGCTGTCGATCGCCCTGCCCCCGCCACACACACTATATCTGGTACTTGCTGTTGCATGTAGGCAGTGCGGGTGGCATATGTAGCGTTTACATGCAACTTCGAGGCAAGGGAGTGCTGGTGTGCGGGCAGCCACTTTGGGAGACTCCTCTTCTGGCCACGATGTGTGCAAATATTCCGAAACTAACACGGCTGATCCATATTGCACAGCACCAGAAAAGGAGTACGCAGTGTGCAAGTCAATATCCGTTTCGGGGAATATTAGGCGAATAGATGAAGGCATTACGGCAAGATCAGGAGGTTGCTTTCTATATAGCCACATGAGAGGAGCGAATTGCATCTAGAGGCAGAGGTGGCTTGAGAGAACATTGCTAGGCATATTGTATGTAATAGCATTATTGAAAACATCATAAACTGGATCACGAAGGGCAGTACGAGAAAGCGATGAAAGGGGAAGGAGAAAATACATAAAAATGGCAAGCTCAGCGAGTGAGCTTGATATAGAGGATGAGTATGACAAAGGCAATGGCAATAATGATGATAGCGGTGGTGATCATCTTGTTCGTCATCAGCCTGCGCGTCATGGTGCGCAGGGTCCTCTGCGACCTGTCGACATGGGAATCGGCCTGCATCAGGGTGTCGCGCGTATGGACAATCTGTTCCCTCTGCGACCTCAGGTCATTCAAAATGCTGGCGCCCACGCCTCCGTCTCCATAGCGATCCGGTGGCTATCCTGCAGGCGCTGGCTGCCACGCAGCAGGCGCTCGTTGCCGGACAGCAGGCGCGTGCGCTGGTCCGAGTCGGCAGAGGATTCCTCCATGGCCAGATCACGTGGCGAGCCCAGCAGCGCGCGGCGGTTGCTCTCGTAGCTGCCCAGGCCCTGGCTCGCCTGATTGAGCTCGCGCTTCAGCCGCTCGACATCGGACTTGTACTGGCGCACGCGTGGAGCAGCGCGCGAGCGTGTCGGGCCCTGGAGCGTCAGAAGCTCCATTTCCATCTGGCCGGCGAGCTCGGCGGCTTCTTCCAATTCGCGCTCGGTGGTGCGCAGAGCAGTGCGGCGCTCGTCGCCGACCAGCTCGGGCAGGGATGTCTCGAGGCGCTGCTTGACGGTGGCAACCAGGCCGGCGTACTCGTTCTCGTAATTGTCGAATAGCTCGGAAGACATTATAGTGCTGGAAATAAACGAGGGAAAATTGGGTGAAACTTCAAAAAGAAGAGGTGAAATTCAAATTATTTCTTGGCCCAGCCTTCAAGGGCAGTGGCATAAAAGGTCCGCTCCTTTTTGCCAGTCCTGGCGGCCGCGGCTTGTGATTGCGTCAGAGTCGCCTTTGTGTTCTCTAGGACTCCTCAGACTGCATACTTCCAACAATTCGAAATGCGAACGATTATTCTTGCACTGTCGACGCTGGCGCTGCTTGGCGTGGCTGCGGTCACTGGAGCCCGCTCCGCGGCGCGTAGCCATCATTGGCGCCGGACCAGCCGGCTCAGCAGCCGCGTATTTTCTCCAGCAGGAGAGCGCAAAGCGCGGCTCCAACATTGACATAAGCCGTCTTTGAGCGCAGCGGGCTGGCCGGTGGGCGCGTGCGCTCCTCAACTGTAACATACAACAACCGCACGCTGCATTTTGAGCTCGGGGCATCGATGTTCGTTGGCAGCAACAAGCACATGTACGATTTGGCAAAGCAGTTCAACCTGACGCTCTGTAGCCACCCATGCACATTTGGTGCCGACAACAAGGCAAATGTGCTGCAGAGCAAGCTGTCAGGGCTCGGCGAGTACGGGATCTGGGATGTTGCAAAGGGTGTGTGGCAGGTGAAGCGCGATGGATGGTTCTGGGTAGGACGCTTTGAAGATGCTCTGGCGGTACCGCGGCCTCGGGGATATGCAGCATGTCAGGATGCGCACAGGATATGGCGCTGAGGGAGTTTTTGACGTCGTATGAGGAGTTTGGGAATGCGACCAGGGTGTATCGATCTTGGGACGAGTACTTGGCGCAGCGGCCGTATATGAAAATGTCGCTTTACTACAACGGCGCTGGAGTACTATGTGAGCGCAGGCGAGCGCGTGCGCCGCAGATTCCTGGACGAGGTGGTGACGCTGGCAACCCGGGTCAACTACATGCAGGACATTGACACAATCAACCTATTGAGCGCACATGTTTCCATGGCGCCCACGTCAGAGGACGTCTACTCGGTTGCGGGCGGGAACTGGCAGGTGTTTGACAGGATGGTCCGGGAGTCCCGGGCTACGCTGAATTTCAACACCACGGTCACAGCAGTGCAGAGAGAGGGCGGCAAATACACGCTGGTGCTCGGCAGCAACCAGACAACCGCGGCGTTTGACTCGGTGATCATTGCAGCGCCGCTGTCGGTATCGGGGCTGGACGTGCTGGGGCAGAAGGATGTGCCAGTAAAGTACGTAACCATGTATGTGACATTCGCCATAGGCGTCTTGCGCCCCGGGTTCTTCCCGCCAGGGGCCATTCCGCAGCTGACGGTCACCACATACCACACCACAGGCGCCATTCAACTGCCTCTCGATCCTGGCATGCCTGGACGACGCGCTGGCGTGTCATCAAGGGACGGTCTTGGTGAAGATATTCTCGCATGAGCCGGTGGACCTTGACGCGGCGTTTGAGCGCGTCGAGTGGCAGAGGGAGCAGAGGTGGCACTCGTATCCGCAGCTGATTCCGCGCAACGCACGGTATGTGCAGGAAAATGGCGATCATGCGTACCGGTCGGACCGCCCTGGAATGCCCCCGATTGTCATGGACGAGCGTGCGGGCGGCGGCGTGTACTATGTCAATGGCATGGAGTCGCTGTTCAGCACAATGGAGTCGCAGACGGTCGCAGCGCGGCACGTTGTCCAGCTGGTGGTGCTGGGCAAAGGAGGATTTGACTCGGTTCGCACGGCCGGGGCGGATGAGCCGGCTTGATAAATTTTTGGGCCATTCTTTGAGGTGTGGGGTTAGTGGCAGGCTGGCGAAAAGGAAGGCGTGAGCTTTATTTTTCTTCTTCAACGCCCGTTTACAGAAAAAAGTATATAATTTTTCGTTGCCCCGTCGTTTCTGACTGTTCCAGTCTGTCTTTCGTCCTCCACACACAAATACATAGCTCCCCTTGTACTAGTCGGCAAGCTAATTGGCTTGTCGGTATCACCCATTCAACCAATACCATATACCTAATACTACACACACCCCTTTTGGGCAAATCGTGAATTCCCGTCACCGCTCCAAGCACAATACGGCAAACGGCTGCATAAACAGCCCGGCAGGCAAAAAAAAAAAGCACACATAAAAAACGCGTGCTCGTTTCTAATCGGCTAGAGTAGATGCCTACAATGCGTCGTAGCACCAGAGTAGCGGCGGCAGCCAAGACGCCAGCGGAAGCAGAGACACCACAAAAAGCGACGCGTTCGAAGCGCACGGGGAGCAGCAAAGGGGCGAGCCAGCAGCAAAACGGCACAGCACCGGGCATTGACTGGTCGGTATCGTCATCCCCGCTGTCGTCAATATCGAACGCCCGCCAGCATACAGCCACAGAGCCGCACACGTCGTCGACGCGTAGCGCAACGCGACGCCTCATCGTCCCCACCCGAGCACAGCTCTGAGTCGGCAAACGAGGACGCGGTATCCGAGCTATTGTCGCGCGCCAGCGAGGCAATCCAGGACGAGGTGGAGCGGCAAGAGCTGAGCGAGGAGGACAGAGAGCGATCGGCAAAAAAGGAGAAGGCGGCGCCAGCAAAGCGGCGGATAGCAGACGTCAAGACCGAGGTGTCCAGGAGTCCGGCCAAGGGTGAGTGGCGGCCGGGCAAGCGCGGGCGGCCGCCGAAGCATATCCTCGAGCAGCGGCGGCGGGCGGCGGCAGCGGCGCTGGAGAGCGGCGAGGGATCGGCGACACCGGATGCGACGGGGGAAGCGGGCGCGGATGTCGGGGTCCCCGGCGCCAGAACTGGCGGTGGCCCAGGAGAATGAGCCGACGGATGCGGCAGGGCGAAGCGAAGATTGGCGAGGACGGGCAGCTGCTGGGTGGGCGCGAGTACATCTGCCCAGTGTTCCAGTCGCCATTCCGCGCGAACACGCAGATGCGGTATGTGCTGTCGATGGACTGCTGCCGGTTCACAGGGCGCGCGCGACTCGTACATGCTGTTCAAGCAGCACCCGCGGCTGACACGCATCGAGACGACGCAGGAGGAGCGCGATCTGCTGGCTGAACGGCACATGATCCCGAAGGTTACGCGGTTCCGGCCCATTGCCATGATCACCGCACGTGACGCATTCCTTGAATTTGGCGCCAAGATGGTCAAGGACGGGCAGTACATCATCGACGACTACTGGGAGGCCCGCAGCCGCGAGGAAGCGCGGTTCCCTGAGGGCACGATGGTAGCCAGTATGGATGTGTACCGCGACATGATGGCTGCCCACGCTGCGGGCATGCTGCCGGGGCCGACCCGGAAGCCGCGGCGGGGCACACCGCTGCAGCACCGCGGCAGCACTGCTATCACATCGCTGGCTGACGGCTCCGGCAACGGGTCAGCCAGTCGAGCCGCCACGCCCACGCTATTGGGGGGATTCCGGGGACGCACTGGCCCGGGGATGGTGCCTGGCGGGCTGACAATTGCTAGTGCGCTGCAGCAGCCGGTGGAGGCCATGCAGGGGACAGCGACGGGCGAGGGATCGGCGGGCGATCTAGCGCTGGCCAAGCCCGTGTTCCGGCGGACGCGCGGGGCGGAGACAGCCGAGGCAGCGTTTGAGGGCCCGATAGCAGCGCACCGGGCGATATTCTCAGACGACGTGAGCTTTGTGGACGGGACGCCGCTGCTGCAGAGCTTGGCGCCGTCGTGGCCGCGGCTGGGTGGCAAGCGGCGGCGCGGGGTGGACGGGTCGGAGCAGGAGGAGTCGCTGGCGCTGGCGGGGGTGGCGCGCGATTTCAACGCGTCGCTGCGCATGTGGCGCGAAGACAACGGGTCGACGTGGATAGACCCGCACACGGGCATCCGCCAGATCCCCGAGAGCCTGCAGCCGGCTGCGGCGTGGGCCGAGCGCGTGGACAAGACACATGGCGGGGTGCGGACGACGGTGGTGGAGCCGCTGGTTGCGTTTGTCGAAGACGAGCCGCCCGAGGACGAGCCAGGCAGGAGCCGGCTGCCGGGCAACTACCCGCTGGCGCTGCTGCCAGGCCAGTACCAGCACGAGTTCCCGATCCACCAGACGCGGTTCGGGCAGACGTACCAGCAGGCGGTCAGCTCGTACCACTACCACTGGGCCAGACAGCTGGCAGTGCAGCAGCAGATTCAGATGCAGCGCCAGATGCAGCAGCAGCGCCATACGCAGCAGCACCCCAAGTGATGTCCAGTACCATTCTTGTTGACATATGTCTCTTTTGCAATTACATTATCCATCTGTTTTTTTAGTTCTACTGTCGATCCGATGGAGGTGTTGCAAGGAAGGGCTAGAAACCACACAAGGCTCTCTTGGCTCCACTGTTCGCACTTTTTTCTTTCCATCTATTACGACCAACAAACCCTTCATTTCATACGCCTCTTCTCCCCTTCTCCCTCTTCTTTTTTACCTTTTCTTACTCTATTATACTCACAATGGGCTTGTGCATTTCGCGGCCAGAAATTGACGATGTGGACGAGCAGACGTCCTTGCTGCGCTCCGGGGACGGCGTGCAACCCGCTGCCACGCCAGCAGTTCCGGACCGGTTTGCTAACAAGAGCCCGTCGGAGATAGCGCATTTGCAAGAGACTGAGCGGACTGCAGGCACTGCAGAAGCGGACGACCGAGTCGCTGATAAACATCTCGCACCACGCGGGCATAATGCACGGGCAGTCGTTCAATAACGGCGGGCGCGGGATACGCCGAGGTACTGCGGGCGTTCAACCGCCAGATAGCGTTGCCCATGACGAGACTGCCGGGGCCAAAGGCGGACATTGCCAGGAGTCCTGGCAGGCGGAAGGATCGAGGAGCAGGAGGTCGAGGCGCTGGATGCGACGATTGCGATGGTGCTGGAGGCCGGTGACGATAGTGCATGTGGAGGATGTGGGGCAGTGCGTGGTGCCGCTGTCGCTGCAGGACGATGTGCGGGCGTAGCTTTATAATAAAGCCAAGCTGTAACACTTTTTTGGTGGCCGCAGGCACCACATCAATTTGGAAGTCTGAAGCTTGGTATGTTTTCTCGCCCCAATTTTTTTTTTTGACGGGAGCTCTTTCTCCTCTCTTGACAAGCTCGCTTTACAGTTTTCCTTTTCTCGAATTACTTCTTTTTTTTTTCAATGAGCATGCCGGTGGCTCCGACGCTAAACGACATCCTGAACTCGGACCCGAGCGCCGACCTGGCGGTGGCAGTGACTGAGGAGGTAGACGACGGCAACGAGGATACGACGCCTGAAGGCTGCTGCGTCGAATGCAAGGACCAGAAGGCACAGGTATTCTGCGAGCAGTGCCAGGAGGACTTTTGCGAGGTGTGCGGCGGCATGATCCACCGCACGGGCCGGCGGCGGCAGCACGTCCTGCGGGCGTTGGAGGAGAGCAGCAGCTTTTGCTGAGACCGACAAAGAAAAGGTGGCGATGGAGGAGCCCGAGGAGACGGCGCTGTCGGGCGGGGCATCATCGGTGACATTCAATGCGCAGAGCGGGCAGGTGGACGCGCAGGGGTTCGGGGAGTGGATCACGGAGCGGACCAAATTCATTCCCTTGCGGCTGACGCTGAAGGAGCGCAAGTACCTGCGGCTGCTGGAGGCGGCATTGCACGTGAGCGAGTACACGGACCGGATTGATGTTCTGCAGTACGGCAACAAGACAAAGCGCATCGTAGCGCAGATCAAGGAGCTATGCGCGATCCTGTCGGGCCTGGTGGTGGCCAGCGACTACAAGGCCGGGCAGCAGCTGTGCCAGGAGCGGACAGTTCGCCGATAACGAGCAGTTCTTCCAGAAGATCTTTGAGATCGGGCGGCGGCACAAGATCATGAATCCGGAGAAGATGCGCAGCGAGTACGGCAAGCTGATGCATTTGCTGCAGGACGCGCAGGCCAGCGACGTGCAGGCGATGCTGGGATTCAGCATCGTCGCGCCGATCAAGACGGTGCATTCGGTGCTGGAGTCGCTGGGCGTGCTGTATGTTCTGGAGGACGAGATGGTGGTGGTGGCCACCAAGGAGATTGTGGGCGAGGGGCGGCCGCGGCGCGCAGGTGCAGCTGGAGATCAAGCAGAAGGAGCGCGCGATCGAGTACCTCTGCAAGGCCTATGCGACCATCGACTGCCCGGCCGAGGTGCTACGCCAGTGCCTGTATAGCATCGGCGACAACCACGCGTTCCTGCGGGCAACGCGCGACGCCTGCGACCGGATGCTCAGCCATCTGACGCGCGACTTTTCGCCGCAGCGCGCCGAGTCCGACCGCCTGTCGCTGGCCATTCTGAGCGGCCGCAATGGCGCCCGCCTGTCGCATTCGCACGAGCGCCAGTTCCGGTATGTCCACCAGACGCTGGCGCTGTGGCGTGAGCTGCTCCACGACATGTTCATGCTATGGCACAGCGCTGACTCAGACATGCTGGCGCTGCGCAACCCCTACCGCCTGATGGACACCGGCCAGGGCCTGCAGCGCGTGCAGCCGTGCCAGCGCGTGTCACGAGCTGCCCACCAGATCCTGCACCGCACGCAGAAGAGCGTCGGCCGGTGGGTGGGCTCGGCTGTGATCCACTTGGGCGACCGCAATGTGCCCAACGCGCTGATCTTCATTGACAAGTACAACCAGGTCGCCAGCATTCTCAACCCGGTCGTGCGTGTGCTCGAGTTCCTGGACCGCCTGCAGAACGGCCAGGAGCGCGGGGATATCAGAGAGTACGTGGAGCAGGTGTTTGGCGGCGCGGAGATGGCTCGCAAGCTGGTTTTGGCTGATTTCTTCCGGTCGGCGTTTGATGGCTCGGGCGCCGACAATTTCTTTGACGCCGGGTCGTGCATTGACGGCCGGCTGACGTCGGCCTGGAACTGGTGCTCGAGTATCGAGAAGAAGCCGTACTTCCCGGTCTTCTTGCTGTCGGGCTTTGTGGGATTCAATGGCGGTCCGGAGGGGTTCTCCTAACGGGGAGCTTCATCCGAGATGATCAGGCGATTTTCAATAGACTAGTTTGAGCTTTATCTTTTTAGCCTTTTAAAATTTCTTTTTTTCCCTCATTTCTGCATTTCTCAGCCCCGCTTATACAAATCACCCAGGCTAGCTCACCACCGCTGCAGGGCTCAAATTCAGAAGGGACGGTTCACCGGTCAGGAGAGAGAGAAGGAGTGTCTATCCGGGAAAACAGCAGGAAAAGCACAACAATAATTCAACAGAAATGCTCGCTCCAGGGCTGTCTGCCCGGAGCCGAGCTCTGGCACGACTACCGTGTGCCAGCCGTCTGGCCGAGTTCCTGACGGCCACGCCGCTCCGTTCCGCCCACGCGTTCTGCCAGCACCGCGCCCGGCCCGTCACCACCGCCATTGCACTGCATGACCGCTGGCCAGCCACGCCTTCTGCGCAAATCCAGGCCAACGACACTGGCATTTCCGCCGATCTGCATCGGCTGCGGGCAGCGATATCGGCAAATGACCTGGCGTTGGCGGTGAAGTCCTACGATACTGTGCGGCGACGAATGTGCCCTGGATCACTGGACACCGAGACGACCTATGAGTTTTGCCGGTTACTGCGGCGGTCGGCAAAGGCAGCGCCTGAAGAGACGAAGCAGAAGCTCTTGCGGGTGGTTTTGCGGGTGGTTGCGGATCAGCAAGAGGGCGTAGACGGGCGGGTCATGGCCGAGGGCATGGCGGCGCACAATCTTCTGGGGCAGCCGGAGCAAGCACTGGCGATGTGGCAGCAGGAGGGCCATTGGCAGGCCGGTGTGCAGGCGGTGCAGGCGGCCGTGGCTATGAAGGACCCGGCAAGGGTGCGCAGCGTGTACTATAGGGCTTTAAAAGCCATCAGAGAGGCCAACCAGACGCCATCGTGCCGGGTTTTCCAGGCGCTAGTGTATGCCAGTGTGCGGGCTGAGAGCGTGCCGAGTGGTGCCGATCGCCGGTGGGACGCGGCGCGTCTGGGGGCGCTGTTTCTGATGCAGGCGTATGCGGATGCCCGCGATCTTGTGCCCGCCGCAAGCTCCACGCACTGCGTGCTGCTGCAATATGCTCTGCGGGCCATGTTCCAGACCGGCCAGTGGCGCCGGGCTATGCAATTATACAACGGTCTGAGTCCTGCCCATGTGACCTCGCGGCTTGTCGCCGAGACTGTGCGCGGTCTGGGTCGGAACTCGCGCATGGACGAGGCGTGTCAGGTTCTAATGGATGCGCCAGCGGAGCTGCAGACTGCCCAGGCATGGAATGCGTACCTGGGGGCCATAGCTGATCAGGTTGGCAGGGCGGTTCTCGGTGGAGTTTCTGGAGTGCCAACTCGCATATATGCAGGACACGTGCAGGATCCGGCCCGACGCAGCCACAACAACCATCCGGATGCGCGCTCTGCTGCGGGCGGGCGAATGGCGGCAAGCCATTGTCTGTTTTCGCCAGCTACCCTGCCCCGATACCGTGGCCTGCGACGTCCCTGGTCCGCGGGCTGCTGATGCAGGACAGTTCGGCCGCCCACCGGCGTGCCTGGGCGCTGGTGCATTCGCTGGTGCCGGGTAAGATCGACGCGCGCATGGCTGACACTGTGCTTAAATACGCCCTGTCGACATCGCACGATATCCAGCCAGATGTGCTTGCGCGGATCCTGCCGTGGGCTCTGCAACACACCAGCTCTGACCGCAAGACCACGCATGCCATCGCCGTGAATGCGTTTTTGCGCGCCGGTCGCCTGGACGACGCATTGGCTGTCCACAAGGCCATGCGCATGCGCAAGCTGTGGCCATCGCGATCCATCAACTGTATGCTGACTGAAGCACTGGCTAATGTGGATCTGCTGCGCGCGGCTGAGTTCATTGAAATGCACGTGCCTGGGCACCACTGGGCGAGTTGCTACGCTGTGGTGCTGAAATCGGCGTTGCAGCAATGCGATTACACATATATGCGGTTATTGCTGCGCAAGCATTACCCGGCCGTGCAGCTTTCCGACAGCCGCGGTGCTCTGCCGTTTCCTACTGCATCCATGTATCATCGCGCACTGCAAGCAACGCATGCCCAGGGCGCCTGGGAGGAGCACCGCCACATACTGGCCATGGTGCGCCAGCACCAGCAGCAGGCGCGCGAGGCGTTTCCGCAGCTGGCAGAGCGCCTGGCGCTGCTGGTGCACCAGTACCGCCATGCGCTGAAATCATAGAAATAGAACAGTTTAATTTGTTGCATAATATAAATAGCTTACTTCATGTACTTGTCCAGCCATCCGAGCAGCACCTCCGGGTGCTCCGGCAGGTACTTGTACCCGTCAAACCGCCTGGTGGTGCCGTGGATCCAATGCAGTTCCTTTTCTTTCGTCCCGAGCCTGTTGAAGATCTCTTCAACGTCACTTGGGTCCGTTATGCAGTCATCCATGCACCTGCAAGAGCAGTGTCGGCCACGTCACCGCCTTGGCGTACGGAATCGGCGACATTTTGTCCGCCGTAAACCCATTAATCAGCTGCGTGTCCCGGTCGATTTCCTGCAGCTTCTCGGGCATCCCCAGTAGCTTCGTCACCGCCTTATAGATCGCCCCCATGGAGATCGGCTGCGGTGCCACCATGCATTTAATTTCAGTAAAGTACTCTGGGTACTTGGCCGCCGCAACAATCGTCGAATTGGCGCCGATGGCACCTGCTGAACAATGCCAGCTTCATATTTTTCAAGTCCTGCCTTCCCCTGACGTACTTGATCGATGCCGCGACGTCTCTTGACTCGTAGTAGCCGTTGCCGGTGATTCCGCCGTTGGCTGTGCCTGAGTGTCCGTGGTTGCGCAAATCGTAGCATAATACGTTGTATCCGGCGTCATGCAGGTGTTTGTAGTCAGGCATAAAGTTCACTTCAAAATCATTGCCGCCGGCTGCACCAATGCTTTGTCCAGGGCTCGAGGTGGCCGGGGAACCCCTGGCGGTTCATCCAGAGCACATGGTTGCAGATTACTAAAAGACTGGAGCTTTTGCACGGGAGGAACCAGCCTTCGAGCGGCGTGCCGTCAAGAGAGGGGAAGAATACGTCTTCGTATTCGAGTCCGTATTCGTCCGGGTAGTGCAGGATCGGGCAGCGGATCGGGTGTGCGAAATGTCTCGGCGATCTGCTTACAGATTGGATGACTTTTGCTTGATCGGTCAGGGGGCAGCCATTTGAAGAGATGGTAAGGGGGTTTTGGCAATGTATATACTGTGACTGGAGGTTATTTACTGGATGCAGCATCTGGATGACGATTCGGGAGAGAAACCAAAGGAATATTTAAGAAAACCTATTATCCTTTTGTTTTTGATACCTGAATGTGTAGAGTTAATTATTAGAGGGCTGGTCGAGAACCAGAATCTTGCGACATTGTAGCATGTTATCCAGACCCTGACACGGCACATACCAAATGACCAGCAGGCCTAGAGTAATGCCAGCTGCCCATTAAATCGATTTTTAATGCGCAATTGGACACTTTGTATTCCAGGAATGAAACCCCACACGCCACCTGTTTTTTGCCTAGTCCTTTGGCCAGTCACCCGGTATATAATCCAGTATCATGATAATTGGGAGTTAGCCAATGAACGAATGTCAATACGCTTCGACAGAGGCAGACATTTTGTGTTTTGTTGAGCCTATGTGGAAGTGCCTAGATAACAAGCACAATTTCCACACTGGAATGATTTGTAATTTTGTGCTACGGTCGGCAAAAGGGACTACTAGCATTGCACACTGGATGCAGCTGTCCTCGATGTCAGCATTGCAATGACTCTGGTGATGGTGTATCAAGTTTTGGTGAGCATGTGCTCAGTAGGCGCAAGATGTCAGCACTGCTGCTGCTGCTGTTCTCAGATGAAAGGGCTATCATTTCAACGCATGTAGTTAATACAGCGGCTAAATCGATATCTCGGCTGAGGATTCAATGTGGCAAACCCTCATAGAGCAGTAGTTTAGGACAGGACTGCTATACTAAGGAACCACAGAAAGTGCCGTGGCTTTCCCTACTGGTAGTACCCTGTGGAACACTGTGGTAGACATATAAGGGTTATATAAACCTCGGAGTGCAATAGGACTTGTTAATCAAAGTAATATAATTCCTCCTTCGTTCCTAAAGCCCAGTATAGCAGTATTGCGAAGCCGTCCTGGGCGGCCGCTGGCTACAATGTGCCTGCATTATTGGCAGAGGGATGAGAACTATACAGCGTATCAAGTCCTCCTACGCTCGACCAGCGCAATTATTTTATAAGCGGGCTATGGTGCAGTGCAAGAGGGAACATATATCTCGCCTGCTTGACCGTGATCTTGCTGTGCACAAAGCACGCAGCTATTGGCGCCGGCGATGCTACCAGCACAAGAACCTTTCACGAACCTCATCTGTTGAGTGCTGTCTGTGGGAACAGTCCATAATAAGTTTCGTGCTTTCCTGGCAGAAATGTTCTTCCGCTGGCAGAGTGTACTCCCTTTCCAAGACGAAATTCAAAGTACATATGCCAAATTGCTATTTCATAAGGTTTTGCTGCATCCAGCACACAGCAAACCCTTACCAGCTATCCCATGATCTCAATGTAAGACCAGCTAGTTTGTGTGGTTCCTATTAGCTAAACATTACAAATATAGTGTCGGTGGTGGCCTGGAGAGCCGAGAACTCGTAGCGGAATGGGGTCTTGAAGGCCAGCGGGACTTTAGAGAGATGCCGCTGCAAGCCTGCCTACCATCTCGGTGCACTCGTCAATCTTCATCAGCCGCAGCATCGACGTAAATCCCTCGACATTCCAGAACGCTCCCAGCCGGTTGAGCGCCTGCCACAGGATGCGCACGCTCTTTGCCGTGCGATGCAGCTCGTTATCCCACTCCTGCAATGTCCACTGTGAGTCGTCCGCTGACTGCAGTGCATTCCGGCACCGCCGGTTCTGCCGCACCAGCACGCACGCCACATTGAAAATGCACAGCCCCACCGCGAACTCCAGCCGGCTGTGCGGCAGATCGTCGTTGCGTTTCAGGTATCCTGCCATGCTGTGCGCATACTCAACTGCTGTGTCCCACGACTCCTGCTCAATGTCATCCGCTACCAGGCCCTGACTCCAGAATGTCCCCAGCGCGGAGCTGATTGTCTGCCGGATCGCTACGTCAGATGCTGAAGTCGCTGCAGTGCCCACAGCATTGAATACCTGGTCGAGGTCCGGCGGCCGCTCGAACTCGTCAAAGAACGACCGCCGGTTCGATATGTGCAGAATCACTATGGTCGAGCATGTATATACCTTCAACGACAGGTACCGCACGCGTGTGGCCAGCAGCCCATGGTCCACGTTGCCAAAGAACCGCGCCCCGCTCGTATTTGACGTCATCCCGCGTAAAAGCTCTGGATGCGGCACGCTCTCGTGCAGATCCTGCACTAGCCGCGAACACACGCTGAATTC
The DNA here is from genome assembly GCF_002104995.1 of Linderina pennispora. NCBI lineage: Eukaryota > Fungi > Kickxellomycota > Kickxellomycetes > Kickxellales > Kickxellaceae > Linderina > Linderina pennispora. The sequence goes on along the minus strand of NW_024468257.1, from coordinate 602,152 downwards.
GGGGTAGTCCGAGATCACCCGGGCCTTGCGGTGCACCGAATACACAAGGTGCGTGGACTCTGGCGACGGGGTGAGGAAGTCCACCGCCGGAAATGGCCGGTCGCTAGGCGTGCTGATCTGCTGGTCGCAGCGCCCGGCCTTGGCGCTGTTCAGGAAGTGGCTGACCCGGCTGTTTGTTGTCCCCATCTTGCATAGCAGCTCAAATGACCGTGATATCGCGCCCGTGATAACCGTCTGTGGCCGCGCTTGCCGCACCGCGGGATGCGCATCGGTCGCCGTGTTTGCCAGCACAAACGAAACATCGTCCCACTCTTCGTCTGCGCTCGGTGAGCGCACGTAGATGAGCGGCTCCGGAATCAACGTCGGATGGCCACGCATGATGGACGAGTAGCAGTCGTACAGAAATATCGACCAGAATAGCCGCCGCTTGGTTTCGGTCTCAACCCACTCCTCCCATGTCTTTGGCTGCCGCGTCTTGTACAGATCGATCTCATGCCAGCCCAGCCGCATCACAAGCCCAACGGCTGCAGCTAGGAACGTCGCCACAGCCACATCGCGGTTGCCGCGGACCTCCACGTTTATTAGAACCACAAGCGCCTGCACCGTATTCAGAGTTGGCTTCTCGAGATTGAGCAGCACGCGCGATTTCACGCTGTCGATCAGCGCTGCGGTGGGGATCCGACGGCCGGTCTCATACATAATGTATTTGGCTGTCAGCGCCCGGATCGCATCCAGCAGCACTGCCTCGACCTTGCCCTCCACGACGCTGCGCAGAAAGGTTGATGGATGCACAATGGGCATGTACGCGTAGGCGTAGTCGAAAAACGCAATAATGGCCTCACGCAGCTCCGCATCGACCTTGGCCGAGTAGAAATCGGCGATCAGGTTGTCGACAGGCGGGGCAACAATCCCCTCGTGGCTCGAATCGTCCTCCGAGACCGACGGCGAGCCAGCTGAGCCATTATTCGATATATCGGTCTGCGGCCGCGGCTCCTCCGATGTGCTCAGCACAAGATTTGCAATGCTGGTCGCCGATCGCACCGTCTGATTTCCACTATTCGCCTTGGGCTTTGGCCCGCGCTTCTTCATTGCCCGCCACTCACAGCTGATATCACGCCGCGAGCAGTTCCTGCACGGGTTCTTGCCATCACACCTCACCCGCTTCCGGTGGCAGTTATCACACGCCTGCGTCAGCCGGTTCTTGCGCGGTGCGTTGGTTGGGTTTGGGTTTGGGTTTATAATTATTTGCTGCGGTATGGTGTTGGCCATTTGAGGCATGGACCCCGGCCCGCTGGCCCCAGCCGGGTAGGGCTGGTGCCGGTGGTCTGGAACCACGCTTTCGTGATCTATGCGCACTGCTCGCGCGGTGTACTGAACACTGTAAGCTGCCACCGGTTGTTGCCGTATGAATGTACCTGGCTGCAGGTGGAGCCGGGGCTGAGATCCGCTTGTGTGTGCTGGTGGTGGCGCCCCAGGGTTAACTACTGCCGGCCTGCTGGGTGGCATCGGCCGTGATACTGCTTCATTTGGCTGCTGCGTATCTGACAGTAGCCAGGATATTGGTGGCAGCCGCTGCGACGTGCTGCTGTCTGAGGAAGACTGCTGCTGGTTAGCAAAGGAGGGGTTCATGGCACAGAGTGACAAGGGATTAAACAATAGAGTGCAAACAGAGGAAAAGAGGGAAGAAAGCGAGAAACAAGAGGAGCCACAGGCAAGAGGTATTTAGACGAAAGGTAGGGCGAGCGCGGATGAATAGGTGGCCTATGAAATGAAGAGTTGACAACCCTTCTATTTTCGGAACACTGGTCAGCCAAAAGGCAAAGAAACCCGCCTTTCGCTAGAATTTTTGTCCTGTCCATGATGAACCGATCTTGCATGACGCGGAACTGCACTCTTCATGCACATGTGCTTCTTGAAGGGAAAAGCAAGATGGATGGGTGGGGTACAGGCATGGCTCGTCGCCGGCCATCGCCGTTCGCACTCGTAGCAGATGCATGCAGAAACACGCTACCTGTCCTCCGCTCGACAGCACTGGAATGCGCTGACGACGGCTTGCTTTTACTGCCCATTGTTTGCATGCAAGGGCACTGACAGAACAGGTGTCAGCAAACCCTCCGAGTCTGCTGGCCATGTGGTCTCTCGTTGATATTAG